>NC_143386.1:65682437-65997937 GCF_980474605.1 Leiobunum rupestre | reverse complement strand
CTCAAAAACACTTCTTATCCATCTCCTGACTAAAACATGCGTAACTTACTCTGCGCATGTGCGAATGTATTCCAAGAAATGTCCATTTAAAAAGAACGGATTCCTTCACCGATTTTTGAACATGGCTGCTCCTTTTGATACATTTGCACTTGCGCAGTAACTGTTATCAAAAGTCGCATAAGACCCTAAAGTGTGTCAGTTGTACCTTCGCGCCTTTTAAAATTTCTAGTGAAACCTAGTCACACTATATAATACATAACCTACTAGTTGGAATAGTACTAGCAACTTTATATTTAGTCTATAGTCTGGCGTGATTTTATCTCATCGATTTACTCGCCCGTAGACATACATTCTAAAACACCTCACTCGGCGGCGCTGGAGTACCTCGATTTTGATGACGTATTTTCTGACCCCCCCCCTATCGTGACAAACTCTCATTATCTACTAAACCGTTCTGACCATAGATATAAGAAATGTATATAAAGGTCTAGATAAATTTCGGGGCGTCTAAGCCTAACATAAAATACGGAATTGACACCTAGCAGACACCGAGGAAGGCACGTGACCAAGAGCGCGAGCTCTCTTAGCATTTTAGTACAAAGTGCTTGACCTTTCCGCAGGCCGTAGTCTTTAGACACCATCTGTTGGTGACTTTTAGTATAATTTTTAAGCAGGAGACAATGGCTCTCGCGACGATAGCACGAGCTTTCTTACCGATAGATAGCGCCTTATAAGGATAGCCTTCAGAAATTACGCGTTTCTGCTAGCTGTCACCTCCGTATTCACTCCCTTTGAAATATTTTATCTAGACCTTTATATACGTTTCCTATATCTATGGTTCTGACACACTTTTGGGGCTTATGCTACTTTTGCTGTTATGCATATTTTTCCCGATAGAGGGATTAGAATTAGCGATATTCAAACATGGAGAATGGTGGTAGTGTCGCACGCAGAAAATTAATTCAAATCATTTAATCGTTAGCAAACCAGCATCGAAACGCAGCTATATTCTACTATCCCGTCAAAATGTAGGTTCCCGACCAACTTTATGACTGTTATCTCTTTAGTGCTCCATATATTCTACGTTAAAATATATAGCGCCAGAGAGAATTCTCTCTGATAGCGCGTTGTTGAAAGATCTCTTAATTTTGAAATTGTTAAAGTATTGTACTCGCGACCATAATGTTAAAGAAAATACCTTTACATTTCATCAGAAATACATGTATTTCTGATTTTATTGAAACTGGTTTATCTTATTTCGACTTTAATGCACTCAACTTCCCTGCCTTGATTTTGTATAATACCTACTTGAATTATTTTTAAAAATCCTTGACGTTTTAATCAGTTAATTTTCTTCCTCTATCATTTTTCCCCATAAAAATCGAAGATTTTCTCCCTTGACGCTAGTGTGACGTTTATAAACTTGTTTTGTAATTGGCTGGTGTTCGAGAGGCTGGTGTTCCATACAGTCTGCAAGAGTCAAGCAAGTCGAGATACGTGACTTTTGATAGAAATTATAAATAAGAACCCACGTTTGTTTTTTAAATTAGGCTGATTCAGTGCATAAATTTTAATATTTTTCAAAATATTTTTATTTTATATTTCTATTATTAACTATTATTATTATTCGCGATATGAAAGAAAAAATGTCAAATACAGTTTTCTTATGCTAGCTTGACTCTGGCTTTCAGACATTGTGCTAGTATGATTGTGTTGTTACACGCCCAACTTTGATTACGCGCTACCAATCCAGCATCGTATAATCAAAATTGGCCGTTGTTATGAGATAAAAAATTACCTGGCAATTTCCCAATGCCCTGAGGCTCAAGTCAGGAATTTTGTCGCGACACGTAGTGTTGTTATAACTAGTATTGTGATTGCTTTATCTATAAACCGAGTAAAAAAATTTAAGAGTAAATTCATTATATTCTTGATAAAGTAGCTGCTGGTAGTGGTAGTAGTTCTTCAAATGAAAATTGTTATTTCAGAATTGCAATGATTCAAGTGCTTAAGTGAAATTTTGGCAACTTGAATAGTGGTTTAAGCCACTTTGGCTTTGTTCAATACTACAACTTATTTTGAAATATTAATGTTACAATATTTATAAATCACTAAATATGCTTGAAGATAAAGCTGGTGAAATATCAGAAATTTTCTGGACAAGCCCAAAAGTTGTGGTATGTTGAATCAAAATCAGTTGAATAGTTTTCATTCATAACTAGGGACCTGAATAATCTACATGGTCGCTTTGCATGTTTGATAAATTGGTAATTTTGTTTAAGTTGTTTCAGCCATTAAAGTTGATTAACTAGGTGGAAATTCTGTTTACGAAGGGAGTAGTCCTCCAAATTGCAATTTTTAAATTCATTGGGGCAAATGTATAGAACTCGTATCATTTGCACTCAATTATCATGTTGGAATTGTGTATTTGCATACTAGCTACCTTTTATTTCTTATCAAGAGCCGCTCTTCAAGAGATTTTGAAATTAAGTCTATTAATTTCAATTGTTTGTTTGGTAGAAGCTCTGATAGCTTGGGGGAGGTAACTTCAATTTGAAATTTGCATCTACAGCAGTAATCAGAATCTGTTAAGAGTAAATTATAATAATTATTTCATAAGTGCCAAATGAAATAATTACTAATACTCGTGTGGAGTGACCAAAAAAATAAGTGCTTCTAAATAGAAAATTACACAACTACGAATTAACTTATAACACGCTGGTCCAGGTGGTCCCACGGCTTGGTTCACTATGACAATTAGGCTAAGAAAACAGATTAAGCTTAATGACTAAGTCTGAAGTTCACTTACAATTTGTGATAATTCTGGAAATTGCAAATGACTATCAGTAAAAACTTAACGTGTGGACTCATTTTTGCGAAAATTTATTATAAACCTTCGTTCATACTTAAGTATATATTTTTTGAGATGTCAGTCAACATTCCATGTGTCTTTAAGAGTTACATTGTTGCCCAATTGTTTATTTTTCTAATTTTATGACTGTCTAATATTTGGCTCTCATTTACCGAAAAAAAAACTAATTTTATTGGAGGAGTACTAGAAAATACTATTGAAAAAATGTTTTGTCATGTTATTTAAATTTTATATAAATGGGAAAAATTTCTTTTTTTTAATTATCAATGGTTAAATATCACTCTTAGTTGCTGATATTTTTTTATATCTTGGAATAGTACCTAATATTCAGCTCTTTCTCTGGCTTATTAACAGCCCAGTCCACGAAAAAAATTATTTATGCATATTCCCAAATGTCTTGAGTATAATTAGGTGATACATGAATCAAATATTTATCTTACCTGTTTATTCTGGCTGATTATGGTAATATTGAAAGAGATATTCGGGTATTATTGCACATCGTTAATTTTTGAATAAACAAAGTTTCTACACCAAGGTTTTAGTTCTTTAGATAATGAAGAAATCTGTAGGCAATGATGGCTTTACAATTAGGTACTTGTTGGTAGTTTGTGTTTCAGACTAGGCAGAAACTAAAATTGATAAGTATATTGTGGAATTACATATATAGAAAGCTGGATGGAGATGACGTGGTTTGTTTATAGATGACAATTATTTTATTTTAGAAGCATTTATTATAAGAAACAATTATTTTGGTACTGAATATTTATCACAATTCTAGTTATAAAATCTGACACAAGATTATTTTGTTGTCTACCAGTTGCATTAATAATAATCAGCTAGGCTAATACCCAAGGCACCACCTTAGTCCTAAGTCATCAAGTGACTTTTAAAGCCATTGATTCAGGTGGCCGGGTTACAATGCGTAGGAGGGTGGTGGCAAGCCAACAGCTCCCTACACTCGCTATTACTGTTAACATCTACAAGTTTTTATGGAAGGGGTAACCAAAGAGCTCAGGGGAAAACCCCTTAAACCAGTGGGGAGATAACTTGCAAACTCAACGCAGAAGGAGTTGTTAGAGTTTTCTCCCAGTGCCACAAGCTGGGATCAAACACGGCTCCTCTTCCTGCGAGGCGAAAGTGCTAAGCACTCCACCACCCCACTGCATTAGTCAGAAAAAAATATATGCGTTAGCACACAAAGTACAAAAGACAGAAAATACCTTTACATGAAGTTAGATTTTACTAAAATTAGTTCTCTTATAGGCCTAAGTCCCTATATCAGTTGTCGAACATTACACAAAATATAAATAAATCACTTAGAATATTGAAGTAGAATTTAAGAGGTAATAAATGTTTTGGTAAATAGTATCAAATAATGTAAATCAACAATTATCAGGGATGCGGTAAGAAGTTATTTCCTAATGTTTTTGTAATGTATATAATGTTTAAAGACTTATTTATGATTTTTTTCATTTAACAATATATTATTGATATAATTAACTATTTACCAGTGGTTAAAAAGGTGTATTTTGGAACGCTCTTGCTAGAAGGAAAAAAAACAAAAGGTTTTATGGTCTTTACTTTGGTTTGATCCTGAAGCCATTATACTTAAGTGAAAATCAAGAGTATCATGTCTTATGATATAAAATATTTAAACAAATTTTTATTTAATTTTAGTTGAAATGTGTTGGCCCAAAGCTGGTTCCATTCTTCAAAACCGTGGCTATCTATTTCGTTCTCGCAATTCCTCGTGAGAATCCATCATGGTTTGCTTGCCTAATCAAGTGCCTTCCAGTGGTTTGGCTTTGCATTTTCGTCGTTATGCACGGAATGAGTTTGGGAGAAAAGCATGCCTATTCTCGCAGAATTCTGGTTGGCTTAGTTTTTTCATGCCTAGGTGATGCCATGTTAATATGGCCCTGCTGCTTCATCTGGGGCATGCTCTTCTTTGGCATAGCACACTTTCTATACATCATTGCCTTTGGCATGCATCCCATAAACAAAATCGCAGGCACTGTATGTGCCATTGTTACTGCTGCTGGATGCACTGTTCTCTACCCTGGGCTTGATGGTAAGTTACTTTGATTCTTCTTGAAATAAAAATCATTGTTCCGTATAAGTACCCAATCTCTATCGGTAGCCATCTAGTTGTTTTGAATTAAATTGAACCTCATAGGAAGCTTATATTTCGAACTATTATCGACAAGTTTCCTTTGCCTATCTTTGCTTTGAAAAACCAATAACCTGTAAATGTACATAGAACGTGGGAATAGGAATTTTTGTTTCATGAATGGAGCTACACTCTTCCAGGTGATTGCTGTGTATACGTCTAATTGAACTGTGCTGCAGGAAGTAGTTGTAAATAATGAAAGTTATCAAGAAAGACAATTGTAAAATAGCTTCTAATGAAGCAGGAATATACTAATTTATTCGGTAAATCTTAATTTGTCAACATATTGCAATTATTGAGTGTTTTGTCCCTATCTGAGCATTGTTTTATTTCTACGCTGGCTTGCAGCTAGAGGAGGAAATAAGAGAGGACAATAGTTAAAACAATGCCAAATGGATAAAAGGGCTAAAGAAATAAAAAAAAAGGTTCTTATAGCAGTCTCCATAATGACCTAAAGCTATAATTGCATATTAATGTACATTTATGGATTTTTGGTAACATCAAATGTCAGTTTAAAGATTCATTCTAAGGTATAGACAGAGAATGAAGGGGTAGGCCTGTATAATATTACAAAGCGAGTTAAAAACCTTAGTACAGTCAAAGATAACCATAATATTATTCCAAGAAAAGTGTTCAAACAATGTGGGGGAGGTGGAATGTTTTTACTTTTTTTATTTGAAGTCTTTGGATGAAAGTATAGAAGTTTAGCTAAAATATTTCGGATGTTTAACACAATAGTTAGAAATAACCATTGCTAATTGGATTTGTGGTATGGGGCTACAAATAACACTAGAGGATAAATGGTGGTCCTTAACGACTCTTTTTACAAATATTGAAAATACAATATATATTATAGATACCTCAGTATCAATAATTCTTTTAATACCAGTAAAATATTACAATATAATTTTCCTAATGATCTTTGCCTATTTCTCTTGGTTATAGGTTTGTATATGTTAGTTGTTCCTGCTTACATATTCCTTCTTATGTTCATGGTATGGAGAGCTGTAGCCAGAGTGCAGCTCTTTGGAGACTTGTGGACGTGGACGAAACTTTGTTCCTGCGGTGGAGGAATTTTGTTTGCTATTTCTGACACTGTCATTGGAATAAACCAATTTAGATTTTCAGTGCCTTATGCACATAATGTAATTATGATAACATACTACGCTGCTCAGCTTGGCATTGCATTATCTGTTGTTGATAGCAAAGCTATGGCTGTTTTAAGTGCTGCACAGACGAACCACAGCAATTCCGTAGGTTCACCCAGTGTCTGCTGTACACCAATGAAATTAGGGAAAAATCACTGTCAGTTGCCACAAGTTTCAGTTAGTGACAATAATTGCCAAGCATCGAAATTATCCAAAAATACATCTAAGGTTCATGCAAAGAGTGACTAAAACTTTGTCATTCCCTTTTTGTGAACTAAAATATTTAGTTATCGTTATTGAATGCTGGTAGTTGAAGAAACTTCAATTTTTGGGTTTATGTAGTTTTAATTTAATTTAAAGATAATTGAAATGTTTAGTATCTGGTATTTGTTATTTAGTTATATTATATGTAAACATTTTCCTATTATTGTTAATTTTAGATTTTAGATAGTGGTTATGTAAAATATTCAATACATAAGATTGTAGATGATACGATATGTACCATGAGATCTGTGCAAACCAAATTATCTAGATGGTAAAGGTTGGGTAATGTAAGCCTTCCAATTAAAACTTAAGTACAAACAAGTTGCGAATGAGAGTTCAAAGGATGTGTGCATAAGCTAAACCAAAAAGCAGTTGTTTAGAATTGGATTTTCATGGCTTAACAATTGCTCTAATATAGAAAATAATATGTTTAACTCTTTTTAAAAATAAAATGTGTATAGATTATGTGTTGGTTGGAAGGTCATAATTGATTATTCTTTTAAATTGAAGTTAGGTAATTCATTAAAAAAAATTCCATGAGTACTATTTAAAGTTTCCTGTATGTTGTAATTTTCTCTTTTTGAATTTATAATTAACATTGTGTGTAAACAAATTTCATAATTTTTCTAGTTTAAAATTAAATTTTACTTTTTAATGTATCGTCTGGTACTTGATCTATTAAGTGGAAAAAATTATATAGTTAGGTGGTAGTTTAGTTTTGTTCAGTCGGTATGTATTGGGTAGAAGCACTTTCCTAAAATGCGATATTGATACTATCAGTAAACTAAAAATTTGAGCTTCTATAAATCTACATTTAAATTACATGGATAATATATTTGCCACACACACTAACTAGATTTTTCCCTACAGATTGCTATTTTAGGTGTTTTACTGGTGGATAATTTTAATATATCAACATTCCATTTAGAGACAAAGGTTTATTGTAAAATCTTTTTTTACAAAGATCCTCCATGAAACACATACTATGTGTAGAAGTAACTTACCAAATGTATGTTTAAAGGTTAGCCACATGCATAAAAAGAGCATTTCAAAGAGATATTCTTTTAGAAATGTTTTTTAGCAAATTTTTGGTGGGAAGGGGGTATAATATTTAAGCTAATTGGCACATTGATAACAGCCTGTGTTTTACGGATCTTTTTCAGTTAAGTTTGTAAAAATCAGTTAAATGGGTTGGGGTTTGTTTGCCAAAATAGTACAATTTTTATCTCTCCACTGTCCAAAAATTTCCGAAAAATAAATACTGGCTGCATTTGTATTGTTTTTTTTGGTAATATTGTGAAACAAGTGGGAAAATTATAGGCTTATTTTTAGTGATACCATTTATGACATTGGTTGAAGCATGTTTATCATAGTAACCATTGTAAACCTTAAACCTACTTATCTAAAAATTTAAAGGTGAAATTGGTCAGATAATTTGTTTGTAATTTTTAGATACAAAAATTGATTGTTTCAATCAATATTAAGATCTTATTGAGGCTTTGTTTTTCTTCCTATTTTTAATTCCAATTAAAGAACCCAATTGAAGGAGAGTAAATAGTATATTTACTTCAACTGTCTCTTTAATTTTTTTATCACGTCACTTTTTTTTATTAAGATAAAGGAATACATACAATAAAGTTGTTGGTAAATGGTAAAATGACCATTTTGTGAATTTCATTATATTATTAAAAGTAGAGGATCTTTGTAATAATTGGTTTTGATGTGTCTCGAGCTGAAACAGATGCTCAACTGTTGTTAGTTGGGATGACTTAAAAGGCCATATTGTATTAGCATGTTTGAAAACCTATGAAAAGTAGGAGAAGTCTCAACAATTTGTAGGGAAACTGAAATTAAAATAAGGTATATTGGCGGTTAACACCAAGTTATGTTGCTCAGCATTAATGTTTATCGGCAAAATAATGTGGGGTGTGGATCTACGCTAAAGGTCATAAAAATTGAAATTCGAGCAACGTAACTATAAAATTTGTCAACTCTGGAGAAAAGTGGATACGTATGGCTACCCTCCAAGTTAGCTACTAAAACTGGGTGTTTCTAAGTTAGAATGTTATTTGTGACGCAGACCTGAGTGGTATAAGTTAATATCTGAACTTATTAATGTGGTAAGATTACCATTTTCATTTTGTCTCATTCGAGTTAAGAAAGCAAACAGCAGATATCAACTTGCACAGTGAGCTAAAACTATTGCTCTCTTGGTCAATTAGTGAAAAATATTTTCACCATTTCATGATGAATTTTGGGCCCCCCTCCGTAGCCTGAATAACGCAAATTGTGTAAAGGACTACCCCATTGTTTGCTCAGTCTATCCCCCAGCGATATCACTGCAATGGCATACATGTTTCTTACAACTTAGCCTTATGATGGTGTAGTGGGTATTTTCTTAACCAATTTTAATGCTAATTTTTTTTACTTGACATGTGCACATTAGTTATAATAAACTCTGATCATGTAGAATCCGATGTATTAATTAATAATTAAATTAATTTCTTACCTTCTTCAATTACTTCGCCCACAAAGACTTAAGCAATACCAGAAACTACGATTACAACAATTTGGGATACTGAGCATCCAGTAATTGATTGCATCCACTAATTTAAAACAAATTTTAAGAACTAACCAGATTTTTAAGTCGACATTTTGATAGTTTTATTCATTGAAATAAAAGTTAAATTAAAATGAATATTTTAGTTTTAAAAAATGTAATTAAATAGACATTTTACTAGATTTATTTCATTAGTGAGGACTGAAACAAACGATATAAAAGGAAGTAACCTGATACCTGAAACTAATATCTGCTAGTTGCTGCTTAACTCGAATGTGACAAAAAATTAAGATGGCAATCTTACCATATCTTACCATATTATTAAGTTTTGATATTAACTTATACCACTCAGGTTTGTGTCACAAATAACATTCTAACTTTGAAAAAATCCAGTTTTAGTAGCTAGCTTGGAGGGGTAGCCATATGTAACAACTTGTCTAAAGTTGACAAATTTTATTTATCTAATTTGATCATTTTTTACTTTTAATCATTGCTTTAAAAGAAAATTTTAATTGGGCATAGTGTACATAACTTATGTAAAAAATAGTTTCATAAGCGTGTTTCAATAATTGCGTCACATCTTTCAGCTTAAGTAATAATTATAACAATGGTCATCCAAGCCACCCTGAGGTAGAATACACTCTCCTCTGCTTTTTCATGTCAGTCATTATTGAAACTGACTTATTACTTTTAAAAAAAGAAAATATAATATTATTGGCTTTTCTACTGAAACCACTCGGAAAAATCATTTACATGCTTTTGTAATTTAATTGGCCACAAGAGGCTCTGCTAAAATGTACAAACTTTATTTTAGTAATATAATTAGCCTCATGTAGATATTCAATGAGGTTATATAGCCTGTGTTGCTACTGTTTTCTTGTTGTATATGGCATTCACAATCCCTAGTACTTTGGGATTGTAAAGGGATTTCTTGCATATTTTGTATTTTACTTGATTTTTTTTATCTATTTGATCTAGTTAGTTATTCAGTATTTGTAATAGCGTATATTAAGCAAATCCAAAAATAACTAATAGTGTAAATTCAATTTTATAGGTTCCTAAAAATTATTTGTAGTGTCGTATGTATGTTCAAATAATTATGTTCTTTAAGATTAAAGTGTACACATTAATTTAAAAATTTGTTTACATATACCGAATGCCTTTAGTATATTATATAATTTCTACTAGTAGATGTGGATTGTTATTTGTGAGAAATACAAATTACTTAAGAGATCTTGAAAATATTTCCAATTCCAGTTATTTTTCCCACATTTCCCCCCCCCCCCCTAGTTTAGATTTAAATCTATTTCAGAGTGGAATATGTTAACTTTTTTTTTAAAAGTTGTCAATTTAGATTGAAAAGAAATTGTTTCATTGAAAATGTTTTAATATATTTACTGTAACCAAAAGATTTGTTTAGGGAAAATAACTGTACCAATTAATGAACTAGTTTGGTTTTGTTAGTTCGTGCTGTAGTATTTTACTTAATTGGCAGTTATTTCAAACAGTAGTGTTATTTGCCAAAACAATGTTATTTTTAATAGTTAGTGAACCAATTAAATCATTAATTGAACAGTCAGCTAATGCTTGTTACTGATTATTAAAAAATGCTCAACTAATGGTACAAATTTGTTTTCGAATGTAAGACCAAAAACTATTATTTTATCCCTTAATTAAAATTTAATGCTTAATTTGTATCATTTATTTACTTTTTCCCTACATACTAGCAGCATTGGTGGTGAAGTAATAATAAGGAAATGTTTTTATTGGGGAATTTCAATCAATTTAATGCACTTGAAATGGAAAGTGTTGATTCACAATTCACTAAAATTCTAAATAGATACCTTCAAAATGTCACTCCCAATATAACATGACCCCCTTATGCAACCCTTACCAAAAAATAAGTTGGATTTCAGTTTGTATACACATTATTAGTTGATATGAATTTGGTATTAAGTAGGCTCAAGTTGTCAGCATATTTCAAGTTACTAGTTGAAGGGGTAATAAGTTGTTATTCAGTTGGTAGGAAAATACTTCTTTTGCTAAGTTTGTAATTAGTTGGTTTTTAGTAGTCAGGAAGTTACATATTATTTTTAAGTTAAGTTAAATGTAAATGTTGATTCTGGTTTAGTTGGACATACATTGATTAATAAAGACGATTTAAGTTATTTTTAGTAGGCATTTGTCCCAAATACAAACTGAAAACCAAGTTGAAATACAAGTTGTTGTAAGTGGTTTTTAGCCAACTTATTTTTTGGTAAGGGAAGGTTCTTAGAAATAAATTGAAGTTAAATTCTTATCACGTTTTATGGATCATACAATACCCTAAACCTGACCTAAATTTTTAGGAATAATGGTTTTCATTAATGCTGCTGACCAGGTCAGCATGATCAATTTCCAAGTCTGATTTTAAACAAAATTGGGTTACTAAAATGTAAATAAAAGAGCTATTTGAAAATTTTCTGATACGTCTAATTTTCTCACTTTTGAATCTGGCATTGTCTACTACATTTAATATCCTCAACCTCTATCCCCATCCTAGACTAAACTCTTAACTACAGTTGTAAGTCAAAGGAAATTCTGCAGAAAACTTTCTAGAATAAAGTAAAAAAAGCATTTAATTCCATGATTATCCTAATATTGTTGGCATATTTAAATTTTGCAGCATTTTCACAAAGTAAAACTAAATCTCTATAGATTAGTCTATAGTTTTTACCCTTAAAAAGTTGTCTCAATTTTTTTTCTGATTTCAGGAAAAATAATACTTTACTCTTAACTCACCATTCCTATCATATATTTAAATGAATTTATAATCTGTCAACAGAATGTAACTGATTTCTTGGAAACCAACATGGATTTGCATGGCTATGAATAAATAGGACTTGGGATATTCTGGCATACCAGTAATGGGAAACAAATGAAAGTACATATAAATGCGAGACTTCCTAAAAAACATTTGTACTAACGCACTGAAATAGTGAAATCCCCAATAAGAAATTTGAAAAGATAAACCACGAGTAACGCTCTTAGTTTGTTGACTACTAGCACTCTGCATGAAAATACAAATGGCTACAACGAATAGGTGAACTGTCAATACTGCACCATCATCCAGAGAGGAAGATAAAAAAATTTAAAGCTTTTATAAACTGAGTGTCTCTCTTTCCCAAGCATAAATGCGACAGTCGATTCCAGTCTGTCAAAGTAAATGTTTTAATTTTACAGCCTAAATGGATACTTCTCTCATAAGCTATATTATATACTTACATGAAATATTATAATTGTATTAGAAATATAAATTGTATAATTAAAAAGATAAATTATTTCTGATGCCAAAAATGAGCATGTAGGCATTTAGCAATAAAACTAGTTTTAGTGAATTTTGGAAACAACACAGCCTAGGAAAAACGCACTTGTACTATTTCTGGTTGAAATGAAATGGTCAGGTTCCATAGCCACCTATATTTGTCAGATTTCAAAATATTTCACTCAATAAAGGTATTTAAAATACCACATACAAAATTTGTTTATTTTCTTTAAACATTTACAAGTGAATTGCAGTGATGAATTTCATCTGTAAAATAAAGTAGTTTTTGACCGACAAGTTGGTATTGTTCCTTTCAATCTCAAACGTCGTACAGCTTCTCTTAAGTGCTTTGGTTGTATTGGACCAGTGTCTTCATAAGCTTCCGTAACATCTAAAGCTAGATTATTATATACAAATAGGTAATTTAATATCAAATAATTTATTTTCTTTTGCAAACATAACAATATCTTTAATCTGGGTTTGAAATAACTGAACAGGGTTCATACAGACCTGGAAATATCAGGGAATTAAATTGTTTACAGAAAAATCAGGGAAATTCCAATTTTTTTTAAATCAGGGAAGTTTATGAAGGTTTAGGGAGTTGCCCTAATGAACACAAATTTACATCAATTTAAGTCTTTAATGTTATTCTATAAGTTTGTCACTTTGGGGAATATGTTACGGAGTGACATCGCATCACAAGACAAAATTATCCCCCTAGCGAGGTGCTGTTAAAGGCTATGTGTGACACTTTAGCAAGCTGATGCAAAACGGCGACGAAGCCTGTAATGCTGTCGGTCTTGCGAATAGCTCTCAGTAAAACTTTTGCATGTGAAGAATAGTTAGTGTCACACTTATGTAACAATATTATGGTTTAATTTCTTATTATAGATTTGACTTTATTTCTACTTTTATACTATAATATTGAACCAATTTAACTTAATGACAATCATGAAATTAGTTACTCTGTAAATCTTAGTTTTATTTTATCTTGCACCTGGAAATATCAGGGAAATCAGGTTGCCAATAGCTGTAGGAACCCTGGTGAACCACAGTGCTTCAAATTAACTTGAGTGATCGGAGGTTTGAAAGTAGATGGAATTTTAACAGGATAACTTGCGTGATCATAAATTGGTTATTACAATGCCCAAGCCATACCAAAATAAAATTCCACCAGATTTAATACTTGTACACTATTCAATTTTGTATTTCTAAAAGAAGAATGTTTTATACTGCAACCAAATCAAAGCCAATTATTGAACATGTGATTACACAAAAATTTTATTATCTCATGCGCAAATGGTATTTGATTGTATTTCTACCAAAACTTAATCAGTTAGAGCTCGCATAGTGAGCTAAAACTATTGCTCTCTTGGTCAATAAGAGAAAAAAAAATTCACCATTTCATGATGAATTTTGGTCCACTTCCGTAGCCTGAATAACGCAAATTTTGTAAAGGACTACCCCATTGTTTGCTAAGTTTATCCCCCAGCAATATCACTGTAATGGCATGCATGTTGCTTACATATTAACCCTATGATGGTGTAGTGGGTGTTTGCTTAACCAATTATATTGCAATTTTTTTAAAGTTTTACCTGTCTAAACTCTGATATTGTAAGTGAATCCTGTTACTTTCCTGTAGAATTCCCGGTATTAATAATCTAATTAATTTCTTACCTTCTTCGATTACTTCGCCCACAAAGACTTTAGCAATACCAGAAACTGCGATTACAACATTTTGGGATACTGAGCATCCAGTAATTGATTGCATCAACTAAATTAAAACAAATTTTAAGCATGAACCAGATTTTTAAGTCAACATTTCGATAGATTTATTTGTTGAAATAAAAGTTAAAATAAATATTTTAGGTTTAAACCATGTAATTTAATAGACATTTTACTAGCTTTAATTTCATTAATGAGGACTGAAACAAATGATATAAAAGTAAGTAAGTTCAGAAAAAAACCGACTCAAATTACCAACCATTCCAGTAATTTTCAAAACTTACTCTTTTTATTGCAGCTTTTGGAAATGCTGATCTTCGATACATCTCATAGCGATTTAATTGCTCTTCAGAAAAATTTGATACTAAAACCCTACAAATAAAGTACAATGTATTTTCGAACAATTTTTCCGAAAAAACAAATAACTTAAGTTATTTTATTTCCACTGGATGAATAATGCTCAGGGAGATTCTGGCTCCAAGTTAGGTAAAAATTAGTGGCCATGTAACCAACAACAGTGCTATTGTAGCTAAAGAAGTTTCAAAAATATACATACTGCATCTTTTCCCTTTCTTCTTCTTCTAGCTGTGCTTTAGTTTTACTTGGTTGTTGGGGAACAGTTTCAGGGAGACTAGAACTCTGTTCATCATCCAAATCTGGATTCCAATCACCTTGACTCGAATTCCCTTCCATCATGAGTTCGTCATTTGTATCCATGCGATTTTCCACTGCAGACACCGATAGTTCATTCAAATCTTTTTGCGAGAGAGTAGGTTCTTTAAAGATGCCTAAAGGTGCTGAGAATGTTTTTGGTGAATTTTCATCAAGGTTCATATTTTTTGGAGGCATAAAATCTGTCATTTTCACACTGTCACGGCTATCATCACTTCTTGCATCATTTCCTGGCATGCTTTCAGAGTCTTCAATGTCACTATCTTGTTTCATACTATCAAGTTCTGCCTTAATGGAATCCATTTCCTACCTTAAATATATTAAAGTTTAAATCTTATCAGTAATAAAGGTGGACCAAAAATGTCTAGGAATATCCAGTTTCACTGTTACTTATTTTTAAAAATAGCACAAATAACTATCTTAAGATTTTTTTCTTATAATAAGTCTTAATGGCTCCCTGGTAAGAAGAAAGATATCCTCTAAAACACTGTTAAAATGATTGAATATTTACTAGAAATGATACCTATTATTGAGATCATTTGAAAGTGGCCGTCCTAATGGTTATTTAGTTTCGATAATTTTAGGTATATTTGAATAATGCGAGCACCTTCTGAAACTAATCACTAATCCTTAATAATAACTTAAGCAAAGGGAATATAAAACCAAGTGTAAAAAAGGAATTTTTTTTGCTCTACATTATTATGGGTATCAAAGCGATTTCGATCCAAATGTTTTATTTCAAATTTACAAAAGCAATATCCATAAGATTTAATATTTTTATGAAGAATAAGTGTCAAAAATTATTACACAGTGGGTTCCTTATGGGCTTTAAGGTTTTGAGTGTTTCCTTAGCCATTCTGCTAGGTATGATGTGAACACTGCCGAAGGATCCAATAAAAAAATAACTTCACTCCCAAAGGGTGAGTGTAAATGTTAGGTAATAACAGAGATAACCCTTAATCAACATTAAGAGTAATGACGCAAAATTTCAATTTAAGCATTATTCATTAACTACATTTTAAAGCAAAACCCTAAGTAAAAACTATGAAAATTCTACAGGATGGATGGTGGTTAAAATTTTGGATTAGTTCTCTAAGGAAATATGGGCTAATTTAATCATATTACACATTTTAAATATATAAAAACCAAATTTAAATAGAACCATTTATTTTCATTACAAAAAAGACAAATTTCATTAAACGCGCGCTACTAAAAAAAATTTACCTCAATTTTAATTAGCAAAAATAGGGAAAGAAATTCTTGTGGTATACATATTATATTAACAATTACTGGTTTATTGAGTTTAAACAAGAAAATGAAAAAAAAAACCATACACAAAATGTTAGTAAAGTTATTTCAATATACCGAACACACAAACCATAATAAATGCAATGCTTTCAATTACTTCGGGGAGAGGGATTGCATCTCTTCTAATTTCTTTTTATATTGTTCAGCCTCATGCTCTTTCTTAATCAATTGCGCTTTATATTCTTCAGCTTCTCGTTTTACAGCCTCAAGTTCAATTTTTAACTTTTCCCTTTCATCATAAACACAGCTTTCCTCTTCCTCTGGCTCCTCTTCTATTTCTTCTTTAATATGTCCACAATCTATAGGTTCGGCAACCTTTTCTTCAGAGCTTTTTTGGAAAGTCAATGTTTGCATAAGCTCAGCAGTATCATTCTGGGCTGAGCTAACTAGCATTATGGGAACATTTTGGGTATTACCAAGCTGTGATTCATCTGTGACAATTGTGTAAAGTTTTTTATTTTTCCCGGAGTTTGAAATCTTTTTATCAGACTTATTTAACACATTTTGATGATCCTTCACCCAATTTAATGCCAATTTACCAGCTTCTGTAAGAGAAATAGATTGGCCCCCCTCCAAAGCAGCTGACACAATATTTGAATTGTCAGCTGGAAGCATTTGAATTCCATGAGTTTCAAGCCACTGCAATGTATCAGCAGTAGTAATATTTGAATTTGGTGCAGTGGCTTCTGCCAAAGCAGCTAACGTGGCTAGAACTGAAGTACTTGAATCTGAATCTTCTTCCACTTCCGTATCATTTGCACTCTTTTCATTATCCGCTAAAGTTATGTTCTGTTTCTGAAAGTTAGACAGATTTGCTTGAAGAATAATTGGTTTGTTAATATTCTTAGAATTTTGATTTGGAATAGCTTTCTTTGTAGTAGATATTGTATTAATTTTTCCGACAGCAAGTTTCTGAACTAGAGGTTTAAAAACTACGGGACTCAAAGTGTTTGTAACTTTAGCTTGTTGACTCTTCATCTGAACACCATTATTGCCAATTAGATTATTTAGAATCTGCACTATATCTGGACGACCGTTATCAACAGCAATATCAGTGGGAGTCTTAAAAAATTTACTGGCGGCACACACATTAGCTCCATGCTTCAATAAATAGTTTATAACATCCTTATGACCTCTTTCCACTGCCCAATGCAACGCACTCATCTTTAACATGTCCTTCGCTTCAATATCAGCTCCATGTTTTATTAATAATTCAACAATTTCTAGGTGTCCTTCTTGGGCAGCAACATGAAGAGGCGTCCGCTCTACTTTTGTTCGAGCATCTCTACTGATCCCTGCTCGTAGAAGTACCTCAGCAGTTTCAACATGACCATACTGAGCTGCTAAATGTAATGGTGATGTACCTAGCCAATCTGTTGTAAACGGAGCTCCACTAGTCATAAGTTTCCTAACTTCTTCAGTGTCACCCATTTTGGCAGATTCTAATAAATTCTTTCCTAAATCGACAAGAGACATTTTGAAATTTATGAAGAGTCTATTTGTGGAACTGGAATTTACAATTGAAATCTGAAAACAAATGAAAAATTCTATTAAAAAAGGCACATAATACAGAAAATTTTTCAGTAAATATTCAGCCCCATTTTTATTTTCATTAGTATTGAAATCTTGGACAAATTTTGAATGCGCATTCTTGAAAATTCGTTTCTTTTAAAGTTAAAGATACAGTGAAACTCCATTATTCTACTTTGCAATAGTTAATTCACAAAGAAAAATTGTGAAATTCATCATTTTGTGGATCACCTTTTTGGCATAGGGCATTGCCCTGCTACAGTAAGTGTGGTTTCAGAGTAACTAAGTGGGGAAATTTTAAATATCCATAACACTTTGTTCATAAAATGTATTGCGTATGTCTTGCTGGTTGGCCTTCAAGTGAAGAAATAAAGACTAGTTGTAAAAAAGGTTTGTATTCGTTCTAGCAGAGATTCTCAGTTTTGTGTTCTCTTCTAAATACCAATGGAGATTTTTATTTAGCTTTTTTACCTTTTTGATAAAAAGAAAACTAGATTTAAAGCCAAAATAGCAAAGATCTGTAAAATGAATGTCAAATCTATTTGAGTTAAGTATGGTTTGTAGTTGGCCTAAATCCTCGCCTAGTTAGGAGAATCTGGTAACAGACCAAACAAGAACATTAAGTACAGTGATCTAGCTTTATCTACACAAGAAGCTAAAAGGATAGAGTTTTATTTAACTGTCTATTAGCCAAAACATTTTGAAAATAAAGTGAGAGTTGGCAAGTCTCGTGACACTAATTTTTAATCCTAATAATTGTTACTTTGTAAAGGGGAAAATGAATAAATAGTATAATAAGAAATTTATTTTATTAACTTAAAGTAATACAATGGGGTCAGTAACTCTTTCTAGCGAACCATGTAAAACTATTGCTTCCATGGGTCACAAAGATTTTTTTATGAATTAATAATTGACTTTTTTATGTTAAAGGTTTTATAAGAATTTCAGTGTGATTTATAAATTTACTTCGTTGATGTAACAAATTGTTGTTTACATCAATTTTCAAGTTATATCTTTAGACTGTTTCATTTACGTAAAATAAGATGTTTGTTACAAAGCAAATTATATTTGAGTACAAATCTTGCCAATAAACACAGGACATTTTCTTTCAATGTTTAAAAAATAGAGGAAATGAAGTATTGGAATCGAGAGAAAGTCTTTTAAATTTCAAAGTATATTTACTTCTTATAAAGTCATTTTGGGTTGTGGGTTGTAGCCAATGCGCTCGTGAATGAACTTTGTTTTTGATGAATTCCCATGCACTTCATGAATAGAAGCTTTTTCATTGCCAGATGCTTCCAAGTCCATGTTATTCGCACTTTTTCTTTCTTCTATTTCTTTCTTCAAATTTTCATATTCTTGAACATCATCCAATTTAAGTTCTATGCGAGTCGGACTTCTTCGAAACATTTCAACTAAAGAGATACCACGTTGCTCTTAAAATAACACAACCATTAAAACCATTAAAACTATATGTACGCAAGGCCAATGCGGAATGGGTATGTAGATGTCATTTGCCAAAATGTTAACAAGGGTCTCTAGTATTAAACTGCACAATAATTGTACCTTCATAATAAATGACTAGGAGCCCCAGCATATCTGCCCAAGAATGACTATGTTGAGATGATTCATGGGCACCACACATCTACAATCTAAAGGTAATAGTTAGTGTAGGGAGCTGTTGGCTTGTGTGGCATTAAGGGCTAGCTACCACCCTCCTACGCATTGTAACCCGGCCACCTGAATTTATGGCTTTAAAAGTCGCTTGATGACTTAGGTATTAGACTAGCTGATAATTATTTTTATCTCCCACAGTATGATATGGAGTACGGAAGGATGTCAATATGACCAAAGGCCACCATATTGCTTTGTAGGCCTAATGGTCAGGGCTCTTATCAGTAATAGGCTTAAAAAGTACTCGGCCCTACTTAGAATTTTTGATGCCCTACACGTATGTATTATAAGCCGATTGAATTATTACAGCTAACGATTTTAAATTGATGTTAAGGTTGAACTCGTTTTAGCACTGATATTATAAAAATTAAACAGCTGTCAAAATTAAATTAGATGCCTATCTAGTATACATAAGTCTATGAAAATATATTTATCGTTGTTGTACCAGTGACACAAATGCAATCGATTGTACTGAATATGTGAACCAGGCAGTTTCATGTTTCAAACTGAGTAGCGTTTTAAAATTCTAAGTATAACCCCATTGCTAGACATCTCACATGTGATGGGCAATAATGTAAGTTGGAACAAACAAATAACTGTTTGTCACCTTCTGTCATGTGGTGGGATATATTTTTGATTCAATTAATAGTTCCCTGTTTACCTGAAACCTTAACTAGTCTAATTTTCAGAATACAATAGCTGTCACACGTATTTTAGTTATAGAATATCGTAAAGTTTAAGTGAATATCAAAAGCAAATCTAGTCAAAATAATATAACAGCTATTAAGCCTTTCACAAATTTGTTTACAATTTTTCAGCCTAGATCGGAGTTTGGTGAGGCAGCCATACATAGCTAAAATGATAGCCTTGCTTAAGACCATACTACATCAGTGCCTTAAAATCACCTAATTATTAAAGGTGCGATAAATGATAACCATATCAAATTAATAATATATAATAATCAGCTAGGCTAATACCCAAGGCACCACCTTAGGCCCAAGTCATCAAGCGCCTTTTTAATGTCTTTAAACATGTGGTCGGGTTACAATGTGTAAGAGGGTGGTGGCAAGCCCTTCATGCCACGCTACTCCGTTAGCCAACACTATATCACATTTGGGTTTGTTCCTTCAAATGTGAACAGTCAATGAGCCCAGATCGCTTTTGTGATCTTACTTTACTCGCGTATAAAAGTATTAACATTTGAACACTTCATATTTTTATTATCCAATCTCGAAAATTGAATACTAGCTTATTTGCACTTTTTTTTCTTGGAGGAAATATATGACGAATGGATTTAATCACTGTAAATACTAATCGGAGTCATGTTATGGCTGTGTGAACTGTGTAGTTATAGAGCTACATTTATCTTTTGGGGTGGTGACAGCCCTGGTGGCAGAGCTGGCGCAGAAGCACTAGAGGATGTAAAGTAAATTACATTAATCAAAACAATTGTAAGGCTTAGCCAGCGCTGGACAAGATGAACATTCGCCTTCCCAAAGTGGGGTTTGTTATATCTTACTCTATAGTCTCATTACTGTTAATTACTAACTAAATACTAACTTATGTGTTAGAGTTGGTTAGTCTCCAAAGACACATTATCCTAACATCTGAACCTCTGATTTAGCTAAAGTGTGTTTCAATTGCATGGGAAGATAAAATATTCCTCTTTGATTTTCTATCATGGCAAGGAGTATACTAGCAGATCATTAGATGGGTAAAATTTGGCACCTTATCCATGGTTAAGTCTATATATAACCATGGAAACGAAATCATGTGGTCACAAGGCACAAGCCAAACTAGAGATTGTTAAAGTTAGAAAAGCATAAGGAATTTAGCGTTTTCAAAATTATGAGATGTTATAAAGCCTAAAGGATTTAGATTTTTTTTACTCTTTGGTCTTTCTAATACCAATTCTGACTGAAAACGCAGCCCCCAACCTAAAGCTAAATGGAGTTAATCATGGATAAGGCACCAAATACTGACCCTTGAAATACCTCTTTTCCGTAGCCTTCAGTAAGATTTAATTTTAAAATGTCCAAATAATTGGAACAAATATCACAAGGAATAAAAATTTATGTCAAATGATTCTTAAAAATAATTCCAGAAAGGTGTCCCGAAGGCTTGTTAATCATTACTTTGTAAGCTAGAGTGTCTAATGGGCAATAAGCCTGCTGGTCTATTAGGAACCTGGTCAAATGGGGCTGTGCCTTTTCAATATCATCTTGAAACCCTTATGGGATTAGCACTGCTGCATTGACATGTTAAAATATCACTCATCACTTCTTAAGATCCTCTTCCATAAAAACTTGTTGAGGTAATAGTAGGTGTAGGGAGCTGTTGGCTGGCATCGCATGAAGGGCTTGCCCCACCCTCCTAAGATATTTAACCCAGCCACCTGAATTTAAGCAATAAAAGTCATGGGGCCAGGGTGGTGCCTTGGGTTAATGCCTAGCTGTTTATTAATATTATTATTACTATTATTATTATTATCAATAGCACTAATAGTTTAAAAATGTTTGACTACAATCCTATTATGTTTCCTAATTATTACATCAATACAAAAAGTGATAAATACACTTCAAGAAATAAGCCCTTCACAATTTCTGAAAAATATTTGGGAAGTGCACAATATTGTGACAAATGTTCTTTACAAACATATCTCAAGTTCAGGTTGAAACTGGTAGGGGTAAGAGATTGTATGAAAGTTTCATTTGAAGCTAACTAGCTGGGTAATTTGGACCTGGCCCTGGGGCTACAATTTTCCCCCCGGGCCTGAATAGAACAAGATGAAGCAGTTAAGTTTGGCCATAAATTTTTAAATGGCAGCTAATGGGTGCCGAAACTTACCTATTCAGTTAACAGATTTCCAAAAATTATGTCCAAATCAATAACTAATCTATATATATTTTGATATTTCACCCGAGGCCTCAGGCTTCCACAGCGAAAACAAAGGGAAGTAGAACTTAAATTACTTGATACCGGAATTTATTTTGTTTTGGTAATCACGCCCATTTTAGACCAACTTCGATTAGCACATAATTAAAGTTGGCCGTGCCATTGACTTTAATTTTTTTGTTTATTTTCTATTAAAGGGCGACAGCTAAACAAGGACGTGTTTTGGAAAGCGGGAAGATATTGTTTAGTCACGTGACACAAGGGTACTAACCATAGACATAATAAAGAAATAGACACCTTACGCGGAGTTTTTTTTTTTTTTCAAAGAAGAAAGGGCTGATGTGAGTCTGAGAAGACCGCGAGCCCGGCTAAGACACCATCTGATTAATCAGGGAGAGATATGTGTAACGGCCACGCCAACGGGAGGATACGTGGGGACAGGGGTGGGAACACCCGTGGCGGAAGTATTCCGACCACCCGTTGGGGGATTGGTGGGCGTCCACAGACTCTGCCTCCCGGACGCCTGGGATTACAGGAGTGAGCCACTACTCCCGGCCACGCGGAGTTTGATTTGACAAAAAAATACGGGAGCGATAACTAGCAGACAACCCATAGAATTCTCATAGGTAACTAGAATGTTGCCGCCTACGGCCGAGCTTTGTCGCCAGTTCGTTTTGAACCTTCAGCCAATGAGAGGCCGTAGAGTGGTTCCGCCAAGGAGGATAATAATCCTCCTTGGTTGAGTTACTAAATCGAGCGCATTAAATTCTTGGCAGAACCACTCTTTGAGCTCTTATTGGCTGAGATCTGGCTATCGTCTGCCACGGCATTTGGTCCATTTGTCAGTTACACGGCAGCATTCTAGTTACCTATGAGATTTCTATGAGACAACCGGCACTCCGGCAGTAATGCTGTTCCGTATTCCTGGGGTACGTGTAAAGCGACACTTAAGTTTGGTGGCGCTTTAGGCTAGGCGCCCACTGGCTCTCCGTTTCGTATCACTTCGAAAACTCTGCTACCTTGAAATATGAAAGTAGTAATGATACACTTATCTGTGATGAGTAAGGGCACATTTATAAAACAAAACTGAGTATTTTAATAAGAGCTTTTGATCCATAACTTGCCTGTTTACTAGCCATGCTACTTCTACTACTTTTTTTTATCTCGCTAGATGGAGTCACTTGGCGATTATAGTATCCATTCTCCAAGACAATACCGATACCGCGGCGTATTAAACTCCACCCCTTCGCGTGAAATTCTGTGAATTTCGTCGCAAACTTGCCCTCGTTAAATTCGCTCTTTATTCTTCGTGGATAACAAACGCTGTTTTTATCGTGTTGTTAGTAGCCAACCCAAGCACTCGCAAATTCCTGATCTTGGCAAGGACTCGCACATTTTACAGTCACCAGCCGCTGTTGTTGCGAACCAGGTTTCATGCTCCCTCTTCACGGCCGAGCTTACCAGGAACGGATGTATCAAAGGGTGGTCCATTGGATGACACTGACAAATCTCACAGCTCTTATAGGTGTCCGACTACGTAGTTGCTTCCCTTGTCATATCTCATCTGGATACTCATATTACTAACACCCTGTGGCTATAGCACGGAAATATAAATTGTCACGTGTATTGAGAAGCTAGTGGACTGTTACGCTTGATAGTGCTCCTCAATCAGACGTTATATTCCTTGACCTCGACACTGTCCCCCACCAGCAACTTCTCCTATGGAATTCGCAGTGTTACTCTCTTGTGGTAGCCTCATATCTTGATGTGTGTGAATTTATCGTGGTCTTGCCCGGAGTTGAATTTGATTGGTATACTTTTCTCTCTGGTGTTGCCCAGGTGTCCATTCTCTGGCTCCGGCTCTGGTTCTGCCGTCATTTCTATGCTCTCTATTTACGCTGACGACGTCACTCTCTCTCGGGGAAATTGCTTTCCTAGCGACTTCGATGCTCTTCAATGTGACTTGGAACAATTTTCATCTTGGAGTTCTCAGTGGAAGCTCCAGCAAAATTCAATAAAATACAACACCGTAAGCCTTCACCGCCTTGGAGTCCAAAACCTCCGAGCAGCCTATTGGATTTCTATGGCTCGCACTTCCAGATCATTTTCCTAGGTTGATAGAGCACTTGGCTTTTTCTATCGGCTAAGTCATGCTAGGTTGTGGGAAAGCACAAGTTTTAGATGGTAGAAAAGTAAAGCTTTTCGTTTTTCTATCTCACTCATATTTTCATAGGACGTCGTAAGCTTCACCCAAGTCCTTAAATACATCAACTGCACAGCCCTTGTATCGCGTCGTTGTGCTAAACGCTTTGTGACTATTAACTCTATTATTCATAAACCTAATAAAGTACTATCAGTCTATCCTCGATCTCAAATGCTATCTCATATCTTGGGCTTGGTTTCCACGCGGGTCGAAACATGGCTTCACTTATGTCTTCCCTTCATGCGGACCCTCTGGGATGCTATTACGTAAGCTTAGAGCTTCGAGATTCGAGAGCGATATGTCGCTAGATAACTCTTTCGATTTCGAAAGGAGATAACGAAAATTTCAAAATTGAATGCTTCAACTTTTTATTGAATTATGCTTTTCAACAGGGAGCCTATTCGCGACCGAAACAGTTCTAGGTGACGCTGCGGTGCTGACGTTTTCTCGCCACTTCTTGTGTGTAGCGTCTGCTAAAATCAAAAATACGTAAATCTGGAAATCTATGCCGTTCTGTGTTGTATTCTACGAATAAAGAAAGTTACTCCAAAAGGACAAAATATCTTTTCATAAATTTCCGCGTTAGTTTTATAACTTTGATTGTCAATATCGTCTGCTTAAACGCCACCTCTTACTGTTTTCGCCTGCCGCTAAAAGAGGGCGTACCCATAGTTTTCGGTTGCGAATACTGTATGTACACATTCGAAATACAGTCTTAGATTTCAACCAATAAAAACTTTTGAAATAGGAGGGAACAGAATAGGGGTTGCCGATATAGAAAAATTTTGAAAAAATATCGTCTGCTTGTTGTAAAAACTATAATTTTGAGACATTTATTTAACTTTTGATACATGGATTTGAAATTATTTGACACGGCCGCTATGGGCGAGAGAACGCGAGAGCATGCTCAGTTGACTGTGACCTGACTAATGCCTTGAAAAGGGACCTACTTTATTTAATTGTCCCGTCGTCTACTTAAAAATGAAACACTTATCATTGACTTACTTGAGCTGGAAGTTCATAAATATATAAATTTTGGCTTAGTTATCGAAGATTGTAGTCCATCGTATGGAAAGTCTTTACAGAATACGAAAATATTCAATTGTAATTGATTTTATCGAACTGGTTAAATTGAAAATCTTAATCGAACAAACTTTGATCGTGAGATTTCGAATGTTTACAGAATAGGGCCCAGCAACTGCTTCGAAGGAACTATTATGCTCCATCCTCTGTGTCCGACTGGAACTCTTGCCGGACCATCTGAAATGTGATCCGAATCGCTCGAAATTCAAGTATCTAACTGTTTGATAGTAGCCCAGCTTAACACATTGCCTTTGTCAGTTTTGAGAACTTTTGAAAGGTTAACCCTATGAATGTATTCATGGAAGCCATTCATACGCCATATAACATGCGAGGCACAAAAAGTGACCATGTTGGCGTCTCTAGCAACCTTGTTCCTGTGCTGCATTGTATTATTGTTGTGACTTCTAGCCAAGTATTTGCCATTTAAAAACTCAAACTGCCAGTGGTGGTATAGGTAAAGCAATTAAAAGTACATCAAGACAAAGAGGTCGGCCACACGAGTGTGCTCTCGCTCTCGCTTTGTTTTAGTTTTTTGCTTGACGGTTTTTTTTTAGTCTAAGTTTCTTTTCCCTATCCCTTTTCGCTTTCTCTCCCCGCTGAAGAATTCCCCATTTTGTATGAGTTTACGCTTGGAGGAATAAAACAAGTATACAGGAGTTGCGGAGAGCTGCGAAATCGGTTTCGTCAGTGACCGTGAACTCGCGCGAGACGGAGGGGTTCAAACGCGACTAGCGCCAACTGCATACGGAATTTTGCAACTATTATCGTTTTATATCATTGTTTTCGCGTCGTCTGGTTTGTTTTATTCCTCCAAACAAATACGAGTCATTTTGGAAAAAGGCGCAAAGAATTTAGAAATGTTTCAAAACAAACCAGACGACGTGAAAACAATGCTATAAAATGATAATAGTTGCAAAATTCCGTATGCAGTTGGCGCTAGTCGCGTTTGAACCCCTCCGTCTCGCTCGAGTTCACGGTCACTGACGTAACCGATTTCGCAGCTCTCCGCAACTCCTGTATACTTGTTTTATTCCTCCAAGGTTTACGGAGGCCAGATCTAGGAAAAAGGCACGCACAAGGGATCTGGACAACAGGGGAGCAATATCTTCTGGCTTAGAAAAGATAGCGCCATCTACTTTAATACATGTCAACTAAATCTGTGAAGAAATAGCAGATAACTTTTGAATATGAATGTTCTTTAACTGAAACGTTCAGCTTGAAGTAATATCAAGATCTCGCGGTAGATGGAACTCTTGGAAGTGAACCTAGCTCTTTATTATATTGTGTTTTAACTTTATCTTATAAACATAAATAACTTATTTCCTAATAAGCAGGTTACTATATAAACCCAGTGTATACTTATTTATTATCATGGTATGACTAATAAATGTTTTAACTTACTTATATATTTGGATCCTGATTACTTTATTTCATGGTGTCAGAAGTTTGGTTACCGTTTTTAACTAGTAATGTTTTAAAGATTGCCTAACCAAGTTTAATGACTGCATGTAATATGTCTTCATCAAATTTCCGTGCATGGGCTGAATACAAAGCCACTTTCAAGATCTTTGCGACTGCATCTAAACTTTCAACGGAGACTGCTCCGATGCAAGTAGCAATATTTATTTATACTTTAGGCCTAGTTGGCCGGAAAATTAATGATAATCTCACAATCCATTTACCGAATGAACAACAGCACCCTACCTTAGAAGAAATATATAGAGCTTTTGACGCATATTATGCACCATATAATAATGCTGATTCCCACAGATATGTCTTTTTTCATACAAGACAGAAACAACAGCAACCTTTCGATGACTTTTTGACAGATCTACGCACTAAAGCTCGCTGCTGTGAATTTGCAGACTTAAACGATTCACTTAGTTGCTACCAAATTTTGGCAGGTGCACATGTTGTCAATCCAGAGCTGCGCAGGAGGCTTTTCTCTCAACAAAACCTGACTCTGAATCAGGCTATTGCCATCTGTCAGACTGATGAGACCTCTGCTAGTCATGCTGACCACTTACGTGCCACTAATAATCCTTCTCTCATGGCTGGTGTCGACATGATACATACTACATCACCGTTATCCTCGACCTGGAGTATCTGCTATCCGCCATTCCATCTCTCAGCTTTCTCCACGACAACCATTGAATTTACGTGGTCGGGGTCCAACTTTCAACCGGTCTTTTGTAGGACGATTCCCGTCGCCATTACAACGTCCTTCATACCGCCATCAATATCAAAAACGACATCGCCATAATAACTCGCCGATAACCTGCCCGAACTGTGGTCTACATCACTTCCAACCTAATCGATGCCCTGCATCAAAGGCTTAATGCCATCACTGTTCTCGTATTGGACATTGGGCTGCTCTTTGCCGTTCTCCTACAGCTCGAGTATGTGAGGTCGCCGATTCTGAAAGCGTTCTCTCTGCTACGGATCAATAACTTATCGACTCTTAATTCTACACGCTGACCAGGATGAGTATTCCTTGGCAAGTCAGCTACAAGAGACTGGTCCACGACGACCTGTATACAGTACGTATCAGTTGGACCAAGACTTCCGGCAAGCCATCCAGGAAGAGCCTTTGTATCAAGAATCGTATTTTTTTAAACCGCATACTCCTGAGATCGACGACGGCTTTCCCTTACCACTAAATGTTCTAATGGCGCTCCGTGACTGCACTCAACTTCAACCCTTACACCCATCGGATGATGAATGGCATGAGTCTATATACGTAAATAACATTTCAGTTCCTTTCAAATTGGATACCGGAGCTCAGGTGAATATTCTTCCGCAACCCTTATTCGACCGTCTTGCTGTGAAACCTGTCTTGAATCCGCTGGCTCGCCCGATAAAGGCGTATACTGGTCACGATGTTCCAATCTTGGGTATGGTTACCTTACCGTGTGCTTATTTTGCAGCTACTAAACATCTAACATTCTATATAACACCTGCGCAAACCACACCAATCCTTGGGGCGACTGCTTCTGAAGCCTTAGGTGTCATTTATCGCGCAAGAAGGCCACCTTGTTCTCCGTCTGCTATTCATGCGATAGAAGCATGCGGTGATCCAAAGACAGTAATTGACCATTTCCCAGGAGTCTTTAAAGGAATTGGGAAGCTGCCTATTAAGTATCAGATTCACCTGCGGCCATGTGTTATTCCATTTGTTTCC
Source organism: Leiobunum rupestre (assembly GCF_980474605.1). Classification (NCBI taxonomy): domain Eukaryota; kingdom Metazoa; phylum Arthropoda; class Arachnida; order Opiliones; family Sclerosomatidae; genus Leiobunum; species Leiobunum rupestre. The sequence goes on along the minus strand of NC_143386.1, from coordinate 65,969,348 downwards.
GCACCCCATACTCTTACACACGCTTTACGACAACCCGTGTATGAAGAACTCCAGATGATGACCAAAAATGGGATTATTGCTCCTGTCCAGGGTCCTACGGAATGGGTGCATCCGATGGTTGTTGAGCGCAAACCAGACGGGGCTGTTCGTATTTCCAAGAAAACTTAACCCGGCAATCAGACGTCACCACATTCATATGCCAACACCACAAGAGATTTATTCTACTTTACATGACATGAAGATTTTTACTGTTCTTGATGCTAAGAGTGCATTTTGGCAGATTGAATTGACAGAGGAAAGATCCTATCTGTGTACATTCTCAACTCCATTTGGTACTTTTAAATATCTCCGACTACCGTATGGCTTATGTACTGCATCTGAAGTTGTCCAGCAAGTGATGCACCAGCTTTATCCACGAGAGCATTTCAAGTCGACTAGTATCTCTACGGACGATTTCCTCATTGCAGCACCAAATATGAGGGAACATAATATTCTTACCCATATCTTGGAAACTGCAAGTAAAAATAATTTGACTTTCAGTGAAAGAGAATTATAGCTATCACTCAACCACGTTAAGTACCTTGGACATATACTTACTCCAGGCGGGATTGTGATTGATCCAGAAAGGATCAAGGCTATCACTGATCTTCCACCCCCACAGAACAAGCAAGCCCTTCAAAGGTTCTTGGGTATGGTAAATTACCTGACAAGATTCATCAAATCTTACTCTGAGCAGGCCATTCCAATGAGGGCTCTACTGGTGAAGGACGTGGTTTATGAGTGGAATCCAACCATGCAGGTCGTATACGATAAAGTCAAGACTTAAATTTCTACAAGACCAATATTGGCAATCTTCAATCCTTCAATGCCATGTCGAATTACCGTGGACGGCAGTTCACATGGAATTGGTGCAGCACTTCTTCAGGATGACAGTCCCATCGAGTACGCATCTACTACGCTTAACCCTACCCAGAGGAATTACGCCCAGATAGAAAAGGAACTATTCGGTGTATTGTTCGCATGTGAAAAATTTCACTATTACGTAGTAGGAACTCATTTTAACATTGAGACGGATCATAAACCTCTGGTAGCCATTGTAAAGAAACAAATGCACATGCTTTCACCACGTCTTCAAAGGATGATTTTAAGGCTACTTCGATATTACTTTACTTGGACATATGCCCCAGGTAACAAACTTTTGATTGCAGATACTTTATCACGCACAGTAGCCCCGCCAGGATTTTTTCGCGAGTAGGCACTGCGTGATTAAGAGGCCCCCATAAAAAACTCCTTTGTAATTTTTGTTGTTCTTTAACTAGCCAAATTGTATATAATTAGTTAAAAATTTTATTATTATTAAATCAATAAAATTTTTATTATTATTAAATTAATAAAAATGTTATTATTATTAAATTAATAAAAATGTTATCATTATTAAATTAATAAAAATGTTATTATTATTAAATTAATAAAAAATTTATCATTATTAAATTAATAAAAATGTTATTATTATTAAATTAATAAAAGTTTTATTATTATTAAATTAATAAAAGTTTTATTATTATTAAATTAATAAATTTTTTATTATTAAGTATATTATTTACAAATAAATATTACCAACTTTACTTTTAATCGAAGAATTCCACCCTACGATTACCTCTTTACCCAATTTCATCAACTACTTATTTAGGCTTGTCTCCCCCATTGTTAAGGGGGAAGACTACAGTGGCCATTGTCTAGTTTCGCGCTATTTCAAGCTGAACTGTTTTATTGTTGTGTTTTAACTTATTAAATTAATATTGATGTGTAAAACAGCTTCTTGTTTAGTTCTTAAAATAATTTTGACAATTTTAAATTTCAAAGTAATCTAATTATTACGTTTTAATTCGGACCCCCGGAGCTAAACACGTTGGGCAAGCGCCCAAACTACCCTATAGTAGTTGACCTCTTGAACAATAATTTTTCTCACTAAACTTGCTTTTAAATCATGACATTTTTTTAAAATATCTAATATTGCAATAAAGTTTGATCCACGGGATTTGGATTCCATGTAGTCTAAGTACATTTTGTAGGCTAGTTGGTGAGAAGATTTGTTGGAAGTGAAGTGTTCTTCGAATTGTGTCCCCATGTTTTTCCAATCCGAAAATCCCTTTAGAAATGCAGTGTTTCTACTGCCTGAAAAATGACGGCAACAAAAACAATACACTGCATCCTTTGCAACTGAATATTCAATCATTTGATATTTGTCATACCAAGAAGAATTGAAACCTCGATTTTTACCGCCAATTAATCTTTTAGGAAAAGGATTTAGTTTAGGCTGACCTGGAATGCAATCTTTATCTAGACTAATATCCAAGTTATTCAAAGCGTGTAAGCCCATTTATTTTGAATTGGACACGTTGTTTGATGTATTTTGTGCATGGTTAGAGTTGGGGTTTGCAATTACTTCTGCAATTTCTCCTTCAGGAGTCAGTTCCATTTCTATATCAGTACTGACGTTTGGAAGAACTTCAGCAGTATTACTAAAACAGTGACTGTTATCAGTCTCCAAGGATTCTAAACCCTTTCCCAATTCTTTGACTAGGTTTTTCTCAGAACTATAGTTATGGCTTTGCGCCGACGATTTCAAAAAACGTGCCATTGCACCTTTCTGATTACTAACGAAACTATCTTCCCTTTTCCATTTTTCTCATTTTTGGGACCCAGATAAAAATTTTCTGGTACTCATATTTGAAAATGCTACTATTATATACTAATAGCGAAATAACCTTAAAAAGGTTTAAGAAAATAAAACTTAGTTAAAGCTATGTAGTCTTCAAACAGACTTTTTAATAATACCAGCTATATCAAAGCCCTGAAAAAATCGGTTTGAATATTTTTTCTAGAATAGCTAATTAGCCTTGAAAAAGGCTTTTTGAATAATTTAGCTAGAATAGCTAATTAGCCTTCAAAAAGGCTTTTTGAATAATTTAGCTAGAATAGCTAATTAGCCTTGAAAAGGGCTTTTTGAATAATTTAGCTAGAATAGCTAATTAGCCTTGAAAAAGGCTGTTTAAAAATTAGCTTAAAACAGCTAATAGCCTTTAAAAAGGCTGTATTGGCAAAGTTAGTCTCGGAAGAGACTTAGAAAAAATTTGACTGGGAGAGAATCGAAATTAAGAACTACCTGTTTGTTCAGGAGCAGAAAACGAAATGAAGAAACGCGCGTTTTCTGGGACAAGTCCGACCACCGAAGGTCTAGGTCCTTTCTCTACGATCAGTGGTCACTGATATCACGTGATTTCGCAAAAGGGACAAGGAGTAAAAAAGAAAAAACCCTAATCCCCAGGACGCTCTCTATTCAAAGTAGTGACTTTTACGATGCTTTACGCTTCGACTTCAGCTCCGCTGGGATTTCCCTTCGCTTAAGCGTTGCAACGGTTTATGTCGTATTAAAGAAATCCAGTTTCTCACTTTATGCCCCCTATTGTAGAATTCCTAGAAACTAAGCTTATGTTTATTGTGTTGGTTGGAGCTAAGTTATCACTGAGGCGAACAGGTGGTTTTTTTTTGCTGCTTTCCTTGCACGACGGACTTCCCCGTCCCGGGCCAGTCTTTTGTCATATACTCTATATCAATGTTAACAGAGTACACTACCAAAAGCAGAAACCACAGTCTATTTAAAAAAGAGGTGATGTTATGAACTATAATAGCCAGGGGCGCCACTGGGTGGGGAAGCTGAGGGAGCTCTAGTTTTATGACCACCTAAACAGTGGTCTACCGGCTGCCGACATGTTCGGTACTCTTACTTAAAACTTCATATGTAAAAATCATCATCATCATGGAAATAAATCTTATAGCTTCAATAGAGAGTGTTTAATTAACACATCAGATTGATTAAATCTAGATTAGATTTTTTAGTCTTGATTACCCTGATTTAGTCTTGATTACCCTGATTTAGTCTTGATTACCCTGATTTAGTCTTGATTACCCTGATTTAATCTTGATTACCCTCATTTAATCTTGATCACCCTGATTTAATCACGATTACCCTGATTTAATCACGATTACCCTGATTTAATTATTTTACTATTATTAAGACGCAGCCAAAATGGAAGTGACCTGCCCCTCGGAAAAATCTAATCGACGAATGTCATTCCTTGATTAAAATGCCTTTAAAAAAATCCATTGCAGGGGAAACTTTTAGAAATCATGTCAAAATTTAAAAACAATCGTTAAAAGTCAGGAAGTTTTTGAAATAAACATTATAAATGGGGCCTCTAAATCAGGCTGGGAAACCTAGATATTTATTTTTATCTTTAACTCAATGTATAAAAGAGCGATGCTCACTGTAATTTCTGGCTTTTTCACGATAATTCCAACGATGTAAATATAACTGAATTTTAAATTAAATGTTTTTATTTTTTGAAAGTGTTTCCATTGTCTGATTACATTACTACCTACAAGTCACGTTCAGGTTACTATATAAACCCAGTGTATACTTATTTGCAGTGCCGTCTTTCCCATTGGGCCCGATGGGCCCTAGCCCAGGGCCCCGAGTTCAAGAGGGGCCCCCTCAGGCCTAATACAAAACCATTCAATATTAAAAATTTATCTTTGAAATAATGAGTAAACGAAGGTATATCTTGGCCCTATTTTCGTATTTCACGTTTTATTACGACGGGTGGACAACGTCGCCACATTTTTAGTCTATGCTGATTTCTACCCTCGATAATTTATTTTCTATCACTAACAGTTTTTCGGACACAGCCTATTTTTACCTCTCCGAGGGGACAAAGTCCCCTAGGAGGGGTTATACAACGACCGTGTCTGTGGGTGGGTCTGTCTGTCTGTCAGGACTGCGAACGCGTTCGCATTTTCGGTGCAAAGTGTAATCACTGCGTACGCAGTTTCTCAAAGGGTTGGCAAAACCACCGTGTGACGGTGAGCGTTAACGGATGCATTTGCGGTTTGGTTTGGATGGTGTTTTTTCGCTCACCGTCGTGACGGTTTGGTGTATTACGTTTTTGTAATGTTTATGCGTAGGTTGTAAGTGTTGAATTTGTTGTGTTTGTGTTCTGATGGTTGTGCATGTTGAGTCTGTTGTGTTTATATGGGCGTTTTCTCTCCAACTTCTTCTTAATGACTTTGGGACGGACCGAGTGCTGAGTGTAATGCTACCTCTCAACGTCCAATGGCAGGGTTTCCACCAGTTGTACACGGTATTCGTCTTAGTATCAATTTGCGACCGCATCGGGCGGGATTTGAACCCGAGACCTCCTGATTGACAGGCGGACGTTCTACCACAGAACCACCGACACTTGTTACGCCTTATTGAAAATTAGACCTTCAGCTTTATCGGAAGCGTATTTAATAGAGTAGGAAATTTTGGTTTAATTGAAATAGAATTGAAATTGAAATTATTGCATCGAAGAAATTCTAATTTAGCGTTTCTCTATTGATTAAAAACAAATGCGCCACCCAGGTTTCGAACCCAGACCATTCGGCTTGGCAGTCGAGCGCTCTACCACAGAACCACCGATAGCTGCTTAGATTCACTGAAATTAAGACAGGCATCGTAAGCATAATAGGTAATAAAGTCTTTTTTTATTAATGAATTTATGAAGGCCTAATCTGGTATTTTTTAAAGGTTAAATCTTGTTTTAGCGCAGTCAGCCGAGATTAGAGGGTTAAAGGGTAGACCCTGTGGGTGGTCCACTTTCTTAACGACCTATATATAGTTCTGTTAATTCAAAGGAGATAATTTAACGTTAATTGCTTTAAGAGCTGGCGGTTAGTCAAGTGGCTCTCTGTGCTTTGTTGATGGTAAGGTTTTTGCTTCTTGTAAATACATTTGGTGTGGATATTTGGATATCTACGATTTCTAACGCAGTCAATGATTTCTTGGGTGTGCGAGTCATTATATGATATTGGAAATTGGACGGCATTGGTCTTTTTCATGTGGTATGCGTCACAACGTCAACAGGAAGTGAACGAGTCGTCCACTACCAGATATCTACGGTATCTTCATCAAGGGCGAGTGTTGAAATAAAATGAGCGTTAAAGATGCGGCAAGTATTTCGTAAGCGAGTAATTCCAAAAAGCCTCTGTAGATATTTCTTTCATTAAAATTTGCTTCGTATTATATTTAACTGATAAACTTGTTCTGTAAAAGGGTTTAATTCAATTGTGCATTGTTATAGTACGTCTAACTTACTGTTGTAACTACTTAACTTATGATATTCTGAATAAATTAAAATTGGTCGTTTCGTCTCAATTATTTTAATTATAATTAAAATTTTATACCGGGCGGGATAGAAATGGGTTAATATTTTTAACAAATAACTCTAAATTGCGGAGATATATCTTTAAGGGTTATCTCGAGAAATTAATACCACTAGGGACAATTCTTCCGAGGAGAGGTATATTTTGGCTTGCCAACTTGTTATATATTAGTAGACCATAGTGGTTTGAATGGGCGCATCAATAAAACATCTTCAAGGAAATTGCCAAGAAGTCTTAACTTCCTAAGCAATATACGGACAGACGGTACATTAATAATTTAAAAAATGTATACTGTTATTTTACTATTAATTACTACAATTAGGCTAGTAGGCTAGTATACTAGTCTTTTATATCCCACTTCAATATTACTCGACTCAAATACTCGATGAAAAATTTCGTACTAGATATCCTACTCGATTGCCTAAAACCACTACTCGCACAACGCTAGTGAATTCGAATTGGAATGTACTAACATGCCGCAGCCGCCGTTACACAGACCTTCAAATCCAAAGACCAATAATATAACATTTGGACCTACCAATTTAAAAATATTTACCTCGAATTAATTAAGTGGTCCAGTGGACAACAAACCCCCCTCTGTTTTAATTAATAAACTGGTCCGGGCAATTTTTAAACTGGTCATTTGCCCACTGCCACCGCCTTATTTCCCACGCTGATTATGGAACCGATTTGTGTGGTCCTGGATTTTCAGGAGTTTGTTTTTACACGGCCAACTTTGATCACGCGCTGTTCGCGCTACTACGGCCAACACATTCGTCGAAATTCCGCGAGCAAGGATTTTCCCCCTATAAACTGTACTATAATGTGTAGGAGTTCAGCGCCACGCTCGGTGGTTATATTGTCCCCAATGTAAAAACTATACTAAAAATAATAATCCGCTAGGGGCGCTGACGTCATACACATCTTTTGCTCATAGGTTAACACAGAAACGTCAACGAATGAGATGTAACACATTCGTCGAAATTCCGCGAGCAAGGATTTTCTCCCTATAAACTGTACTATAATGTGTAGGAGTTCAGCGCCACGCTCGGTGGTTATATTGTCCCCAATGTAAAAACTATACTAAAAATAATAATCCGCTAGGGGCGCTGACGTCATACACATCTTTTGCTCATAGGTTAACACCGAAACGTCAACGAATGAGATGGCCGCTGTAGCGCGAGAGATGCGCGAGAAATCAAAGTTGGCCGTGGTTTTTATAAACTTCCAAAAGAATGTAATAACTTAAGTCGGTAACGTCTGTTATCATACACAAATATTTTTAAATAGTTTGAGCACTATGGGATAATTGTTTTTCTCCGATGCGTTTCATGAATGGTTATTAATTTTTAAATATAAAAGTTTATAAGAATTATTTTTGTTTTTAACTTTTCTACAGTTATTTATTTCAATTCCTAGGTGCTAGGCCGACTTTGTTGCTTGTTAGGCCTATGCCCTAGTTTCAGTCTCACTGCGTTTATTTAAACTGTATTTCATATAATGGGGTATATGGATAGCTATAGGTAAGCTCGATGTTAGAAAATTTGCTGTAAATTATCCCTTCTCTGGAGCTTAGGCTGATTAATTTGAAAACTTCTGTTACATCTCTAAAGAAGTTAAATCAGATAAAGTGACTGAGATAAATATTTCTAAACATATTTTTATTGTAAAAATTATAGATAAGTTGTTTTAGAAGATGTTGTTTTATTTTATAGAGTATGTAATATACGAATATATTTTATTCGTAGCTTTGGCTATGGCCTCCATTTTATGCGGGATTTTTTCTCTAGGGGAAAAAGCATAGGTGACGTCGTGTCACGTGATACTGAAATCACTGTATACACCGAATTTAACTATAGGCGAATATTTTAGGAAAGTTCTAGATTTAGGGGGTGCAGTTTAGAAGGTGAATTTGGCGGCCCCCACCACTTTTTACTATTCAACGGGGAGGGCTGGTGCTATTCCTAAAAATTAACCCCTTTTTACGCCACTCGAGGGGGCCCCCAAAATTAAAAGTGCCAGGGGCCCAAAAGTATGTAAAGACGGCCCTGCTTATTTGTTATCATTGTATGACTAATACATTTTTCAACTTACTTATATATTTGGATCCTGATCAGTTATTACTTTATTTCACAGCATTTATATCGATATAATTTTGAATGAGCAGACAGCTTCCACACATTCGATTTAAAACACAGTCGGTAGGCGGCGATACTTCTGAGCTTATTTAAACTCAAACCGAAAGAAGGATAAAAATAATAACGAATATTTCTATTATTTCTACACAGATTAGTGGAATCGACTTTTGGAAGGAGCTTAGAAGCAAAGGTATTACAAAGCGTTGAATGGCGGTGATAATAGTTGCTTCGGCAGAAGAAAAGTTAGAAATCGAAATTGTATCGGCAATTGGAGATATACATATGTAGAGGCTATTACCATAAAAATCAGAGAAATAACTAGAACGATTTTTTAATATTACGATTTGGGCCGTTTAGAAACGTACCTTTAGCCGGTGTTTTTCGTTGTCTGTTGTACGACAGTAACGCCATCTGCACCACGTCTAACTCAAAACTATATCTCCAAAAATTTCAAAATAAAATGGCGGTCTCAAGCACGTCGTTTTATTGAAACCCGAGAAAGCGGTTTTTTTAATATTTTGAAACGGGGTTTTTTTTATTAAAAGTTGAGCAATGATTCAAAACTGTGTTATTTAATATTGTAAGAGTAATTACTCAAACAAAAATAAATATTTTCAGTTGTTAGTGTTAGAAATTGTAAATAAAACTAATTAACTTATTATCGTGGTAGGCCCAGGCCTAATGGTTAGTTTTTTCGATCACTGCAATTGGAGAAGGCAAATTTACGATGGAAGCCTTAAGTTCCGGCTTCTTAATCTTTATAAATGTTCACATTCAAGAAACATGTTTAAATAAGATACATACTCTTTCTTATGTGTTCGGAATATAGTAAAGAGCACTACAATATAGTAAAGAGCACTACAATATAGTAAAGAGCACTATAATATAGTAAAGGGCACTATAATATAGTAAAGGGCACTATAATATAGTAAAGGGCACTATAATATAGTAAAGGGCACTATAATATAGTAAAGAGCCCTATAATATAGTAAAGAGCCCTATATTATAGTAAAGAGCCCTATAATATAGTAGGGAGCACAATAATATAGTAGGGAGCACAATAATATAGTAGGGAGCACTATAATATAGTAGGGAGCACTATAATATAGTAGGGAGCACTATAATATAGTAGGGGGCACAATAATATAGTAAAGAGCCGTATAATATAGTAAAGGGCCGTATAATATAGTAAAGGGCCATATAATATAGTAAAGGGCCATATAATATAGTAAAGGGCCCTATAATATAGTAGGAAGCACTATAATATAGTAGGGGGCACAATAATATAGTAGGGAGCACAATAATATAGTAAAGAGCCGTATAATATAGTAAAGGGCCGTATAATATAGTAGGGGGCACTATAATATAGTAGGGGGCACTATAATATAGTAGGGGGCACAATAATATAGTAGGGGGCACAATAATATAGTAGGGGGCACAATAATATAGTACGGGGCACAATAATATAGTAGGGGGCACAATAATATAGTAGGGGGCACTAAAATATAGTAGGGGGCACTAAAATATAGTAGGGGGCACTAAAATATAGTAGGGGGCACTAAAATATAGTAGGGGGCACTATAATATAGTAGGGGGCACTATAATATAGTAGGGGGCACTATAATATAGTAGGGGGCACTATAATATAGTAGGGGGCACTATAATATAGTAGGGGGCACTATAATATAGTAGGGGGCACGATAATATAGTAGGGGGCACGATAATATAGTAGGGGGCACGATAATATAGTAGGGGGCACTATAATATAGTAGGGGCACTATAATATAGTAGGGGGCACTATAATATAGTAGGGGGCACTATAATATAGTAGGGGGTACTATAATATAGTAGGGGGCACTATAATATAGTAAAGGGCACTATAATATAGTAGGGGGCACTATAATATAGTAGGGGGCACTATAATATAGTAGGGGGCACTATAATATAGTAGGGGGTACTATAATATAGTAGGGGGCACTATAATATAGTAGGGGGCACTATAATATAGTAGGGGGCACTATAATATAGTAGGGGGCACTATAATATAGTAGGGGGCACTATAATATAGTAGGGGGCACTATAATATAGTAGGGGGCACTATAATATAGTAGGGGCACTATAATATAGTAGGGGCACTATAATATAGTAGGGGCACTATAACATAGTAAAGGGCCCTATAATATAGTAAAGGGCACTATAATATAGTAGGGGGCACTATAATATAGTAGGGGCTACTATAATATAGTAGGGGGCACTATAATATAGTAGGGGGCACTATAATATAGTAGGGGGCACTATAATATAGTAGGGGGCACTATAATATAGTAGGGGGCACTATAATATAGTAGGGGGCACTATAATATAGTAGGGGCACTATAATATAGTAGGGGCACTATAATATAGTAGGGGCCACTAAAATATAGTAGGGGCCACTAAAATATAGTAGGGGCACTATAATATAGTAGGGGCACTATAATATAGTAAAGGGCCCTATAATATAGTAAAGGGCCCTATAATATACTAGGGGTGCTATAATATAGTAGGGAGCACTATAATATAGTAGGGAGCACTATAATATAGTAGGGAGCACTATAATATAGTAGGGAGCACTATAATATAGTAGGGAGCACTATAATATAGTAGGGAGCACTATAATATAGTAGGGAGCACTATAATATAGTAGGGAGCACTATAATATAGTAGGGAGCACTATAATATAGTAGGGAGCACTATAATATAGTAGGGGGCACAATAATATAGTAGGGGGCACAATAATATAGTAGGGGGCACAATAATATAGTAGGAGGCACTAAAATATAGTAGGGGGCACTAAAGTATAGTAGGGGGCACTAAAATATAGTAGTGAGCACTTAAATATAGTAGGGGGCACTATAATATAGTAGGGGGCACTATAATATAGTAGGGGGCACTATAATATAGTAGGGGGCACTATAATATAGTAGGGGGCACTATAATATAGTAGGGGGCACTATAATATAGTAGGGGGCACTATAATATAGTAGGGGGCACTATAATATAGTAGGGGGCACGATAATATAGTAGGGGGCACTATAATATAGTAGGGGGCACAATAATATAGTAAAGAGCCGTATAATATAGTAAAGGGCCGTATAATATAGTAAAGGGCCGTATAATATAGTAAAGGGCCATATAATATAGTAAAGGGCCCTATAATATAGTAAAGGGCCCTATAATATAGTAGGAAGCACTATAATATAGTAGGGGGCACAATAATATAGTAGGGAGCACAATAATATAGTAAAGAGCCGTATAATATAGTAAAGGGCCGTATAATATAGTAAAGGGCACTATAATATAGTAGGGGGCACTATAATATAGTAGGGGGCACTATAATATAGTAGGGGGCACTATAATATAGTAGGGGCACTATAATATAGTAGGGGCACTATAATATAGTAGGGGCACTATAACATAGTAAAGGGCACTATAATATAGTAAAGGGCACTATAATATAGTAGGGGGCACTATAATATAGTAGGGGGTACTATAATATAGTAGGGGCACTATAATATAGTAGGGGGCACTATAATATAGTAGGGGGCACTATAATATAGTAGGGGGCACTATAATATAGTAGGGGCACTATAATATAGTAGGGGCCACTAAAATATAGTAGGGGCACTCTAATATAGTAAAGGGCCCTATAATATAGTAAAGGGCCCTATAATATACTAGGGGTGCTATAATATAGTAGGGAGCACTATAATATAGTAGGGAGCACTATAATATAGTAGGGAGCACTATAATATAGTAGGGAGCACTATAATATAGTAGGGAGCACTATAATATAGTAGGGAGCACTATAATATAGTAGGGGGCACAATAATATAGTAGGGGGCACAATAATATAGTAGGGGGCACAATAATATAGTAGGGGGAACAATAATATAGTAGGAGGCACTAAAATATTGTAGGGGGCACTAAAGTATAGTAGGGGGCACTAAAATATAGTAGTGAGCACTTAAATATAGTAGGGGGCACTATAATATAGTAGGGGGCACTATAATATAGTAGGGGGCACTATAATATAGTAGGGGGCACTATAATATAGTAGGGGGCACTATAATATAGTAGGGGGCACAATAATATAGTAGGGGGCACTAAATATAGTAGGGGGCACAATAATATAGTAGGGGGCACAATAATATAGTAGGGGGCACTAAATATAGTAGGGGGCACTATAATATAGTAGGGGCACTATAATATAGTAGGGTAGTAGAAAAATCATCTATAATACGGTAGAAAAATTATTTATAATATGGTAGAAAAATCATCTATAATACGGTAGAAAAATTATTTATAATATGGTAGAAAAATCATCTTAAATATAATAGAAACTTTATTTTAAAGTGAACCCTTCACTAATATATAATTTTCCGCGAAACAGAACGCTTCTACTATATTTTAGATTTTTTTACCATATTATAAATAATTTTTCTACCGTATTATTAATAATTTTTCTACCGTATTATAGATGATTTTTCTACCGTATTATAGATGATTTTTCTACCGTATTGTAGATGATTTTGCTACCGTATTTTAGAAGCATTTTTTCTACTATATAGAAGCATTTTTTCTACCATATAGAAGCATTTTTTTCTACTTTACTATGGATGAATTTCCTACCATATTATAGATTAATTTTCTACTATATTACAGATCGATGTCCTACCATATTATAAATGTATTTTTCTACCATATTATAGATTAATTTTCTACTATAATAAAGAGGTTTTTCCCGGTTTGGCGTTCCATAGTAGTTACTATAATTGTTATGTAATATGAGGTAAATTCAATGACCTCTGGTGTTAGAGGAAATTAAAAAAAAACCCCATGAATCAATAACGCTTTTCCATAATTATTTATATAGGTGCCTACATTATATATAAGAAGGCCTGATCATTTAAGTAAATGAACTTCCAAGGTACGACCGAGATGGCGATACTCTCGTTGTTCGCTAAACAAAAAGCATGGTCTAATCGCGCCGCCTCCCGCCATTCGAATGAGTGTTCTAGTTATGTCTTCGATTTCTATGGTAATTAGAACTCATTACACGAAATTCACCAGACTCCGCAGTTTACAAGAAAATTAAAAAAAAAAAGGATTTAAAAGATGCCCCCCGAGAAAGCGAAGTGGTGGTTAATATCGTTCGTCATCTCGGTGGTAGAAGCAACGCTTACATTTTGGTTTTCCCGGAACAACTCCGACTAGAGTTACTTTCTAGACGATTACGAGGCAGGTCTCAGCGAATGCTATCTATGTAGATGATATGGACACTTTGCCAAAGACTGTAGAGCAACGGTCCAACACGAGATCTATGCTAAATGTGGTTAAGATCATTCCTTTATAAAAACAGAACATGTGAGAATCCGGGTCGGTGGGTTGAAGGGGCTCGAAAGTTCGGTCACAAATAAAAAGAAAATTGAGCATACTTTTCATCCCCCCCCCCAACCCCTCACTCGTCCTTGGCAGAGGCGGGCAGAGTCAACCGTAAATTTCATACTTTATTGACTTTATACACATTTTGCCACCGAACTTTGAAGCCCCTTTAACTGTAAAAACACACGTAACTGCAAGCATCGGAAATGTCCCAAATTCAAACTGGAGAAATCAGATCTATACACCCAGAAAACTAAAAATGTGCCCTTCACGGAAACCATAGAACTGACCAAGGCGAAGGGTTACGCACAAGCAACGCGAAATTCGAAGAGATCCGTATGCAGAGATGTTGACTGTTGATTACAGCGCGCCATTAAACTGAATGCCTAGGGGCTGGAACATGGAGGAATTTAGAGGCGTGTTGCTGTTAAACAATTTCAACCGGTTACCGTGATGCCAGCCAGAGAGTGGTGATTAACAAAAGCTCCCAAAAAAGGGGGTAAACCCCGGTTCTTTATGGGCCCATGAGGAGGCCATCTGGGAAATTACTGGACTTTGACGTTAGCTCAACCATTTCTACATGGCGTTAGATGCTCATCGCCAAGGATACTTTTGTACAGTTTGTTAAGCAGCATACCTTAAAACCTGTATAAAAGAATAACCACCAGCATCCGTGTGAATAAAAGCCGGTTTTACTTAGTCAAAAATACCGCGACCATTACCTTGACAATCTACGCTCGCTGTCGCATTGCTTTTCAAATGTAATGTTTCATATCTCTCTAGGAGAAATTCCAGTCATGAAACTAACTAACAGTAGGAATGTTTCACATTAACCGTGGGTTGGCAGGCTTAGAATTAACCCGGGAAGAACGTTTGTTGACAATCTCCACCCTTTTTTTACCACCTGACCTGAATTTCGTGATTCAAAACGGAAACCAATGCTAATAGACTAGCCAGCGGTAGGCACAAGGTAGGCACGTGCCTACGTTGAAAAATTTCGGGCCTACTTTAGGGGACTCCATATTTTTAAATGTACCAATATGGGCTTCTAATAATTGCACCAACTACATGAAAATTTATGTATTAGGTGGTTTTCGTATTTACAAAGATGATAAATCTTTGAATTATTTTTAGCGAGTACAGCCTTTACCGATTACGTTATCACTTTAGTACATTCAAAGCTACAGGCTTGTACACTGATTACAGATAGTGATCAGCTCCTCGTTTTAAAAAATGGTCACTACTTAGGAGCGGCAACGTATCTACAACTTTCAAAGCAATTCAGTTATTAGATGTGAATGTTTTAAAGAGTCCCAGAAAGATCGGGGTCATGATATCATTCTCAAAATCCCACAAAGCTGCCACACTAGGCGGTGGAGCGAGTAATAAGGTCTTAATGTTTATAGAAATAGGTTTAATTCCATAGTTCTATTGCAGAGTATGGTTGAAAACGGAAAACCAGCGGAAGCCGCTGAGTGTCGCGGGTATGTTTCCCAATTAAATAGCTTTAGCAACTTGACATAAATTGTGGTTTTAGGTGTTACAAATTCTCTAAAGTCGTTTTAACGGAAACCGTCGCTATGTTTGAAGCTACAGTAGCTAGAACGCCTGAACAGTTTGAATTAATTTGGAATTACGCTTAAATTTGACAAAATGTTCCCATATTCCGGTACCGGCAGTGCCGCATTAACCCATGGCAGGGCCCCTAGTCTTCGAGCTTCTTTGGGCCCCTCGACATCCCCCTCCACCTTGTGACACGTGGGCCCAGACTTTCAAATAGTGTATATTTTTTAAAAGAGTCCACTGGACCCGGACCCCTACGCTGATCTATTTTTTCAACGAGTCCTGGACTCTTCCCTCTTTCTTCGCCCGCCCCCGTCGTTTAAATTTATATGTTCTTTAATCTCACTTTATTCCTCCATATTATATTCCGAAATAAATAGCAAAGCCAATACATTTTTTAAGGTAATTATAAAAGAGACAGTCAGTAATCGAACTACAGCATTATTTCATTATATATTCCCAACATCAAAGTTTACATATTTTCATATATGATCGTGATCGGGTAAATTAATATGTTCGTAAATATTATCACAATTAATTTAACCATTAAAGTCTTCATTCCAAACCCATAGAGCTTAATTTTATTCATTTTAATAAAGCAAAATGGCAGTGTTACAATTACTGTGCCTAATGGAATACAGAGCAAGACTATTAATTATGGACTAATAATTTCCATACTTCGTTAGTCTAAGACTAACGAACAGTAGCGGCGCTAAAGATTTTTCACAGGTGGGCTAATTATTTTGTGGCCCCTAAGAATTTTGTGACCCTTAGCGAAAACCTTGGATTGACCATATTTCGCCAAAGTGGTGAAATCGAAAAAACCCAAAATTTTCCAGGAAGCGAGAAGAGCAAGGTCGTTTTATTGTTGCGACTCTCGTCGCATTTTCTGGACCCCCTACTGATCTTGTATCTGACCTGGAGGGGACACGTGCATGCCTGGGATAGTTCCTTAAATTCCCATATGCCCCTTTCTTTTCAACTTTAAATTTCCGCTACCTTCCTCCCGAATCTTATGTTTATGGTCTACTACATTTTTGAGTAAACAAATTGATTTTGAAAGATTTTTTCCAGAAAAACATTTCTTCGCAATAAAACAAATTTCTAGAGATAATGAAAATTCATAAATTAAAATATGTGGCCTCTTAATTATGAATATGTGGCCCTTTTAATATAAATATGTGGCCCCACTCAGAAATGGAGGGGGGCTAAAGTCCGCTTCAGCCCACCCTTGGCGCCACTACTGCTAACGAAGTATGGAAATTATTCCCCACACGGGCCACACCTGTTTAAGTTAGAGGTTTTTCCCTGGTAGGCCCAAGTTTTCCAAATTTTTCATTGGTCATTGTAAATTTCTATAGGCCTCACAGATTAGTAGATATGGGAGCCCGACTAATATTCGGAGAGCTGAAATAGTGGCGGTCAGTATACACTATACAGATGCCTCAAAGAGAAAAATAATTCAACTTTTTATTCTCGAAATTTTCCCTCTTTTTACACAGCTAACGATATAATTTGAGGGAGTCCCGTGGACTCTTTAGCCCCTTTTAAAGACATTTTTTTAGGAGTCCCATGATTTTTTTCAGGGGTTATTGACGCGTGGACTGCCGCTATTGATGGGCTCCTAGGTTTCAGCCTATTCATGAGCAAACGGAAGATAATACCTAGCAGGAGACTTAAAACATAGCGTCATTACTTCCACTACTGAAAGCGGAACAACAGAAGCAAATACCCTAATTGAGCATCTGAGAACCACTTCGAAATTTATCAAAAATGGAAGTGATACTATTAGAAAAGACTGACTTTTTCAATGTAGTAATGACATCTGACCCCCACTCAGAAAATTTTTATTATTGTTAATCATACTACCGGTTCCATTCCGATCTCCATTGGTTAAAGCGACAGATAAGAATAGCCAAAATTTAAATAAAAAACGTTATCGAACTTAATAAGAATTGCCAGGTATTTACTATTTAAAATATATATCGATGTGGTGCCTAAGGCGTTTAGTTGACACCATCTATGTTAGTATTTTACTATTTTATTCCAAAAAATCTCAAGTTGACATTTATTTGACGGTTAATATTCCGTTTGTCTTTCCTATTTTGTGTTTATTTGCCTAAATTCAAGTGTGAAATTAAATTATTTTTGCCCCAAAAACCCAAACTGTGAGATCTATATTAATTACTAATCACGATAACAAACTGTTTGTTTGCTTTTCACTATTACACTGTTGAGTGCGAATGGCGCCTTGAAGAAACCGAGGCTTAGTTAATGTTTCTTATGTCTGGATTGTCTATCAAAGTGACAAGTTTTTTATTGGTGAGTGCTACTATTGGAAAATTTATGGATGGTTTTAAACATTTAATTTTTTCATTAGTTCAGGTATTATAATAATTTTTAGTTAGAAACAACAAAGGAATGAATTCTCATCATACAGTGCTTGAAGGGAGTTGTTATACCTTACTCAAAGTACTAAGAAACCTTTCCAAATATCAGCTATAATTTCAGATAGCTCCTCTTCCATACCTCTTCTTAGCAGATATGAACTATTATGTTCCGAAATTTTCACAGCCCTATGTTTGGTACATAGCACCAGAAACTTGTACAATTATTATTATTCTGGGAACCTTTAATTTTGGGTGTGAGAATTTAGTAGTGGAATATTTTTTTGTCTAATAAAATTACGACCTTTTCCAGACAGTTGTTAGTGGAAACTTTGTTTGGATCTCTAATTGAAACAATGAGTCTCTCAGAATCTTTATCAGTCAGTAATGAACTCTGTCACCATTCAAACTGAAAGTTTCACTTTCATGCTTAAAGGGACTATATAGTGTCTTGAAAACTAGGGATAGTAATTTTGTGTTCAATCTTAATTTTACACTCAGTCAAAACCTTTTTCTTATGGGGTTATAATAGTTCCCTTCAAGTAGTTAAGCATATAATCTTCATTAGATGTATCGTTTTGCAAAAACATTCTAAAATGGAAAAACTTAAATTTTTTAATATGATTGTATAGAAAATAATATGCACATTCGTGGTTAAAAATGTGAAAATTGAAAGTTACCAAATAAAGCCCCTTTTTGGGTAAAATATTAACTTAGACAAATTCATCAGAAATGTGCCCTAAATTTTTTGTAATTGGGCATTTGCCCGCCTACCCTGTTGATACACCACTGATAAAGACACAATCTCTGGTCAAATTATTTATTATTCCAAGTTTCCTTTGACAGTTATTAAACTCACTAAAAATTAGCACTATCAAAACTTGTTAATTTTTTGTTAGAACAGTTTATAGTAGCTTTCTAGTGAAAGTGAAAATGAGAGGCAACCAGTAAAAGATATCGTTTTTTTAAATGATTGTTGAATAAACCAAGAATTAATTATTTAATTAATTAATTCTACTCTTGATATTGGTACTATATAAAATCTAAGGCTGGTCCATGAGAATGGGATTTTTAAATCTTTGTATCTTTGTACAAATGAAATGGAATTATACATCAGATTTTCTTTTTTTATCTAATTACCAGAATTATTGATATTATTAATGAGAGGGGAGAAGGGCTAAAGACATGCCCATTCGCACACTTCGACCAGTGGTCCATTATTGAATAACTCAGCAATATACATTTTAAAGTCTATATTAACAAAATTGAGCAAACAAACTTGGATTTCATTAACTCCATTTTATAGGGTGCTTATTACACCTTTTTCCCCGCCTGTAGCTAATACAAAATCTCTATTCGTAAGAGTGTGCTGTGAGGCATATTCTGGAGAGTATAATAATAATATTATTATTATTGATGAGTGGGGAGAAGGGCCAGAGATGCCCATTCCCGCACTTCGACCAGTGGTCCATTGTGCAACCCCAGACCTTATGACTTAAAAAGTCCAATATCCTACACAAAACGGAAAATCCACTTGGCCAGCATTTCATAGAAATCAGTGGTTTCCAGCTGATGCATTCGAAGATGCTTGAACATTTGGGCCGCGTAATAATCGCACCTACAAAGTACATGAGAGGAAGTTTCCTCAATAGCCTGACATGCCCTACAGATTGGATCGTCATTGATTCCAATCAGCGTATGATTGTGTTTACATTGCTAATTAGGGTTTTTCTTGCTTGAGCACGATGTGAAGTCTACATCACTCCACATATAGCTATCAGAAATTATAGGCTTATGTAGTTAGTTTTTTCTGCATTCTAGATTAAATTTTGTTTTCAATACATGCCAGTATGCTATCTAAATAATTCCTACTACTTAAAGGGATCCATCACTCACAACAGGGGGAGGCATAGTTGTAACATAAAATCCAGACTTGCAGTGTGCTTCAAAACCAGTTTTTTTGTGACCCCTATGCCTTCCCCTGTTGTGAGTGAGGGATCCCTTTAAAAGTGGTATTAAAAGAAAAATGATATGCATTTATATATAATAGTTTTGCTTTTGTGTGGCTTGATACAATTGGAACTTAATATTTATCATAAGGTTTGAAATATAATAAAAAATTGTTTACACAATCAAAACTATTAAAATAGCTGTTCCAAATTTAACTTTTTCAATTCCCAGCGTGGGTTTAAACATAATGCAAATTACTCTTCATATAGGATCTAAACAAATTCTTTAGTTTTTAATGAAGAGTTTAGCTGAACTTTAATAATATTTTAGGTATTTTAAAAATTTCAATAACATTTAAAGGGAATATAACCTACAAAGCAATCTTTATGGAAGACCCCGTCAATTTTTCAAATTTCCCTGAACAGTGGCACCAAACATTTTTAAATTTAAGGCAAGAGCAGCCAGAGCTGCAAACGTTGCTGTTCCACACCAAATACCTGAGGTTATATTCCCTTTAATAATTATTTGGAACAATCTTCATGAACACAATTATTATCTGAGCCTGAATATTTCATAAAAATTTTATCTATTTTCTTTCAATAGTTATCATGATTGAAGAAATATGAAAACATTTTTAGTAAAATTTAAATTTTCAGATTCTGTCACTTATAAGTGCAAGTGTTTTGTGGCTGCGACGTCTCAAGATAATTCAAGATACACTTCACTTAGGAAAATACATTCTACATTAACTTTTGACTACAATTTCATCGCAAGATCTTTGGCAGTAATTGGTAAGTGATAATGACGTTTGTTTTCTTGCAAGGCAATACATTACAACACAATTTTGCATAGATTTAACTTCAAATATTTTACTGATGCCAATGTATAATATAAATTCAAACATTTTCAGCTCCAAAAATCTCCCCATTTTGTCTACCTTAAAAATATTAATTTAATGTAAATAAACGCGTTGGTAGTATGGCTTAAAATGATCCATCACTCACAACAATAAATAAAATAAATAAAAATCCAGACTTGCAGTGTGCTTCAAAACCAGTTTTTTTGTGACCCCTATGCCTTCCCCTGTTGTGAGTGAGGGATCCCTTTAAGTATTTTCCCAAAAATATATCTTGCAATAAAATTCTTCTTCGAATGAAACATTTTTGTCGAAGAATTAATAGCATTTTGGAGAATTTTTATCATATTTTTGCTTTTCCACCCTAAACTCAATCTCAGCGCTCACAGTGCACAAACATAAAATTTTAAAACTTTTTGTCAAGAAATTCTTATATTTGAGGGTTAAAAAACCGTTTTAGTGCTTTATGTTTATATTTTATTGATACGCCGTAATGTCTCCAAAGAGTTTTTTCATTGTATTTTGAAAGTAAACCGCCAACAGTAAATGCTTAAAATATTAAATGTAGCCGCATCCCAACAATTTATTATGTTATCTTTGGTGCGTTTATTACCAAATCACAAAATTTGAACTTATTTCAATCTAGTTTCTAAAACCCTTAATCACTACGTTTTAATATTTACCATAGAGCAGTACAAGGGATTCCAGATTTCCCATTAATTAAAATGAATTAAAATGAATTAGATATTTTATCATTTATATTTTACCAATAACGTCATTCTTAGTTTATGGAAATATAGATGACCGATGGATCATTCAATAAATTCGGTTTAGTGGTTGACTTGAACGTTTTGATTAAAAGGGGCCATTTTCCAAGATGGCAGACTCTTGTATGACCCCAAGGTTTTTTTTTTTTTTTTAGAAGCTCGTTATGAGCGATTGTAACGGGTGGGACAATTAAGTCCGCTCGTCCATTTGATTAATCAGGTGCGAGATATGTGTTACGGCCACGCCAACGGGGGGATACTTGGGGATAGGGTTGGGACACCCGTGGCGGAAGTATGACAACCACCCGTTGGGGGATTAGTGGTCGTCCTCACACGGCCATCCACAAATTCTGCCTCCCGGACACCTGGGATTACAGGAGTGAGCCACTACTCCCGGCGACCCCAAGGTTCCTAGAAAAATCTCTTATGACCCTGCGTATGACCAAAAGATAATTTAAACTCGTACCCTAGATTCGAAATCATTCTCGCGCGTTGCCGATCGCGTTTACCCACTTCCCGCTGGAATTCAGAAAAAATTCGCTCCATGGTGGCGCACTACTGCCATCTAGGGATAGAAACCAAGTTTTTTTTGAAGTTGCGGCGCGTAATTTGACACGTTTTGCGTTCAACCAAAGATAATTTAAACTCGAAAGGAAAGGTTTTAAACTTATATTTATTTAGCATAATATGTAAGTAGGTTTAATTATTTTACCATATGAATAATTAAAACCTTGTCAACAACATCAGGAACTGGGTCTGGACAATCAATCGAAGGGCCTTTACCCCTCACGAAATGTTTGGAACAAATATAGTGATATCTCTTTAACTTGTCTGAAGTAAAACCTTTCTTGTTAATAATTTTCAACCATTTTTCCCCTTGCGTAATTTTTTTGGGAATTGGAATAAAATACACTCCTTCAATTTTCTTACGAACTGTCTCATAATTCTTACACGAATCGAAAAGACACGATTTCCCCATTTTGAACAAAGACGCGAAAAGAAAAAAATCTAGGCCTATAGATGGCGCCTTACCGCAATCGATGGAGTCCGATTTTTCTGAGGTCACGTGCCGGAAGAGGGTAAACACTTCGTAACAAAACCGTCAATAGGAAAGCTCTCAGTATTCGAATCTAGGGTACGAGTTTAAATTATTTTTGGTATGACCAAACGTTAAATTTTAGCCGCGTTCACACTAGACACTTTGGAAGTTGGAACCGTTTTAAAACGGTTTCGAAAGTACAAATTGTAAATTTTGCAGTCGAATGTATTTATCGTACGGCTATTAATGCAGTTGACACCAAAAATGTTCAAATTTAGCTTTCGAAACCGTTTCAAAACGGTTCCAAAGTGTCTAGTGTAAACACGGATTTTGTTCAACGACAACGCCGCCGCCGACAAAAACGTCGGTTTCCCCTTCCATAAAAACTTGTCTAGGTTAACCAGGGCTGGATTAAGACTTTATGGGGCCCTAGGCCCAAGTTAAGTTTGGTGCCCCCTTTCAATAGCGAGCGAAGCGAGCTAGGCGCTTCCTCAATTTATAATTGAGAAATGGAATGAAAATTCATTTTGCTGCCAGATTTAGTATGTCGTCAGACGTCAGGGGCTAGACGGCAGTCCGTCAGAGATTGTGACAATCAAACGTTTTTGGTTCACAGGGGTGGACGCATTTACTAAAATAACCCCGGAAAATATTTTGTGAAAAGCAAATGATTAAAGTTTTGTACTTTTATTTTTTGCGAACCCTCTTGGTGCCCTAGGCCCAGGCCTATTCGGCCTATTGGTTAATCCGGCCCTGAGGTTAACGGTAATAGTTAGTGTAGGGAGCTGTTGGCTCGATCTCGTGGCATGCAGGGCTTGCCACCACCCTCCTACGCATTGTAACCCGGCCACCTGAATTAAGGGCTTCAAAAGTAGCTTGGTGACTTAGGCCTAAGGTGGTGCCTTGGGTATTAGCCTAGCTGATTATTATGATCTAAGAAATCTATTAAATTTCAGCAAACAATGCAAAAATGTTATTAAAATGAGAGTATCATTATTTATTACGAATAACGACGAGAAAAACTAATAGCGTATACCATAAATCAATAATATTGTTTCATAAATTTGTCACTTAAGGGAATATTTTACTGAGATCTAGTAACGGAGTGACGTCATCACAAGAGGAAAATCTCCCCCTAGCGAGGCGCTGTCAAAGGCTTCATGTGACGCGTTCGCAAGCGAACGCAAAACTGCGACGAAGCCAGTGGCGAAGCTGAGAACCAGAGCCCCTACCCCCGCAAAAATCTCTATGGGGCTCCCCTTTTAAAGGTTTTTATGGTTAGCGGGGCGCCCCGCAGCTCGAGCCCCCCCCCTCCGCGCCGCGGGCACTGCGGACCATCAGCTACGCCACTGGACGAAGCCCGTTATACAGTCTGTCTTGTGAATAGCTATCAGTAAAACTTGCATGTGAAAAATAGGAAGTGTCACACTTTTGAAATAATATTATACACTTATGCGTATACTTAACCGCTACCTATCTAGGTTTTAATGGCGAACCAAAGGGGGCGTAACGATAGTTTTCGGTCGCTAATAATTTTTAAAGCTGATTTTTTTTTGTTTGACGTATCGGTATACCAGTAAAAATCTAAATTGTTTGAATTGGTGCAGTATTAAGTTTGTTTCCGAGAGATACCACCTGGTGAGGGGTAGGAGCAGGAGGAAACTTCGTAAGTCATCACATATTTTTGTCCACGCGATCCAATGTCAACGCACCTGTTCGCTGCATAGCTCCCGGGAATTTCATTTTTCGTTACTCCGCAGTTATACGCGTTATTGTGCTCGTGGTAGGATATTATTTCGTCCGCGTATTAGCCCTATATCGTGTTTTTGAAATGCTCGATTCAAGAAACCAAAGCTGCAAGCAAATCGGACCGGTTTGAGAAATATCTCAACTCGGATGCGAAGCTATCGGTCGAGTAACGTTCGTTTTTTTTGGCGTTTTCTATAATTTACTTCGTACAAATATAAACAAAATATTAATAGTGCACTAATAATCGATGGTACCGCGTTGACTGTATCTAATCGTCACGGACCGTAGGTTGGCCTTTCTTCGTTGGTCAGATCCGTGAAAACCGTCAATTTTTTGGTCGGATATAATGATTACTTACCGATCGTCTTACGTAATTTCTAATTCCGGAGATAGTGCCGTTCGAAGTAGTTTAACGTCCCACAAGGATTTACCCGCTTTCCTGCGAGATGAAATCAAAGTTTCCCAGGTCGTTGGCTGCAGCTATCGTCTGCTCATCCCGGTGAGTTATCTTTCCGATTTCATTGTGTTTAGGTTGAAATTATAGATATATGAAATAGTATAGATTCACAATTCTACGACGGATTGATACGGAAGTGACAGCTAGCGGATAACGCGTATTTTCAACGCCACGTTACTTTACGGCTACCAACATTATTAGGCCTAATCTACCAAGGGTTGGCGATTTTTACCTCTCCGAGGGGACAAAGTCCCCTAGGAGGGGTTATACAACCACCGTGTCGGTCTGTGGGTCTGTGGGTCTGTCAGGCCTGCGAACGCGTTCGCATTTTCGGTGCAAAGTGTAATCACTGCGTACGCAGTTTCTCAAAGGGTTGGCAAAACCACCGTGTGACGGTGAGCGTTAACGGATGCATTTGCGGTTTGGTTGGGATGGTGTTTTTTCGCTCACCGTCGTGACGGTTAGGTGTATTACGTTTTTGTAATGTTTATGCGTAGGTTGTGAGTGTTGAATTTGTTGTGTTTGTGTTCTGATGGATGTGCATGTTGAGTCTGTGGTTTTTATATGGGCGTTTTCTCTCCAACTTCTTCTTAATGACTTTGGGACGGACCGAGTGCTGAGTGTAATGCTACCTCTCAACGTCCAATGGCAGGGTTTCCACCAGTTGTACACGGTATTCGTCTTAGTATTAATTTGCGATCGCATCGGGCGGGATTTGAACCCGAGACCTCCTGATTGACAGGCGGACGTTCTACCACAGAACCACCGACACTTGTTACGCCTTATTGAAAATTAGACCTTCAGCTTTATCGGAAGCGTATTTAATAGAGTACGAAATTTTGGTTTAATTGAAATAGAATTGAAATTGAAATTATTGCATCGAAGAAATTCTAATTTAGCGTTTCTCTATTGATTAAAAATAAATGCGCCACCCAGGTTTCGAACCCAGACCATTCGGCTTGGCAGTCGAGCGCTCTACCACAGAACCACCGATAGCTGCTTAGATTCACTGAAATTAAGACAGGCATCGTAAGCATAATAGGTAATAAAGTCTTTTTTTATTAATGAATTTATGAAGGCCTAATCTGGTTTTTTTTAAAGGTTAAATCTTGTTTTAGCGCAGTCAGCCGAGATTAGAGGGTTAAAGGGTAGACCCTGTGGGTGGTCCACTTTGTTAGTTTTTTTTTGTTATTTATTTACGGGTATTATTAACGACCTATATATAGTTGTGTTAATTCAAAGGAGATAATTTAACGTTAATTGCTTTAAGAGCTGGCGGTTAGCCAAGTGGCTCTCTGTGCTTTGTTGATGGTAAAGTTTTTGCTTCTTGTAAATATATTTGGTGTGGATATTTGGATATCTACGATTTCTAACGCAGTCAATGATTTAGCTCCATTAAGTTGGCCCCCCCTCTCTACAAATTTAAAAACTTTCATTTGCGATCGAATGCGACCTCGATGCGACGTTATGCGAAACTAAAAAAAAAAGATGCGACATAATTGTTAAGTTGGAATAATTAAAACAAAAGGGGGGGCTAACTTAATGACAGCCCCCCACTTTCAACTATCAACCCGGAAACACAACCAATAGAATGCGACCTCAATGCGACGTTATGCGACACCCTTACTTTCGAATGCGACATCTTAGTTAACGAGATAATCGCTTTCGTAAGTGGGGGGGCTAACTTAACGCGAGCCCCCCCTATAACAGTTGAGGCCTCCAAACACCTTTATTCGATTGCGACCTCAATGCGACGTTATGCGACACCCTTACTTTCGAATGCGACATCTTAGTTAACGAGATAATCGCTTTCGTAAGTGGGGGGGCTAACTTAACGTGAGCCCCCCCTATAACAGTTGAGGCCTCCAAACACCTTTATTCGATTGCGACCTCAATGCGACGTTATGCGACACCTTTACTTTCGAATGCGACATCTTAGTTAACGAGATAATCGCTTTCGTAAGTGGGGGGGCTAACTTAACGCGAGCCCCCCCTATAACAGTTGAGGCCTCCAAACACCTTTATTCGATTGCGACCTCAATGCGACGTTATGCGACACCCTTACTTTCGAATGCGACATCTTAGTTAACGAGATAATCGCTTTCGTAAGTGGGGGGGCTAACTTAACGCGAGCCCCCCCTATAACAGTTGAGGCCTCCAAACACCTTTATTCGATTGCGACCTCAATGCGACGTTATGCGACACCCTTACTTTCGAATGCGACATCTTAGTTAACGAGATAATCGCTTTCGTAAGTGGGGGGGCTAACTTAACGTGAGCCCCCCCTATAACAGTTGAGGCCTCCAAACACCTTTATTCGATTGCGACCTCAATGCGACGTTATGCGACACCCTTACTTTCGAATGCGACATCTTAGTTAACGAGATAATCACTATCGTAAGTGGGAAGGGCTAACTTAACGCAAATGAATGGGCCGCCATGTTAAATGAATGCAAATGAATGCGACCTCATTTTAAATGAATGCAAATGAATGCGACCTCATTTTAAATGAATGCAAATGAATGCGACCTCATTTTAAATGAATGCAAATGAATGCGACCTCATTTTAAATGAATGCAAATGAATGCGACCTCATTTTAAATGAATGCACATGAATGCGACCTCATTTTAAATGAATGCAAATGAATGCGACGCCATTTTAAATGAATGCAAATGAATGCGACGCCATTTTAAATGAATGCGACGTCAATGCGAAGCAATGTGACACCATAATTATCGAATGCGACAGCTCGGTTCACGAGATAATTAAATAAACAAATCTGGGGGCTAGGTTAATACTAGCCCCCCATGTTGGAATTAAGACAAATAATCACCGCTATTCGAATGCGACAGCCGTGTTAACGAGATAATCGATTGAACCAGATCGAGAATCATCAAATATAAATACGGAAACACAGGTCGATTAAGTTGCCCCCCCCCCCTTTTTTGATTTCCCAGAAAATTTCTCTATCAATTTTATGCACCCACAATGCGACAGCAAGTGAAAGAGATGTGATTTAACCATTATCGAGATATAATTAAAATTAAAAGGGGGCTAAATTAACGTCAGCCCCCATAATTTCGTTATTCAACCAGAACAGAATATTATAGCCACTACATGTCAATGCGAAGAAATGCGACAGATATAATTTTGATTGCGAAAAATAGTTTATGAGAAAATTAATAGAGAAAGTGGGGGGGCAAACTTAACAGTAACCCCCCATATTAATTCATAATTTTAATTAACCTTAATATAAAGAGACGTCAATGCGAATTAATGCGACACTATTTTTAACGAATGCGACAAATTAGGTTATGAGATAATAGACAAATGAAAAAAGGGGGCTAATTTAATGGCAGCCCCCCCCCCCCCGAAATATAAAAAATAAGTTCTATAAAAAAAAATGAAGTCGTCAACGCGGACCAATGCGACAACCATTTATCCAAATGCGACATCAATAAAAATAGTTCTTCCTAACCAGATTGTTATGTGACCAATAATAGATAAAAAAGGGGGCTAATTTAATGGCAGCCCCCAAATTTTATATTTATAATTAAAAATAAATTACGTCGTTAACGCCAACCAATGCGACAATCATTTTTCCAAATGCGACATCAATAGAAATAGTTCTTCCTAACCAGATTGGAATATGACCAATAATAGATAAAAAAGGGTAGCCTTAAACGGCAGCCCCCAAAATATAATGAAAAAAAAAAATAATAATTTGCGAGTGTAACGCTAATTAACACGACAATCGTTTTTTCAAATGCGACATCCATAGAAAGAGTATTTCCTAACCAGAATTTTTTTTATCAGATTTAGAAAAAAAAAACAATCTAAGGAGACGGCAATCAATTTAATGCAACACTGTTTTACACGAATTCAACAAATTAGGTAAAGTAAAAAGCTAATTTATTGGTAGCCTCAGAATATTAAAAATTTTAAAAAAATTAATTATGTTTTTAACGTGGACTAATGCGACAACACCTTTATTAATTGTGACAATATTTCATACCTGCGAAACTGACTACTAAATGCACTCCATTTATGTTTTAAAAGCGATAGTTTTATTCAAGAAAACTGATAGTAGCGACTGCGTATGATTACGAATCATCTCTTTTTGATAGCGACATCTGGGTGACTGCTTGAGACATAATTTTAATGAATGGGACATCATTTTAAGTGAATGCGACATCAATATAAATGAATGCGACATCAATATAAATGAATGTGAGATCAATATTAATGAATGCGACATCAATATATATGAATGCGACATCAATATATATGAATGCGACCTCATTTTAAATGAATGCGACCTCATTTTAAATGAATGTGACCCTATTTTAAATGAATGCGACCTCATTTTAAATGAATGTGAATGAGTTTTTCATTTAAGCCTGGTTCATTTTTTAAATAGCGATTTAATTAAAGGCATTGTAAAGTTACAACATTATTGTGGCTAACGGAATAAATTTGTTTGTCACAAAAAACGGGCAACCAGAGGTGGTGCTAGTATTTTAAAATGTTTCAAGTATTTTTATATACAAATTTGGCCCAACTTCCAGGGGGGTTGGGGCTTCACCATATCAACTTTCTGGGCCTTCTAACAGTTAATAACTGGGCCCCAATTTAAATTTAAAGTAATATCCACTATTTTATTTTAGATCGTTCTTTATAATCTCGTAATATTGCAGGGGAATCGTCAAGCGAAAACCACGCTAAAAACATAAAGCGGTCGTTTTTTAATTATTTTTTATAGTTTTCTTATTTTCACTTCTGAGCGACTGCAGCGTCTTAGTTTGATTTTGAGATGAACAACCATTTGATCTTTGAGAGGGTCTCTGCAAGGAGTAGAGGTCGGCGTTTGAATAAGAAATTATACGATTGTTAATATTTATCCATAACCGAGAATTATTCAGAAATATTCGAAAAAAATTATAAATTGTGCATGTTAAATCGTTGTTTATTCGTATAAAACAGATAATACTAATTTTAATGATTAATTGAAATTGTTGCGGTTAATTTATTTGTTCCGCCGACCTCTAGCAAGGAGGCGGTACAAAATGACTTGAGGGATTACAAAATGGCGGTGATTTTATAGCCATTCAAATTGACATCGAAACGGAAATAACTATTTTGGAGCGTTTAATTTTAAAAAACATGAATCCCTCTTCAGAATTACATTACTTCTAAAGGTACAATAATGATTTTTTGCCACATATTAAAGTATTTCATTTCACTGATAAAAAATATCTAATCACTTTATGAAATCAAAATTGGTTTAAGGAAGAATACCGATTATCAGTATTAAGGCTGTGTTGGGTTTTCCAAGTAATTTTTTAGGAACCCAAATCTCTGAAACAAAGCACTTTACAACTCATGTTCATTAGACAAGTTCAACTCATTAGGATCCATAGAAAACAGCTCCTTATCTGTGACGTAGCCGGAAATACGTCAAAGGTGTCGACGAGTGTCAATGTTAAGAAGGAGTTGATATATAAAACAGAAAAAGGTTGGCTGAAAAGGGGTGGGGCGTTGGACACAGAAACCCCTTGTCTACGCCACTCCTCTTAATATTTGACAAACTTATCTTTAACACCCTCAATAGAATTTATTTACGTCGTACAATTGCGGTTTGATGACATAAATATGGTCCCGCGTTCAATTAAATTAAAGTCACATTATTTAAAAATTATATCGCATTCAATTCAAATTATATCGCATTCAATTCAAATTATATCGCATTCAATGCTAATTATATTGCAATTATTTCAATAATGTCGCATTCATTTGAAATGAGGTCGCATTCATTTAAAATGAGGTCGCAATCATTTAAAATGAGGTCGCAATCATTTAAAATAAGGTCACATTAATTTAAAATGAGGTCTAATTCATTTATATTGATGTCGGAATCATTTATATTGATGTCGCATTAATTTTAAGGTTTCACATTAAAATTGTCGCATTAATTTAAAATAAGGTCGCAGTCCATTTAAATGAGGTCGCATTCATATATATTGATGTCGCATTCATTTATATTGATGTCGCATTCATTTATATTGATGTCGCATTCATTTATATTGATGTCGCATTCATTTATATTGATGTCGCATTCATTTATATTGATGTCGCATTCATTTATATTGATGTCGCATTCATTTATATTGATGTCGCATTCATTTATATTGATGTCGCATTCATTTATATTGATGTCGCATTCATTTATATTGATGTCGCATTCATTTATATTGATGTCGCATTCATTTATATTGATGTCGCATTCACTTAAAATGATGTCCCATTCATTAAAATTATGTCTCAAGCAGTCACCCAGATGTCGCTATCAAAAAGAGATGATTCGTAATCATACGCAGTCGCTACTATCAGTTTTCTTGAATAAAACTATCGCTTTTAAAACATAAATGGAGTGCATTTAGTAGTCAGTTTCGCAGGTATGAAATATTGTCACAATTAATAAAGGTGTTGTCGCATTAGTCCACGTTAAAAACATAATTAATTTTTTTTTTAATTTTTAATATTCTGAGGCTACCAATAAATTAGCTTTTTACTTTACCTAATTTGTTGAATTCGTGTAAAACAGTGTTGCATTAAATTGATTGCCGTCTCCTTAGATTGTTTTTTTTTCTAAATCTGATAAAAAAAATTCTGGTTAGGAAATACTCTTTCTATGGATGTCGCATTTGAAAAAACGATTGTCGTGTTAATTAGCGTTACACTCGCAATTTATTTTTTTTAAATTTTTCATTATATTTTGGGGGCTGCCGTTTAACTAGCCCCCTTTTTTATCTATTATTGGTCATATTCCAATCTGGTTAGGAAGAACTATTTCTTTTGATGTCGCATTTGGAAAAATGATTGTCGCATTGGTTGGCGTTAACGACGTAATTTATTTTTAATTACAAATTATAAATATTAAATTTGGGGGCTGCCATTAAATTAGCCCCCTTTTTTATCTATTATTGGTCACATAACAATCTGGTTAGGAAGAACTATTTTTATTGATGTCGCATTTGGATAAATGGTTGTCGCTTTGGTCCGCGTTGACGACTTAATTTTTTTTATAGAACTTATTTTTTATATTTCGGGGGGGGGCTGCCATTAAATTAGCCCCCTTTTTCATTTGTCTATTATCTCATAACCTAATTTGTCGCATTCGTTAAAAATAGTGTCGCATTAATTCGCATTGACGTCTCTTTATATTAAGGTTAATTAAAATTATGAATTAATATGGGGGGTTACTGTTAAGTTAGCCCCCCCCACTTTCTCTATTAATTTTCTCATAAACTATTTTTCGCAATCAAAATTATATCTGTCGCATTTCTTCGCATTGCCATGTAGTGGCTATGATATTCTGTTCTGGTTGAATAACGAAATTATGGGGGCTGACGTTAATTAAGCCCCCTTTTAATTTTAATTATATCTCGATAATGGTTAAGTCACATCTCTTTCACTTGCTGTCGCATTGTGGGTGCATAAAATTGATAGAGAAATTTTCTGGGAAATCAAAAAAGGGGGGGGCAACTTAATCGACCTGTGTTTCCGTATTTATATTTGATGATTCTCGATCTGGTTCAATCGATTATCTCGTTAACACGGCTGTCGCATTCGAATAGCGGTGATTATTTCGATAATTATGGTGTCACATTGCTTCGCATTGACGTCGCATTCATTTAAAATGAGGTCGCATTCATTTGCATTCATTTAACATGGCGGCCCATTCATTTGCGTTAAGTTAGCCCTGCCCACTTACGATAGTGATTATCTCGTTAACTAAGATGTCGCATTCGAAAGTAAGGGTGTCGCATAACGTCACATTGAGGTCGCAATCGAATAAAGGTGTTTGGAGGCCTCAACTGTTATAGGGGGGGCTCACGTTAAGTTAGCCCCCCACTTACAAAAGCGATTATCTCGTTAACTAAGATGTCGCATTCGAAAGTAAGGGTGTCGCATAACGTCGCATTGAGGTCGCAATCGAATAAAGGTGTTTGGAGGCCTCAACTGTTATAGGGGGGGCTCACGTTAAGTTAGCCCCCCCACTTACGAAAGCGATTATCTCGTTAACTAAGATGTCGCATTCGAAAGTAAGGGTGTCGCATAACGTCGCATTGAGGTCGCAATCGAATAAAGGTGTTTGGAGGCCTCAACTGTTATAGGGGGGGCTCACGTTAAGTTAGCCCCCCCACTTACGAAAGCGATTATCTCGTTAACTAAGATGTCGCATTCGAAAGTAAGGGTGTCGCATAACGTCGCATTGAGGTCGCAATCGAATAAAGGTGTTTGGAGGCCTCAACTGTTATAGGGGGGGCTCACGTTAAGTTAGCCCCCCACTTACGAAAGCGATTATCTCGTTAACTAAGATGTCGCATTCGAAAGTAAGGGTGTCGCATAACGTCGCATTGAGGTCGCAATCGAATAAAGGTGTTTGGAGGCCTCAACTGTTATAGGGGGGGCTCGCGTTAAGTTAGCCCCCCCACTTACGAAAGCGATTATCTCGTTAACTAAGATGTCGCATTCGAAAGTAAGGGTGTCGCATAACGTCGCATTGAGGTCGCATTCTATTGGTTGTGTTTCCGGGTTGATAGTTGAAAGTGGGGGGGCTGTCATTAAGTTAGCCCCCCCTTTTGTTTTAATTATTCCAACTTAACAATTATGTCGCATCTTTTTTTTTTAGTTTCGCATAACGTCGCATCGAGGTCGCATTCGATCGCAAATGAAAGTTTTTAAAATTGTAGAGAGGGGGGGCCAACTTAATGGAGCCCAATGATTTCTTGGGTGTGCGAGTCATTATATGATATTGGAAATTGGACGGCATTGGTCTTTTTCATGCGGTATGTGTCACAACGTCAACTGGAAGTTGAAATAAAATGAGCGTTAAAGATGCGGCAAGTATTTCGTAAGCGAGAAAAATACAAATACCATCTGTAGATGTTTCTTTCATTAAAATTTGCTTAGTATTATATTCAACTGATAAACATGAACTGTAAAAAGGGTTAAATTCAATTGTGCATTGTTTTAGTGAATCTAACTCGCTGTTGTAACTACTTAATTTATATTATTCTGAATAAATTAAACTCGATTGTTTCGTCTCAATTATTTAAATTAAAATTAAAATTTTATACCGGGCAGGGTTTGAACCGAGAATACGTTTTTCGTAAATAACTCTGAATTGCGGAGATATCTTTGGGGGTCGTGTCGAGAAATTAATACCACTAGGGACCATACTTCCGAGGAGAGG
This sequence comes from Leiobunum rupestre, assembly GCF_980474605.1. Taxonomy (NCBI): domain Eukaryota; kingdom Metazoa; phylum Arthropoda; class Arachnida; order Opiliones; family Sclerosomatidae; genus Leiobunum; species Leiobunum rupestre. The sequence continues at coordinate 65,935,497 of NC_143386.1, read as the reverse complement.
TATATTTTGGCTTGCCAACTTGTTTTATTTAAAAAAATTAAAATAAATCAGTTTTTTTTATTTAAATCGGATTTATTTTTTATGGATTTTTTGATTTTAATTAAAATTTCACAGTTTTATAAAATTTAGTATAATAATTTTACCTAAAACAAGCGAGGCCTATAATGAATTCAATTTAAGCTAATAATCATATAGACGGTTTTATTTTTTTAAACCCATTTTGGTACTTTACAAAACAATTCCGCGGATTCCTCACCCACAGGTAGAATCCAATGCAACATTAGGGGGGAAGTACAAGAAAGATTATATTTAAACCTAAATAATTGTTTTCTTTTTCAAAAATACTATATAAAAATTGATTTATTTTGAAAAAAATCATTGATTTAAATCAAGTTGATTGAACTCAGCCAACCCTGAATCTTTTTTTTTTTTTTAGAAGCTCGTTATGAGCGATTGAAACGGGTGGGACAATTCCGTCCGCTCGTCCATTTGATTAATCAGGTGCGAGAGATGTGTTACGGCCACGCCAACGGGGGGATACTTGGGGATAGGGTTGGGACACCCGTGGCGGAAGTATGACAACCACCCGTTGGGGGATTAGTGGTCGTCCTCACACGGCCATCCGCAAACTCTGCCTCCCGGACACCTGGGATTACAGGAGTGAGCCACTACTCCCGGCAACCCTGAATCTACCGCGTTCTTTTTTTAAATACTTATTTTGGTCACCGATAGATGGCACTATTACGTAGCGCGTCCAGAAAATATTTTCCAAATACTAATTTTTAACACTTATAGATGGCACTATTACGTAGAAAATATTATTATATTATAGTAGAAAATATTATCTATGCTATTTCATATATCGAGGGTTGAAATGGTTATCCAAATCCACCGCGGATGTCACTTGTGGTTTATTATCATTGCTTGATAATTGAGATTGCCCTTATACGAATTATTCATTTTGTGGATAAATCTATGGTCTTATTCGTTTAGATGTAGTTTATTTCTACAGCACTATTTTTTGAAGTTATTTTACTAAAAAAATCATTGATTTAAATCACGTATTATTGTGTATTTATGAAAATTAAAATATATAAAAATTTCTCTTAAGAGAAACTGCAATTATGTTTTATTATTAATTAATACAGTTTAATAAAGATTTATTTAAACTATAGTTTACGTTATTTCTTAATTTGTCGACAAAAACCAGCGTAAATCATTAAACAATCAATAAAATAAATAATCAATAAAACCGTAATAGTTTAATGTAAGGGCCTGACAATTAACGACAAAACGTCTGCTTAGTTGACAACAATTTGTCATTTTTCCACGTGACGGTTCGAGATTTGCTTGGAATCAGTCCCCGACTTGGAATCAGTCCCCGACATTATTTATTTAATTCCGATTGAGAGATAATTGTTTCGAACACTCGTAATGTGATCAGAGCACGCAAATAGAACGTGAAATGTTGATTTTTAGCGATCTCCAGCCCCCAAGAGCATTCTATCAATGATTACAACTTGGAAACTCAGAAATAGCTGGCAAATTTCGCAATATTTGGCTCGCGTGGCATGAAGGGCTTGCCACCACCCTCCTACACCAGGATTGCCACACGTCAGGGAAAACAGGGAAAAGTCAGGGAATTTAAAAATGGGCCTAAAAAGTCAGGGAATTTGAAGAATTAGTAAAAATTCAGGGAATTCAATTTTATCTTGGCACTTTTTGAAGGTAATTTAACTCTAGATCTATGAAAAATTCCACGATTATCATTTATTTCCTTGAATGTTTGGCTAATTTTTTCAACATTGCAATAATCTTTTTACTGAAATATAAGTCCATCTAAATTTATTAACTTCTGATAAAAGTAAAATATAAAAGAAAATTTTTGGCCTGTAAAATATGTTAAAATGGTCAGGGAAAACAGGGAATAGACAGGGAATTTGAATCTGAAAATTTGGAGGCAACCCTGTACACAGTATAACCCGTCCACCCGAATGAATGACAATATAAGTCGCTAGAAGACTTGGTCACCAGAATGCATTCTTGGAATTTAGGACTCTGTGTTGGGTAGACTATGGATCTTGGAGCCACCTTGAAGGTCAGAGTACGCTTTCACGGGGAATGGATGGAGTCAAAGTTGAGTTGCCGGCCCACCGACTTTTTCCAAAGTTGACACACCTTTTCCCGTATTGGCATACTTCGATTTGCAATGTGACCAGACTTCCTATATTTTCCGATATTTTTAATGCCTTCGTATAAATTCCTTTATTTTCACCTATTTTCCTATAATTTCACGATCTTTTGAAAATAATATTTTTTTTAAGTACGTGTGAAAAAACTGCCCCTTTCGAATTCAATCTTGAAATCCGCTGTGGTTCAATAATGCGAGAAAGCAGTGTACAAACAATTATTTTAGGTGATTTGAGTCAAAGTATACCGATTTGCAGTAATTAGCTTATTATTTTCCTATTTAGTTTCCTATATTTTCCTATAATTCGCCTATTTATATTCCTATATTTTCCTATAATTCGCATATTTCCATTCCTATATTTTCCTATAATTCGCTTATTTCTATTCCTATATTTTCCTATAATTCGCTTATTTCTATTCCTATATTTTCCTATAATTCGCTTATTTCTATTCCTATATTTTCCTATAATTCGCCACTAAAATTCCTATTTTTCCTATAAAATTTTCCAAGCCTTTTCCTGGTCACCCTGCGATTTGTTGTAAACTTCATTTCGTACCCTCAATCAAACACTCGTTTCGCCCGTGTTTACAATATTAGTTCCGTTTAACGCTAATAGATGGCTGTAGCAGGGCCCCCAGAGGTCCTATAATTCCTATAAAATCCTATATTTTCAAAAATGTCCTATAACATCCTATATTTTTAGCCAAATCCCCAAAAAGTCCTATAAAATCCTATAATTTTGATATTTTGCCCATTTCAAATCCTGCCACTCGGTTAAATTGCTAGATTTAGCTATAGGATAAATTCCTGTACAAAGTCACTCTAGTCTATACTTTTGTTATTGTTAACATGGTAAGCTACTATAGTATATTTTTGTGATGAAATGGTTCAATAGTTTCTATTTCTTAAATGAAAATCAAAGATTTATTTCACCAAGTATATATTTTGTTTTTAAATGCAGAAAGTTAGTAAATTAAATAACATATACAGGGTCTTTTTATAGTACCGATTTCAAATTTGGAAGGTCAATTCTCTATACCGGGGGACATCAGTTTGAGAAATTTGAGCGTTTTCGGTAATGTTTTGCACCAATTTTGAAAAATTATTTTTCGACCACTAGGTGCGAGATAAAAAATTTCTATTATAAAGTTGTAGGCCGTCATCGAAAACCCTTAAAAATTGTTCACTCGACGAAAAACAATTTATTTATCAGTGAAAATTCGAGCTTGAAAAATTTACAAGTTGGTGAAGCCAAATTACGATTGTTTGAAACGATAATTGAAACCGAATTACCTAATCCAGTTGAAACTTTGGTTAAAAAAACGACCGGATTTAAAAAACACGAGGCTATAGGTCAATCCTAAACATGCATTGGGTATTTAAAGGAAAACTTTGGGAGATTATTATTAGTGTTTGATAATATTTCGAACAATGCCTCGTTATTCAGTAGCTGAGCGTACCGAGATAGTTGCCATTTACTATGGAGAAGCAGCGCAAAACCTTAGAAGAGTGACTGAAATCTTCGCAGAAAGACATCCAAATGGAGCACCATCTGTAAATACAGTAAGACGAGCAATTCACGATTTCAATCAATTTGGTAACTTGCAACCTAGGTTTCGCGGATTGGGTCAACCGGATTTAGACTTCGAGAAAAATGTACTCGCGTACTTTGTGGCATATCCTCGTCACAGTTGCGCTAACGCCGCTGCTGATTTGGGTTGTTCTGCAAATCGTGTGTGGAAAATTCTTCGTAAGAATCGCTATCACCCATACAGAGCTACGCTCCACCAAGGACTAATTGACGGAGACCATCAAAGACGTTATGAATTTAGCAACTGGTTACTAAATGCTGTCCAAGAAGATAGACAATTTTTGCGCCATGTTTTGTTCTCCGACGAAGCGTCATTTTCTAGAGATGGGCCCTTTAATCATCAAAACAGCCATCTTTGGTCTGACATCAACCCACATTGGGGTTTTGAATATCATCACCAGGTTCAATTTGAACGGGTCAATGTTTGGGTTGGACTTGTTGGAAACCGTTTGATTGGTCCCTTTTTCCTGCCGACGAACCTCAACGGCCAAAGGTATTTACATTTTCTACAGAACGAACTGAGTGACGCAATCGACGACCTTCCATTGGCTGAAAGACGTCAGTTGTGGTTTCAGCAAGATGGCGCCCCTCCGCATTTTTCCCGGCAAGTAACTGAGCACCTCAACAACGAGTTTCCTGAAAGGTGGATAGGGAGAAATGGTCCAGTGCATTGGCCAGCAAAGTCACCTGACCTAACACCGCTGGATTATTTTCTCTGGGGATTCGTTAAAGCAAAGGTATACGCCACGCCCATTGAAACTAGGGAGGAACTCATTAGACGAATAATCAGTGCTTGCCGAGACGTCACACCAGAAATGGTAGAGAAAGCGTTTGAGAACTTAATTGTCCGCGCACAAACCTGTGTTGCAGCCAATGGTGATATTATTGAAAATGTTTTGTAAAAATTTATGTGAATAAAATATCTGCATTTAAAAACCAAACGTGTACATTTTTTCAAGTGTGAAAACTCTACTACGTTTGTATTAGACTTGTTCCCTTTTCAATTATCGTTTCAAACAATCGTAATTTGGCTTCACCAACTTGTAAATTTTTCAAGCTCGAATTTTCACTGATAAATAAGTTGTTTTTCGTCGAGTGAACAATTTTTAAGGGTTTTCGATGACGGCCTACAACTTTATAATAGAAATTTTTTATCTCGCACCTAGTGGTCGAAAAATAATTTTTCAAAATTGGTGAAAAACATTACCGAAAACGCTCAAATTTCTCAAACTGATGTCCCCCGGTATAGAGAATTGACCTTCCAAATTTGAAATCGGTACTATAAATAGTTTTTGAAAAAAAAACACTTTTCCGAGCAAAAAAAAAGACCCTGTATAGTCCTATAAAATCCTATAATTTTGAAAAATAGACCTATAAAGTCCTAAATTTTTTGAAATATGATCCTATTTTTCCTATAAAAAAATTGAAGATTTGAGAGGGGGCCCTGCTGTAGCCATCCTATCGTTTCTTAATGTTTTAAGGTATTGCTATAGTGTTTCCTAAAAGCGCTTCCGCGATTGTCCACGAAATGGTTCCTGGGGTGGTGTCGCTTATCGGAGTTGCGCGAGATATGGCCACGCTTCATTCTGGGGCCTGATCCGACCCTGCAAAGGCTTACCAGCAAACTGACTATACGCTGGGCAGAGCAATTAATATAATCAGGACGCGGCGCGGGATCTAGCAGACGGGCCACTAGTTGCGGCTTGGTGATCCACAATCACACTCCTTCGAAGGTGATAAGGCGTTTTATCAAAGCGTCTCGTATTTTATTTCTGGGATAAACAATAACCGTTGTGGACGCGCTTACCCTCTTTGTGTTACGTGAACGCATTGACGACGCTTTGCCAAAACCGCTTTATTTCAAACGTTTGTTTTTCTCGGCAGTCACTATTGAATTTATTCACGAACTTTACTAAATTTTATTTATCTAATTATGTTTCCTTTGAAAATGCTGAAGGTGAGTCCAGTATACGTATTTCGCCGGTACCAGAATACTTACTATATTTTCCTATATTTTTAAAGCCTTACTATAAATTCCTTTATTTTAACTTATTTGCCTATATTTCGCGGTCTTTTGAAAATGTAAGAACTTTTTTTTGTACTTGTCATAGAAATTCTAGTGAAAACATTGCCACTTTCGAACAAAATCTTGAAATGTACCGGCTTGGTAAATCCGCTAAGTTATCCAATAATGCGAGAAAACAGTGTACAAAATATTATTAATATTCTAGGTGATTCGAGTCTTAAGTATACCGATATGCAATAATTACCGTATTATTTTTCCTATATTTTCCTATTTAGGTGAATTATAGAAAAATATAGGACACTCTTTAGTTTCCGATAATTCGCCTATTTTATTTCCTATATTTTACTATAATTCACCACTAAATTCCTATTTTTCCTATAAAATTTTCAAAGCCTTTCCCTGGTCACCCTGCTGTGGCCATAAGGGTCAATCAGCTACTCGTAGACGTTCCGTAGGGTAACTTGGTTGCGCCCAATCTAAAGGTGTAATACCTGTTCACTCCACACGTGTTTTTGTAGGGTTAAATGTGTAGGGAAACTTAGTCCCTTCGAAACACCCTTTTAATGGAGTGTTAAAATAAAATCTGATAAATTGAGAAACCGCTAATTTTATGATCAGCGTTACATCTTCAATTTTGAATAAATAATAATTATAATCAGCTAGGCTAATACCCAAGGCACCACCATAGGCCTACGTCATCAAGCGACTTTTAAAGTCAATAATTCAGGTGGCCGGGTTACAATGCGTAGGAGGGTGGTGGCAAGCCCTGCATGCCACGCGAGCCAACAGCTCGCTACACCTTTAAAGACCCAGGTGTCCAATAGTGTAAATAATAGTGGAAAATTCGTGCCTGGACAAAAGTGGATTTATACTGACTAATTTGGCCAAAGGTTTTGTTATTTGGAAAATATTAATACTAACGTTTATCAGTGTAAACTAACATTTTTTGTAAGTAATATTCGAAATAAAATTAATTAAATTAGTAAAAAATTTTTCGTAAACGTTACGAAGTTCTATATTATTTTTGCGTTGATTATCACCACAAATTTTCGAAAGTCGAAAATATTTATGAATATTTCAAAAACCGTGCGTTCTTAAGAAACCCAGGTTTGCAGTTTCTGGTCCACAAAAAGCATTTTCCACGCTCTGCTATCTCCATCCTACGAATTTTCTCAAGAGTGTGTAATATCCCCATGAATCTGACGATGTCATTGCGTGGAAGCAAATTCTGGATAGACCGTATTTCTTGGAGGTCGCGACCCTCGCATACTAAGTGCTTCGTAACGATACGGGTCCGCCCCACCAATTCGAATCAGCCAGTTCTTTATTTGCCGATCTCCCAAAACTGTCAGCCGTTTTCTTTTGTTCCAGGAAACAAGTGGCTTAAGCAATGTTGGGGCGAAAATTTCACCCATTCCCCAAGTCCCCATTTTGTGATTATCGCGAGAATTTTATTTGTGACTACAATTTAAAAAATTGATGAAACAACGGTTTTTTATTTTGCACAATTTTAAAATCAGCAGTGTTGGAAATTTTTGGATTTTTTAAAAAGAAATCAAATAAATCGATTTTGTATATTTAAATCTGATTTTTGTTTTTTTTTTATTATGGATTTTTTTATATAATTTAGTATCATAATTTTACCTAAAACCAATGTTTTAATTTTTTAAATACTTAATCTATTTAAAAGTATAATGCATTTATTCAATTTAAGCTATTAATCATGTAGAAGTTTTATTTTTTAAACCCATTTTGGTACTTTACAAGAAAAATTCGTCGGAATCCCCACCCACAGGTAGAATCCAATGCAACATTAGGGGGAAGTACAAGAAAGATTAAACCTAAATTATAGTAATCGGTGAGGTTTTTTCTTTTTCAAAAATACTATATAAAAATTGATTTAAATCAATGATTTATTTTGAAAAAAATCATTGATTTTAATCAAGTTGATTTAAATCAGCCAACCCTGAAAATCACTATATACAAAACCGTTGTTTTATCAATTTTTTTACTTGTAATTTTATGCAAAAGTAGCCACAACCAATTTTATTATTTGTGACTATTTTCTGACAATTCACAACTAATATGCTCCTCTTAAAATCCTCGGGGGTGGCGCAGTGGTTAGCACTCCAACAAGAGGAGACTGGTTCGATCCCAGCTTGTGGTACTGGGTGAAAACAGGGAATCATTTCTTCCGCGTTGAGTTGGTAACTTATTTTCCTGGTGGTTAGAGGGTTTTCCTCCGAGGTTTCCCTAAAAGCTTGCTGAGGTTAACGGTAATAGTAAGTGTAGGGAGCTGTTGGCTCGCGTGGCATGAAGGGCTTTCCACCATCCCCCCCCCCTACGCAATTTATCCCGGCCACCGGTAATTATCTGCACAAGTCACTAGTTGACTTTGGTTTGTGTGTTTCCCTTGTGGATTCTTAACCAGTCAGCGTTGCCAGTTCTTGAAACTCAAATTATCGTTCCACAGCCAAAAAATTATCGATCTCAGAAACAATTATCGTATGCCTGAAAACTGGCAGTAGATTTAAATTGTATGTGAAATAGTGACGTTAAACTTAAGAAAACAAAATTTAAAATAACACTTAAATTTCGAGCGATTGAAAACTTAAGTTTAAAAATCGCAGTTTTAACTGATTTTCAGCCAATTAAAAAACATTATAGTAAGCGTGAGCTGAATTATCAAAAAATACGTGCTATATAATCGTACGTCTGGCAACGCTGGATCCAATGAGATTTTGAGCTTATTAGATTTAAGGAGCTTTAATGTTAGAGCTAGTCTGGGTATAAATAAATGTGTTCTTGGTTACGACCACTTCTCCGAAAGCGACGTTTTTAATAATTCGGTCGTGGCACGTAGTGGGTGTAGGGTTAAAACCCGGATTTTTTTACCCGGTAAACTTATTTCTACGCGTAAGTGCACATACCGTTGATAAACGGGAATCAAATCTTAACTAGTCAGTTCGGGATATTGTTCCTGAAAGTTATCATAAGCGGCTTCCATTGAGCAGTTATTTCGCAGATACGAGCGAATTGTATCGCGTTCTTGATTCAGACAGGACAACGGAAGTCGCTGACCGGAAAGATAGTACTCGACGTCGTCTCTTGGAGTCTGGGTTGGCTTAGGCGAGTTACCGGTATTACGTCTATGAACAGCGGAGAGCCAAACTTCACGAACGAACCTCCCGATTGCTGTTGGTTTTTAATTAATTAAGCACAACTTTGGTAGCGGTGCCGCCAAATCGGGACGAGTCAATTAGATTAAAAGCTTATGGTTGTGGCCAATTAATTCTACCCGCGTGTCCGTGGCGGTGCACGCGACCATTTCGGAGTACTGGTCGCGGGTTGCTAGTACCGACTCGACGTAATATTAGCTGTCAAATGTCGACTACGTGGGTCACGTGCTTCTCTTTCTACGCGAAGGGACTACGAAAGGTAAACATTTCTGGTTTCTGTTGTACATTTTTTGGATTTTTACAAATTGATCTTAAAGGCCTAGGTTTTCTTCTGCCTTTCACCCTTTAAATTTACTTTCCTTCCAAACAAATACCCTGGTGGTAGGCCAACGTGTACCAGGGTGGCCTACCACCAGGGTATTTGTTTGGAAGGAAAGTAAATTTAAAGGGTGACAGGCTGCCAGATGGAAACCTAGACCTTTAAGATATTTCTCGATGCACGATAAAAAAATTAAATTAATTAGGTATTTTCTTTGATACAAATGACAATGGGAAGAAAATACATTTCTAAAATTGGATTTCGTTGTTAGAAAAAATATCCGGATGAGAATGGGGTTGAAATGAGCAAAAGTCCAAGCACCTCTGTCCCTAATGTCCCAGCGTTTCCTGTCCCGTTTGTCAGTGCAAATCTATAATAGCACATGTAGTTCCTAATGGTGGCTTTATCATTATGTTGGAAAATTACGGGCCTTTAAGGAAAGTACCGTGGCCTCGTGGTTTTATTAGCCTAGCTGATTATGATTATGAACCATCGGGTATAGAAAGATTTCTATTCAATTAACAAGATTTTAAGTTTTTCTCCTGGATCAAAAATGGCCCGAAATTCTCCATTTTAGATATCGTAACATTTACGTTTATTTAGTTTTTTTTTGGACAAATATCACGTTTTCTTTCTCAAAGACCGTTGATCGAGGTTCTTGATTTAAATCAGATTTTTTTTATTTTATAAATTTGATGAATTTTTGAACATTTCAAATCTATTTTTCGTTCGAAAATTAGATGATAATGTGCGTGCATTATTAATTTAAACCAAATTTTATTTTAATTTTCATGGCAACAGAACAATTTTTGTACTTTTTCATAAATACATAGAAGTATAATATGACATTTAAATCAATATTTTTTAATATCGTTGGATTTAAGTTAAGGAACGCTGATTTTCGTTCAGTTATGTGCTGATAATGTGCGTGCATTAATGTAAAGAATTAAATCTAATTAGTATTTGTAATTATTTCGCTCTCAATTTTCATTGCAACATAAACTATTTTTGTACATTTTCATAAATACATAAGTATAATATTATATTTAAATAAATATTAACAAAAATTAAATATAATTATTATTTGTAATTATTTTGCTTTCAATTTTGCAACATAAACTTTTTGTACATTTTCCTAAATATACATGTTTAAATCAATGTTTTTAAATGAAAGAACGCTGATTTAACCCAACGATAACTTTGTATTTAACCCCGGCTTGGTTACAAACACCCTGTATTATATCCGACTCAATAATACCGTAGTACGAAACACGAATTTCGTGTATTCCGTATATGGAAACGGAAGCTATTTTTTCTGTCATAAACCGGAAGCATGTGGCCGCGACGGGACCATACCGCAGTTCCATTTAAATCCTTTCCCCCTGGTGGCGGTGTCCGGTGAAAACGGCTTTTGACGACGGTGCGCGAGAGTGGCTCCACCTATCGAACGAGCAGACTACACTCTTTTAGTCCTATCTCCACGAAACATTGAAGGCCCCGTCACAGATAGCGTACTTGTATCCCAATCGACTCTCGTCTCCGGAGCGCTGTACGAACAAGCGTATGACCCGAAGAGCTCGAGCCATTTCGAGTTTCACTTTCTCCCAGCGCGGTCGTATTCTGCGAAATGGGACTTAACGCTACCAACCTACATTTGATATTCCTCAACGAATATCGCGGTTTTATCACGTTCGTGTAGTTCACCTTTACCCCGAAGGTGTCGCTCTAAACGAAGTTTCCCAACTTTTACCGTTGATCTCTATAGCCCCCTCTGTTACTTATCACACTCGTGTTGCGAGCCAGTGTTTATTACGTTTTCCAGTCGACGATTTTTTCAACGCTAACAATTGTTGTATAAATATTGGATTTTTAACATTTTATCGTCAAGAATTGTATAATTTATTTCGATTCGTTTGAACGCTAGATTAGTGTACGGTATAGTGGATATTTATGTGGCTAACAAAGTTGAGGAGGAAATTCAGAAAACGGAAAGTTCAAGCCGTTGAAAATATCCCCATGACGAAGAAAATCATGTGGATTGGTGGTTGGAGGCAGCAGGTTAGTTGATTCTCGACATCATATAAATATATTTTCACGACGATAAAACAGGGTTGGCACCGAAAAAAATTTTAAAACCACTTTTTCTTATTAAAGAAAATATTGAGAAATGAATTAGAAATTTTGAAAAAAATTAAAACTTAAGCTTCACTTTTCGTCGTAAGTAATGATAGTTAGATATAAGCAATTAGGGGATCTTAAAAATCATTTTGCGCGTGAAAACACGCCGCCATGTTGGGGTATAAAATCGGGTAAAAAAGTCTGCTATACCTCATATGCACAAACGCGCAAAATCGTAATTTTGAAATCGGGCAATTTGAGCATTTTCGAAGTAATGAGGGCTAGAAATAAGCAATTTGAGCATTTTTTTTATTTATGGTTGTAACCGTTTAAACCGCCGGTTACAACCGGTTTAACCATATTGAATTTTTCATTTAAAAAAAAGCCGGTTTTTTTCCAACCCTGCGACAAAATGCGTGCAAGGGTAATTATATTAGGTTTTGGACAATTCTACCTGCAGAAATTGCAATTACCTAACGTAACACTACTATAAAAATTAGCAGAGTGAACTTTAAAGTAATTGATGCAGTAGTATTATCCAAAAACGTACATTTTGTCGTTATGTACCACATTTTACCATGCAGGTATGAATAGCAGATATATCAAAATGATATATGTACAAATTTTATTTGATTTTCAAACACTCGTCTTTTAACGTTGTATAATGTTTAGATCTGATTCCGTTATCTCAATATACGTGTTTTTCCGTGACACCTTATCGTGAGTCAATGTCTCTTAGATTGCTCTGCCCTTTGTTCGTAGAAGGTTCAAATCGCAGATTCGCAAATTTGCAATTTTCACAGTTCATAATGTTTACTTAGGATCAAAGTTGCATTAACGTATTCATCATTAAAGCATATTTATAGCATCGAAATTCGTGGTTTGATGTTTTAAATTTCATATAATTTTCGTGAAAATCAATACATCTTTTGACAGTGTTGCCAAAAAAGTTTTTGTTTAAAATATTTATATATAATTTTTATAGCAAATGTGAGGTTTCATGTTTGAATTTATAAACTTTATAGCAAATGTGAGGTTTCATGTTTGAATTTATAAACTTTATAGCAAATGTGAGGTTTCATGTTTGAATTTATAAACTTTATAGCAAATGTGAGGTTTCATGTTTGAATTTATAAACTTTATAGCAAATGTGAGGTTTCATGTTTGAATTTGTAAACTTTATAGCAAATGTGAGGTTTCATGTTTTAATTTATAAACTTTATAGCAAATGTGAGGTTTCATGTTTGAATTTATAAACTTTATAGCAAATGTGAGGTTTCATGTTTTAATTTATAAGCTTTATAGCAAATGTGAGGTTTCATGTTTGAATTTATAAACATTTTAGCAAATGTGAGGTTTCATGTTTGAATTTATAAACTTAATAGCAAATGTGAGGTTTCATGTTTTAATTTATAAACTTTATAGCAAATGTGAGGTTTCATGTTTTAATTTGTAAACTTTATAGCAAATGTGAGGTTTCATGTTTTAATTTATAAACTTTATAGCAAATGTGAGGTTTCATGTTTTAATTTGTAAACTTTATAGCAAATGTGAGGTTTCATGTTTTAATTTATAAACATTTTAGCAAATGTGAGGTTTCATGTTTGAATTTATAAACTTTATAGCAAATGTGAGGTTTCATGTTCTAAAATCCATTTACTTTTTTTGAAAATCTCTAGATGTTATGACAAAATATTTTGCTTAAAACACTTACATTGTTTAAACTGTTTTAAGCAACCTAACGAAAAACTAAAAAACTAGTTTAAAAACTACTTATAGTAATTCTAAAAATATGGTGTTATTAAAATCTGTTCAAATAATCATGACATATAATAATAATAATAATCAGCTAGGCTAATACCCAAGGCACCACCTTAGGCGACTTTCAAAGCCATTAATTCGGGTGGCCGGGTTACAATGCGTAGGAGGGTGGTGGCAAGCCCTTCATTTAAACAAATGACCGTTTTTTTTAAATAGTTGTATGAAATATGCCAGTGAAAAACTGATCACTCACTGTTTTTATTTGAATTTGATGTTCATTATGGCCTAAAACTTCAACTAGGTGGCTGTTAGATATTGAAAAATGAAATATGTAGATTCGATCAATTGGACAAAGATTGGCTTCATTTATGGAGTAATTTTTCTTTTTGAAATGGGCTTATCGATCTTCATTTGGTTACTTTTACGTTTTCGTGCATTGATTGATCCTTGTTCGTGTGCATTTGACAGACCTCGATGTAATAATTGCTTGGCTTGTCCGCGCACGATGAACGCTACCAAGAATGAATTAACGTTAACTGAGAATATACAGATGTAATGTCTTTATATTTTCGGCTAACGTTTATTCATTCTTGATTCACCATGATTTTAGTTTTCTCTCGTAAATTAGCGCGTCACTGAGAAAACATTTATTCACAGGGTTGGCTGATTTAAATCAAGCAGGGTTGCCACGATACCTGGAAAACCTGGAATTCCTGGAAAAGTCAGGGAATTTGAATATGGTTAAAAAAATCCGGGAAAATCAGGGAATTTGAATATGGGTAAAAAATCAGGGAAAAGTCAGGGAATTTAAATGTGTAAAAAATCAGGGAAAAGTCAGGGAATTTTAAAAATTAATCTAAAAATCAGGGAAAAGTCAGGGAATTTTAAAAATTAATCTAAAAATCAGGGAAAAGTCAGGGAATTTGAATATGGGTAAAACAATCAGGGAAAAGTCAGGGAATTTAAATATGTGTAAAAAATCAGGGAAAAGTCAGGGAATTTTAAAAATTAATCTAAAAATCAGGGAAAAGTCATGGAATTTGAATATGGGTAAAAACTCAGCGAACGGTCAGGGAATTTAAGTTAGGTTCCAAATAGAAAACCTTTGCTAAATTGTAGGGGAAGAAATTCTAAATCTTCGCACAAAATAAGTCAGGAAAAATCTTCGGAGATGATCAGGGAATTCCTGGAAAAGTCAGGGAATTTGATTGTGAAAAAACCGTGGCAATCCTGTCAAGTGTTTTTTTTTAATTCCAAGATTTAAATCACAATATATTTCAGTGGATAAAAAAGAAATGGCCAAAAATTGGTGCCTAAAAATTAAAACAAATACATGAGGTGAAAACTATTCGTAAGTCACATAACTGATTCGGACAAAGCTATGACGTCACCAAAACGTCCCGGACATTTCAGAACTTGTTGTACGAATAGTCTGAAATTCCATCCTAAAAGCACGTATAAAATAAAATAAATCCGATTTAAATAAAAAAAATATTGATTTGATTTTTATTAAAAAAATCAAATAAATTAAATTGGTCATTCATGGTGAAGAGAAATTCGCTATAAATTCTGAACTTTCAAATTCCAGTTTGGTTAATATGATGAGTTTTAGAAGCTCAGTTTTATTTAAAGTAATTTTAATTTTATCAAATGACTGATAAACTCGCATTTCATATTTAAAAAAAAATGGGAATAAATTTAATTTTATTACGAGGTATAATTAAACCAATTTAACTGAATCATTTATATCCCGATTCACGCATTTTAGTCGCCAGAATTTAAATTTGATCCTTTTTTGTTAAATATTATATTTAATCATATTTTATTATGACAAACTTGATCCGCATCGACCTTCGGGTTTCGTGTTCTAGCTCAATTTTTGGTCTCTTACGATAGAAACAAGGTGGCCAAAAGGAGAATATAGTTCGGCGCTTAAAATGGGGCTTACGTTAATTATAATTTACGACTAATAATGAAGATTTAAATGTTCGGAGTATAAATAAACTATTTCAAATTATATATCCCAGTTAAGTAATTAGGAAAGCCCTAAAAATGGCGGAAAATTATCCACAAAAATTAAATAGAATTTGCTTTCGAAAACCTGAAGCAGATGGCTTCAAATAAATACTTAAATTGCGTATTTCTCTAATAGCAGAAAAGCGACGGAGAGCAAACCTTATTTAACCTGGTAGCTAATCTATATAAATATTCAAGAGCTGTGTTCTATCTTTCATAATGTTTTCAGCTTGAACGTAATGGCTTTATCAGCGCGTCATTCCGGAAAACACCGATAGATGGCACCTCGCCAAAATTCAAAAGCATCATTCGTCATTCTAAGATTACGTGTAGTTGCTTATTTTTCCGTCCATCTTTAGAAGCTGCGAAATTTGCTAACAAACACGAAATCTTCGATTATGTTTGACTGAAATTGAAACGCAATTATATTGTATCTTTAAATAGCGTAAATAGTTGATTCTTGATAAGAAAATCTTACACTCTGCGAAATATCGTCTTTATCTTGATGGATATTTCTGGTTACGTAAATGAAATTGGATCTTGTGTTGTGTATAACGAATAACAACTGATATTGACCCAAACTCCAGATGACTTTGACTAGTAGTTTGACATGTGAGTTTATTGCAAAATAATTAGCAATTGGGTTTAACATACGCCTTTTTTATCACGAGCTTTCTGGTTACGTAAATGAAATTGGATCTTGTATTGTGTATAACGAATAACAACTGATATTGACCCAAACGCCAGATGACTTTGACTAGTAGTTTGACATGCGAGTTTATTGCAAAATAATTAGCAATTGGGTTTAACATACGCCTTTTTTATCATGAGCTTTCCAAAACCACTCAAATGAGTGAATTTCTAGTGGAAATTAGTTAATTTCCAAAAATGCAGATTATTTACCAAGTCGAATTTTAACTTCTTTGATGGGGATTCACTAATAATCTTGATTCCAAGGTAAAATTAAATCGTCAGTTTTAAAAATATCTGCTCAGTGTCTGTGTTACCAAAAAGCAAATATTTTCTATAAAAGTTCAGTCAAGTTTAAATTTGGCTAATAGTAGTCCATTGTAGGTAATAGCTAGATTAGTTGATATTTTCGAAACTTAATTTTAAAATCGTAACATTATATTTCAATTAACAAGAACACAACAAAAATAGTCGAAGTACAAGTTGGGTTTTGCCAATTCTTTCATCCGATTCTAAATCTCTATGATATATAACTTTTTTAATAAACATTTTGTTCACTATTGGCCAGTAAACTCATTATTGGTAAAGCCAATATTTTTCATTTAATTTTCACCAGGATTTTTCTAGTTCGAAAAACTGCTCAGTCTGTTTTCGTCAATGTCAAATTCACCCTGCTAAAAAATGTATGAATTATCTGGTATGGTTAAATAGTCCAAAATGTTTTTGATTTAAATAATAACATTTTAAATAATTGTTTTTGTGGTTTTTAAACATTTAATGACGTTTCCTAAATTAAAATACTTCGCTCGCTTAACTAAATAGACTACATTTCCATTTCAATTAAACGTAATAACTATTAATTTACGGCTCCCATATTCGCAATATAAATATCATTTGTGGTTTAGCTAAATGAAGTAATGTAACCCGAAGCAGATTGAAGCGCAAAATTTGGGGAAAGTTTAGGGAAACTCATTTTCGTCGGGAACTTTCGTCCAAATGTCGTTTTGGGCGTTTAATTTCTAGAAATCGGCGATCAGCTTGAAGAGGCCAGAAGGCCGCTCGAACCTCACGTCGTTCGCGGAAATTCATTATTTTGAAAGTGCCTGGAAAGAGCCGCTTCAGCCCTTAAGTGGTCGGTGGTCTCGACTTTAATCAAACTAATAGGTCCTTTCGAAAGCTTTCGTCTGTGGTAGAGCCTGTATGGCTTTCAGGTGAACTTTCTTGATAAAAATATTGGTATAGGATAGCTTCTTGACCTATCTTGGTTTGCAACTTTCACGTGAACCTTAGACCCCTTACTTAAAGGCTGATCGTTTTCAAGAATGTTAATTCCGTAAATCTATGCAAGTTGACCAGACTTCCTATATTTTCCTATATTTTTAATGCCTTTCTATAATTTATTTTAGGGGCTGTTCACAAATTACGTAACGTGGTAGGGGGGAGGGGGGTTTTGGTAAGCGTTACGAATTGTTACGTGGGGGGGAGGGAGGGTTCAATAAAATGTTACGCAACACATCTTATTTTTACTATCGTAGAATAATATTTTCGTAATTATTAAAAACATAAGCATCTTCATTGGTTTACACAAGTTTAAAAGAATTTCATACCCATGGGTATAAAGTGTTGCATAAAAATACAGTTGTAATTTCAAATGTAATGTACAAACAATAATATTTAGTACCTGATCTTATTGTACTTTATTACCAGCATATTAGTTGTTACGTACTATAATAATTTAAGGGGGGATTCGATATTTGTTACGTAATTTAAGAAAAGGGGTCTTTCCATTTGTTACTCTTTGTTACGAAGGGGAGGGGGGTAAAAAAAGTGGTTTTTCTGCGTTACGTAATTTGTGAACAGCCCCTTAGTCTTAGTCGATAATTCAAAATAAAGGTCAAAAACGCCGCCGATCAGTTTAGTTTTCGGTATTTAGATACAGGCCGGAAGGCAGGAAATTCTGCCAGATTTCGATAGACCGAAAACGGACAACTCTCTCAAATGTTTTCTTTTTAAAACGAAAATTTTGCGCCGTAGCTATCGACTAAGACAATTTTCGCTTATTTTCCTATAATTTCGCGGTCTTTTGAAAATGAAAGAACTTTTTTGTACGTGTCAAAGAACCTCTAGTTCTAACACTGCCACTTTCGAACAAAATCTGGAAATGTACCGGCTTCGTAAATCCGCTAAGTGGTCCCATTATTGCGAGAAAACAGTGTACAAAAAGGTGATTCGAGTCTAACAAGGAGAGTACCCGGGGTGTTTATTGCCGATTTTGTTCAAAGTCGGGCGTCATGTAGACCTTTATGAGATATGAAATTTCCCAAAAGGAGACGTTGCACTACGCATTCGATTTGCCATGGCAACCGAAAATCAGTAGGGGCGCTAAGGGTGGGCTGAAGTGGGCTTTAACCCCCCTGCATTTCTGAGAGGGGCCACATATTTGTATTATAAGGGCCACATATTCATAATTAAGAGGCCACATATTTTAATTTATGAATTTTCATTATCTCTAGAAATTTGTTTTATTGCGAAGAAACGTTTTTCTGGAAAAAATCTTTCAAAATCAATTTGTTTACTCAAAAATGAAGTAGACCATAAACATAAAGATTCGGGAGGAAGGTAGCGGAAATTTAAAGTTGAAAAGAAAGGGGCATATGGGAATTTAGGGAACTATCCCAGGCATGCACGAAAATGCTTTTGCCCTTCATGCCACGCGACCCAACAGCTCCGTACACTAACTGTTACCGTTAACCCCAACAAGTTATTATGGAAGGGGAAACCCCTTAAAGGTTCGTCCAATGAAATTGGTACACAACACGGCGTTAGCGTGTTTAAAGGCTAGATGCGTCCTCCTTGTGTTTGTTGCTCCTCGGTGGCACGAAATGTTTTCCACTATAGGCATGATGTCGTCCCTATTTTTGTAAAAGCTTCGAAAAGCTTTCATTGATTCCATTCTGACAAACTGGGAGGTGGGGATTGTATTTATTTTCGCTCTGATACGCGGACTTGTAATTTTTCATCCGTTAACGATTATCTTTTTAATTTTTTTTCGTGCCCCCCCCCCCTCACGTTTTCTCGGACGTACACTAATAAAGTATGGAGCGCTTCCGTCCGGCGATGGGCATTGGCCGTGCATAATGACGAGGATGTGGCTTTTAAATGTATGCGGGCGTGGTTCGAGCGGCGAGGAAGGGCTGCCGAGGGACCAAAAACCTTTTAACCCGATAGCGACAAATAGAAGCGAATTATTTCGCGTAAACATAATTTGCTTTGTTTTTATTACGCCTGAAAATTCCACTTTTTTCCGGGATGCGGGACAAATAGCATTTGACCCCGCGAGTCCATTCCACCGCGGATTTGGGACCGTGGGAATTTGCGATTGAACCCAATTGCCACAATCACTTTGACAGATTCTCGACAAATTGATTATGTCGTAGTAAGTTCGGGAAATTAACCATTTTGAAGAAATATATTCTCGATTCACTAAAAAATCGGTTATAGAAAAATGTGGGATCGAAATCTGAATAATCTCGATGATTGAATTCCGAATTATCTCGATTGAATTCCGAATTATCTCGATTGAATTCCGAATTATCTCGATGATTGAATTCCGAATTATCTCGATGATTGAATTCCGAATTATCTCGATGATTGAATTCCGAATTATCTCGATGATTGAATTCCGAATTATCTCGATGATTGAATTCCGAATTATCTCGATGATTGAATTCCGAATTATCTCGATGATCGAATTCCGAATTATCTCGATGATCGAATTCCGAATTATCTCGATGATCGAATTCCGAATTATCTCGATCGAATTCCGAATTATCTCGATCGAATTCCGAATTATCTCGATCGAATTCCGAATTATCTCGATCGAATTCCGAATTATCTCGATCGAATTCCGAATTATCTCGATCGAATTCCGAATTATCTCGATCGAATTCCGAATTATCTCGATCGAATTCCGAATTCCGAATAATCTCGATGATTGAATTCCGAATAATCTCGACGATTGAATTCCGAATTATCTCGACGATTGAATTCCGAATTATCTCGACGATTGAATTCCGAATTATCTCGACGATTGAATTCCGAATTATCTCGACGATGGAATTCCGAATTATCTCGACGATGGAATTCCGAATTATCTCGACGATGGAATTCCGAATTATCTCGACAATTGAATTCCGAATTATCTCGATGATTGAATTCCGAATTATCTCGATGATTGAATTCCGAATTATCTCGATAATTGAATTCCGAATTATCTCGATGATTGAATTCCGAATTATCTCGATGATTGAATTCCGAATTATCTCGATGATTGAATTCCGAATTATCTCGATTGAATTCCGAATTATCTCGATTGAATTCCGAATTATCTCGATTGAATTCCGAATTATCTCGATTGAATTCCGAATTATCTCGATTGAATTCCGAATTATCTCGATCGAATTCCGAATTATCTCGATCGAATTCCGAATTATCTCGATCGAATTCCGAATTATCTCGATCGAATTCCGAATTATCTCGATTGAATGAGGAATTATCTCGATCGAATGCGGAAAAATCGCGATTTAATACGAGTAAAAAAATATTATAATCGAAAAATTTAATATAAAAATAATTATTATTAAAAAGGTTAATTTTAATGCTAAATACCAATCTTACAATTGTGAAGCTTTTTCAGCAATGGAATATATATATGGTATATGACGTTTAATGCTATGGTAAATAGATTCATAATCGATACGCACCAAACATCTATTAATCGTTATAATATAAAATCGATTTTGTTTCTTTATTTTTCTTAAATTAGAATGACTTACATAACGCAATACTTGTTTTTATAAATATTAATAGAAATCAAAGCCAAACCCATACGATACTAACCATTAAAATTTCAACACAATATATTGACGTAATATCTAATAATCAAATAATATCAAATAATCTAAAAAATAGTGGTTAAATAAAGTTTTTTAAAAATCCCTAAAAAGTCTCTAAAACATTTCAGATTTTGTCTATTTAAGTCCGAGTTGCCAGTATTGGTGGATTTAAATAAAATTGATTTAAATCAAGTGATTTTTTAAAAAAAATCGTTGATTTAAATAACACAATGTATTTCAATGGGGGAATATTAATTAGCAAAAAATTGGTTCTTAAAAAATTAAAATAGAAAATCTGAGCAAACCTAAATATTAAATAGTAATTTAATTTAATTAAAATTTCATTTAATTCAAGACTAGCTAACTGATAAAAGTAAAATATTCGTTAATTATACAATGAAAGAGCCATGAATTGTATAAAAATCAATAAATTCAATAAAAACAAAAAAAATCGATCGATTTGATTTTTATTAAAAAAATCCAAAAAGTACCAAGTTTGCCAACAGTGGAGTTGCCAGATTTTAAGCTAAAAATAAATATATTGCCTAATCTAGGCATTTTTTTTTCTGAACTCGATGTAAATTACTTTCTTTTGTACTACTTTTCCTTATTTACATCGTACAAATGCAATAATATATTAGCCACTATTTGCCACTGGCATTTAGATAACACTGATTATACTTTTTTCAGACGAGGCCTATAAAACCTCGGTTATTCATCCGTAGTAAAATTTTCCTACTGAAATTTATATGAAAAATAAGCTTTGGTTTAATAAACCATATTTTAATAATAATCAGCTAGGCTAATACCCAAGGCACCACCATAGGCCTAAGTCATCAAGCGACTTTTGAAGCCGTTAATTCAGGTGGCCGGGTTACAATGCGTAGGAGGGTGGTGGCAAGCCCTGCATGCCACGCGATCGAGTCAACAGCTCCCTACACTAACTATTACCGTTAACCTCAACCAGTTTTTATGGAAGGGGAAATCGAAGAGCACGGGGAAAAAACCTTTAAACCAGTGGGGAGATAACTTCCAAACTCAACGCAGAAGGAGTTGTTCCGAGTTTTCACCCAGTGCCACAAGGTGGTATCGAACCCGGCTCCTCTTGCTGCGAGGCAAAAGTGCTAACCACTCGGCCAACCCACCTTTAAAGACCGCTTGTAAAGACCTCGTGTTGAAAGGGTATAACGAGAAAATGAGTGAAATAAAATTGTTGGATACCGAACATTTCGTCTCAATTTGTGCCGTTTATAAACTAAACTCGTAAGTAGAAATGTTGTTAAGTGGCTTGAATAAGCCTTGGAACTTGAAAATCTGTTTTGGTTTCTCGGAATTAGTATTCTGGGTCCGGCCTCCCGTTTATTTTGTTTGTGTCGACGCTTCCTTCCTGGGAATTCATTTACGACGTTCGTGCACTCCGAAATGTGCCGGATATTGCAGAAATATCTTCTCGCTCTTTTGGGAAACGTTTAAAGGGATGTTTTAGCTGTTGCGCAGTTTAAGTTACAACGATAATAAATTAAAATTTTGCTCCAAAATACTGAAAAGTTTATTGAGGTCTTCGCGAATGTTAAGCCGTAGAAAATATAGAAGAGGAACAGCAGCTCGACCGATTTATCGTCCCAGGCTAATTTCACCCTATTATCTAACGGTAATGTTAGGCTTTAAGCCTCGTCTATTGAGATGTATATTCCTTTCTATATATTCTATATGGTTATTCGTTGAAAATCTTTCAAATTTCCAGTCAATGTAAATTTAATAATTTTAGAACATAGATCGTTTTCAGATAAGTTTTTAGCTCTTCGGTTTCCCCTTCCATGAAAACTTGTTAAGGTTAACGTTAATAGTTAGTCTAGGGGGCTGTTAGCTCGCGTGGCTTGAGGGCTTGCCACCACCCTCTTACGCATTGTAACCCGGCCATCTGAATTAAAGCATTAAAAAGTCGCTTGATGACTTAGGCCTGAGGTGGTGCCTTGGGTATTGGCAAAAGTAGCATAAGTCTTACTGTGGTAATTACCATTTTCGTATTTTTTTTACAAAAAATCGTAATTTACCATAACTCTGGTAAATTACCATATCGTATTCCTAGTATCAGCCTAGCTGATTTTTATTATAATTTAGGCAATCAAATTTAAATATTAATTAGACCATCAAATTTAAATATTATATAGACAATCAATTTTAAATATTAATGGAATTATACAATAAATTTTAAATATTAATTTAATTATGCAATATATTTTAAATATTAATTTAATTATGCAATAGATTTTGAATATTTAATTATGCAATAGATTTTGAATATTTAATTATGCTATAAATTTTTAATATTTAATTATGCTATAATTCTGAATATTTAATTATGCTATAAATTTTAAATATTTAATTTTGCAATAAATTTTAAATATTTAATTTTGCAATAAATTTTTAATTTTTAATTTTGCAATAAATTTTAAATATTCAATTATGCTATAAATTTTAAATATTTAATTATGCGATAAATTTTAAATATTCAATTATGCTATAAATTTTAAATATTTAATTATGCTATAAATTTTAAATATTTAATTATGCTATAAATTCTGAATATTTAATTATGCTATAATTCTGAATATTTAATTATGCTATAAATTTTAAATATTTAATTTTGCAATAAATTTTAAATATTCAATTATGCTATAAATTTTAAATATTTAATTATGCTATAAATTTTAAATATTTAATTATGCTATAAATTTTAAATATTTAATTATGCTATAAATTTTAAATATTTAATTATGTGATAAATTTTAAATATTTAATTATGCGATAAATTTTAAATATTCAATTATGCTATAAATTTTAAATATTTAATTATGCTATAAATTTTAAATATTTAATTATGCTATAAATTTTAAATATTTAATTATGCTATAAATTTTAAATATTTAATTATGCTATAAATTTTAAATATTTAATTATGCTATAAATTTTAAATATTTAATTATGCTATAAATTTTAAATATTTAACTATGCGATAAATTTTAAATATTTAATTATGCGATAAATTTTAAATATTTATTTAAGCAATAAATTTTGAATATTTAATTATGCGATAAATTTTAAATATTTAATTATGCGATAAATTTTAAATATTTAATTATGCGATAAATTTTAAATATTTAATTATGCGATGAATTTTAAATATTTAATTATGCGATAAATTTTAAATATTTAATTATGCGATGAATTTTAAATATTTAATTATGCGATAAATTTTAAATATTTAATTATGCAATAAATATTTAACTAGGTAATAAATTTTAAATTTATTTATTTATTTAGTAATTTAAAGTTATTTTAATGTAATGAGGTTAATGTTCTGTTGTAGTTGGTGTTCAAATAGTATTTTCGTTAGATGTTGTTGTTTTTCAGTTGGTTTTTTGGGGTAAACATAGACACCGTTTGCAGATTATTTATTTTCGTAATATTGGCATATAGTTGAGCTTCTTTTTCTAATATTGCTAAGTATGTGAGAGATATGACCGCTTTTAGCAGGATTGAAAAAGACCCAATTTGCAAATGATCCTTTTCTCGGGGAAAAGCCTGAATGTTGATAAGCTTAATTAATTTGTTATCTTCAACCATATGTCCATGATACGAATTTATTATTAACAAACTTGCCATATGCGAGGCTGTTGTGACTAAACCAAGGCTTCCAGCAATCCTATAATTCCTATATTTTCCTATAGTTCTAAAATGGTGTATTAAATTCTATACTTCCTTTTTTATTCTATATTTTAAACATATTCGGTTAAAACCCAACTGATATAATCTTAAAAGATTTACACCGCAACAAGAAATATATTTAAATGTAATTTTTCTCGAAAATCATTTTAAAGTTTGTTTTCTATTCTGTCATACATTGTTATTCCTTTTAAATACACCCTGTAAAACCTTGGTATTTCTATAATGTAACCCTATAAAAGTCATTTAAATTGGTAATTAACGCCTATAATTATCCTATAATATTGAAATTTTTTATCTTATAATATTGAAATTTTTTATCTTATAATATTGAAATTTTTATATTATAATATTGAAATTTTTATCTTATAATATTGAAATTTTTATCTTGTAATATTGAAATTTTTATCTTGTAATATTGAATTTTTTATCTTGTAATATTGAATTTTTTATCTTGTAATATTGAATTTTTTATCTTGTAATATTGAATTTTTTATCTTATAATATTGAACTTTTTATCTTATAATATTGAACTTTTTGATCTTATAATATTTAATTTTTTTATCTTGTAATATTTTTTTATCTTATAATATTGAAACTTTTTATCTTATAATATTGAAAATTTTTATCTTATAATATTGAAACTTTTTATCTTATAATATTGAAATTTTTATCTTATAATATTGAAATTTTTATCTTATAATATTGAAACTTTTTATCTCATAATTTCGAATTTTTTATCTCATAATTTCGAATTTTTTATCTCATAATTTCGAATTTTTTATTTTATAATTTTGAAAAAATTTATCGCATAATTTCGAATTTTTTATCTTATAATATTGAAAAAAATTTATCTTATAATTTCGAATTTTTTACCTGATATAATTTCGAAATTTTGGTCTTATAGTATCGAAATTTGTATCCTATAATTTGCTTTTTGAACGCTATTGATTCGGAGCCCTGCTAAACAACCGTAGATGCAGAACGTGCTCGTTACTTGGAAATTACGCCTCAGTCACGTTTTCGCATACATTAAAATGATTAAACGCGGTGTGTGGTGTGAAAGGTCGCGGGAACACCCTCTTTTTTTAAATGATTCTTTTCTCGAATTCAATCAGCTCTTCGTAATGAATCATGTCTGGAGAAATCCTTTCTAGCGCACTCTGGCTCACGACTTTCGTAACGGTTATTTGCCTTTTTCTCCGACTTGGCCACAGTCCTCTTTTATTAATTCAATATTACCGATGTTTTTAATGCCGTGTTTTATACCGTTTCCAATAAAGCGTTTAATTTTAATTTTATGTAAGCCTACGTGTACATATACCTGGACTTTTGACCTTAAATTGTTTTTTTAATACTTTTTTATATAATCAATCGATTTTTTATTTACTTTATAATCAATCGGTTATTTTGTCATTTGTTTAGTAATCAATCGATAATTTTGTCATTCGTTATTTAACCAATCGATTATTTTATAATTTTTAATCAATCGATTATTTTTATAATTTATCTATATAATCGATCAGTTAATTTTATATACAGTTGATCGATTAATTTTAATTTTTTTATATAATCGATCCCGTAATTTTTATTTAATCGATTGGTTAAATGTATTTTTTATATAATCGATTTGTTAATTGTATTTTTTATATTAATGGATTAATGTTTTATTATTTTATATAATCGATTAATGTTTTATTATTTTATATAATCGATCAATTGTTGATCTTTATACAATCGGTCAATTATTTTATTTCACTCACAATTGTCAGTTTTTTAAATCCACCTTATAAATTTTTAACATTTAATGTACCTCTTTCCTGTCCAATTAATTTATTCTTTATTGTATCAAATTGTATCAATAATGTAAGCTAAAATTTATTCTTAATTTCATTTAATTATTACTTTTATTTTTTATGTTTTGAATTTCTATAGTTATGGACATTTTTTCCATTTTGATAAATGATGCAATCGAGGTCGAGTTTATCAGTTGTTCATGATTTAAACTAATGGTGTTTTAATTTAATTTCGGATAACCTTTGAAACATGAAAGCTTGCTTGTACGTTCTTTTTCTATAATATAAGCTACGCTTGCTGAACTGGTTTTTATGTAGCTCATTCGTCACGAAATACGTAGAACTTGGTATCTTCCCATTGCGCCGAATCCCATTGCGCCGAATCCCCATTCGACCAAATTCCCATTCGACCAAATTCCCATTCGACCAAATTCCCATTCGACCAAATTCCCATTCGACCAAATTCCCAATCGACCAAATTCCCAATCGACCAAATTCCCATTCGACCAAATTCCCATTCGACCAAATTCCCATTCGACCAAATTCCCATTCGACCAAATTCCCATTCGACCAAATTCCCATTCGACCAAATTCCCATTCGACCAAATTCCCATTCGACCAAATTCCCATTCGACCAAATTCCCATTCGACCAAATTCCCATTCGACCAAATTCCCATTCGACCAAATTCCCATTCGACCAAATTCCCATTCGACCAAATTCCCATTCGACCAAATTCCCATTCGACCAAATTCCCATTCGACCAAATTCCCATTAGACCGAATTCCGCCAATGTTTTTGATGAAATTAGCCCAAAGGCGGGTTTTGTATTTTTCTAATCGACCGACGCAATATTCGCAATTGAGCGACCGCAAAAAATAAATTGTTTTTCTTTCCACTCCTTTTGATTTTTTATGGAAGCGTTTTTTTATATTTTAGGTGAGGTTAGGTTAGGTTAGGTTAGGTTAGGTTACACTGCATGCTGTTCTGACAGATGCTGAAAAGTATAAAACCGAATCCTAAATCCGCCAAAGTGCGGCTTATTCGGTCGAATGGGATTCGGCGCAACGGAACAGATTCGTAGAACTTCAGTTCAGATTATGCTTAAAAACAGGGTGCCTCATCGAATTTACTCTTATGTCCAAGGCTTTTCGTGGTAAAACGTCATCGATACGTCAACAGCTACATCAAAACAATAAGACCAATCAAAGTTACTTTATTGAAAGGCATATTGTTGGCAATGATAGAAGTTGTAACGTTTTGTCGGAGAAAAATCATAGCTTTTGTGGGTCACGCTTGGCAATGTAGTGTACCTTCGAAACTCTTCGTGCGGCGGATATACCTCGAAGGAACTTGGATTTGGCTCGCGTGCTTACGCGCTAAGGTGACCTTCAGAATTTCCAAATTCCTAACAGTGACGCTGCAGTGCAAGATGGTGTATTCAAATCCCGAGCAAGTGGGCGAGCAGCTGGATTTTATTACGTGACACATTCAATTAAAACTTTGTAATTAGGTAATTCCGATGGGGCTGGGCAATTGTTCCAAAGCTGGAGCTCACCTCAGAAGCAGCTCATTCTAATTTGCATTGACTTCACTATAGTTTATTTATTTTAGATAAGCAACATTATTCGCGGTAAAATAACTGCCAGCGGAGAAAAGTTTTCTTTAGAGCGTTTGAAATAACGGTGCTCAATGTGTGGTGCTCAATATGTGCAATGTAGATAGTGTTGAAAATTTTCCGTATTTTTCCGAAAAAAATAAAGTTTTCATTCCGTGATTAGTCTAATATATTATTTGCAAATTTAAATAAAGCGGTATTTTCGCCTCATTTTTTCGAATCTGAAAGTAAACCTCTAGACTAGTTTAAATTGATTAATAATGTAACACTATTATTGTTTTGTAGTATGTTTACTTATATTAGACATTTTCTATCGATAAAAAGTTAAAAACATTAAAAACCCTTAAAAAGTAATTTGTTTCAATTTTTTATTTTTACGATTTGCGGCAATTCGGAAAATTTTCTGGAAATTTTTCCGCATTTTATTTTTATGTCGCCCGCCGCTGAGTCATTTACTTTTCAGCGCGCCGCCGATAAATTTTGATCCCGCCGCCGAAATGTAACTCCAGTTTTTGTTCATTCAAAAACGTTTTGGAATTTTATTTTTAAAAATTTTCCAAAGGCGGGAGAAACGTTTGTCCCTTCGCGCTGCCGCAGCCGATAAAATTAAACGCTGTGCAGAGGAATTTCGAAAAATCGGCCGCAGGTTGATTTTCGCGAAACGCCTCCGCCGACTAAAATCAAATCGGCGCTATGCTCTAGCCATACACCGTTTCGTTATCTCGCTGTTAATTGAGTAGATGAGGATTTCGGAAAACCATTCTTTTCCAGTTTGAGGTTTAATCCATCGTAGGCCGTTAGTTTTAGCAAGAATGCATACGGGTTAACAGAACTGAGAATGGGAAGTCGCGACTATTGTCTCGGTGTTTATCAGGGTTGTCTGATTTTAAATTAATTTGATTTAATTAGCGATTTAAATCAAGTGACTTTTTTAAAAAAAATCATTGATTTAAATCTGATTTATTAAAAAACTCAATTTAAATCAAGCATTAAAAAAATCATTGATCTAAATCAAGTAATTTAAAAAATCATTGATCTAAATCAAGTGATTTAAAAAATCATTGATTTAAATCAAGTGATTTATTTGAAAAATCAATTATCTAAATCAATTAATTAAAATCGTTGTTAATGTATTTATGAAAATGTACTAAATTAGTTACTCTATTTCAATTCAGATAAACTGCAATTAAATTTTATTAGCAATTAATAATTAAATTGAATGAAGATTAATTTAAACTATAGTTTGCGTTATCGTCGCTATTACAAACCTAATGTTCGCATTTCCCTGCTGCTTGGTTTTGCTCTTGTTGCAGCCTACTTCCAGGAGCTAGTAGGCCACACTTGGAAGCTCTTTGGCGCTCTTTTAACTCATGGTAGGAAAATGGGGGAAAAACAGGCATACTTATTAACTCATCCCCTACAACTTTGCATAACCTTTTGAAACACCCTGTATTTAATAAAAAATAACCTGTAAGAATAAAAATAATAAACTGACAAAATTCAACGATTACCAACACTATAGAGGTTTTTATTAAAAACAATTTAAAACCACGTTACATGTTTCGGCTTATGGCGTATACGCCGCCTCTATAGTGTAATCGTTGAATTTTGTCAGTTTATTATTAATTACACTAGTTTTTGGAGTTCGTTATTCTATAACCAGTAAGATACTAATGGTCTGCTTACATGTTTCAAACCTCCTTGCACAGTCTCTTATGATGAACTGCAAAGCGATTTAAAACATGACAGACCTCCAGTATTCTAATAGGTTATTTGTATTAATGATATATAAATTTACCGACGTTTTTGGCTGATGTCAAATCTGTTCTTGAATACAGTGTATTATTTTCGATCGTGGTACCCAGTAGAGGATGCGCCGTGTTGGGGATTTCTGTCACAGCGTGACTGTTGTTCGTCCTTGGCTTTTAATTCCAAGTTTCTCGAAGCAACGACCCCGTTTCTGATGATCGCGGAAGCGTCAATGTTTTCAGAACGACTAATTTATATATTACGTACTTGATCTCCCACTCGGCTCCCCCTCAATTTTGGAAGATTTCCTAATGGCTCTACGAGGAGAGATTAGTTGGGTTCGTTTAGCGTTTCTTCATTTACCAAATGTGGCCAAGGGTTAAATTTAATTATTTCTCGTTCTTTTAAAAAGTACCCGTTATAGTTCATTTGTTAAGTATTTTAATAATTATCCTTAGGTTGAAATATTATTAATAATTTTATATTTTTTTTACAAATTGTTATATATTTTCTTATGTTATATATTACATAACGCATCTTATATTCTATTATCATTGTTTTCATTTTATTAAATTAGGCGCTTGTATATCTATGATTTCGAGAATGAGCAAATTAAGCAACTTAATTTAATGACAATTTGTCATTTGGTTTGTTTTAATATAATCTCAGGTATTTGGTGTAGAACACCAACGTTTGCAGCTCTGGTCGCTTTTGCCGTTGTCTTGAAAATGTTTGGCGTCACTAAACAGGGGAATTTTTAAAATTGAAGGGGTTTTCAATTAAGATTGATTTACAGGTTATATTCCCTTTAAAACTATTTTTAA
The DNA here is from genome assembly GCF_980474605.1 of Leiobunum rupestre. Taxonomy (NCBI): domain Eukaryota; kingdom Metazoa; phylum Arthropoda; class Arachnida; order Opiliones; family Sclerosomatidae; genus Leiobunum; species Leiobunum rupestre. The sequence goes on along the minus strand of NC_143386.1, from coordinate 65,904,999 downwards.
ATAACAAACTATTATTAAATATTCATAATTATTAGAATTATATGTGCATTATTTGAATTTGAAGGTAATTTAAATAATTTAAATCAAATTTATTTACATTTCCCCAAATCGGTCGTTGATTTTATTTTAGTCGTTTCAAAGTCTAAAGTAAAAATGGTTTAAAGGACCACGGAATCGTTTGAAAAATTTGCGCCTAATTTCCGGTAGGTCCTTCCCTTCTATCACGTGACTGTCAAGGAGACATCCCGAGGGGTTTCTCCCCGATTTTGTTCAAACTCAAGGGTTAAGTAGACCTTCGTGTACCTTAAAAGCTCCTAAATGGAAAAGTTTCAATGGCCATTCGTTTTGCCATGGCAACCAAAAATGTTTTTCACAACTCAAGTTTACACTTTCTTTACGTAAAATAGCATGGGAAAATCATGGATTGTAAATCTTCCGATTTTACCGAATTTTATTATTTTACCCATTTTTATTAATTTTATAAATTTTACCCATTTTTATTAATTTTATAAATTTTACCCATTTTTATTTATTTTAAAAATTATACCCATTTTTATCAATTTTATAAATTAAACCAATTTTTATCAATTTTATAAATTTTACCCACTTTTATCAATTTTATAAATTTTACCCATTTTTATTCATTTTAAAAATTTTACCCATTTTTATCAATTTTATAAATTTTACCCATTTTTATTAATCTTATAATTTTTTTATAATCCGTGATTTTGCCATGCTATTTTACGTAGATAAAGTGTAAACTTGAGATATGAAAAACATTTTTGGTTGCCATGAGAAAACGAATGGCTATTGAAAACTTTCACTTTAGAAGCTTTCAAGGTACATGAAGGTCTACTCAACCTCAGAGTTAGAAAAATCCTTTTAAGACATACCTACTTCCTTCCGAAAACACGTGATTATCTAGTTCCAACCACCTTTTAAATTAGCAACTGCTAATTGTAGTTGAGAATGAGAGAGACGGATTGTAACAGTCGAAATCTGTAGTTGAGAGGAATTGAGGTCGACTAAATTCTACCATCTCTGGCTTATTTCCGCGTGCATCAGGGTGACGCCACTGTTGTGTCGCGCCGTAACCAGATATGTTGTCGTTATTGCGTAACAGCTCTGTGGGTGTCAGCCTTCTGGGCGAGGCACAAAGTTTATTGAACGTTCTTCTCCGATTTCCGAGACATAAATATTTCCCTGTTTACATTTGGACGTTTCATTTTCCGCGCCAATGTCCATGAGCTTCCGGCGCTGGAACTTGGTTCCCTCGTTGCCGGGTGATTTTCCTATATTTACAATGTGTTCCTACAACTATCCTATTTTTTCCTATATTTGTGGAATGTTTCAGGTTTCACCTGTTGCAATTGTTTTTTGATATCAAAATCAACCAAGTTAGAAATAATTAATAAGAAATATTAGAAATCTTCGTTCGCTCAACCAATTGAATCAAATTTCATTTAAAAACCATGGATTTTCACTTCATAAGTACTTCGAACTTATATTTTCCTGTATTTTAATGAAATTTATCCTATATTTTCCTTTATTTTGCCAAACATTTCTCCTATAAAATCCTATAAATCGATGACAAATTTCCTATTTTTTCTATACGATTTTTTGATTTTAGATCCTTCCTGGTCAGCCTCTCGGTGGTAGCTAGGAGCAACAAACACCAGGAGAACGCAGCTAGCCTTTAAACACGCTAACGAGATGTTGTGTACAAATTTCATTGGACGAGCCTTTACGCTGAGCATTTTACGGAAAGGGGGAAGACAATTTCCGTATTTTCCCCTTCCGACGGCAGCAGGCGATAATGCGTCTAACCAATGAAAACTGTACACAAGAAATTGCCAGACTTCTGACGGGTTGCGTTCTCCTTGAGTGCGCTGCTGTGTTTGTTGCTCCTAGGTCGAAGCAACTTGGCCTTTACTCGGAATAGCCGATTCCGACTTGCTTTCTGTAATGGTCACTTGTAGCAATGATCTGTCATTTTCTTTTTATCAGAAGTAAATAGTATATATCTTACTTGGGTAGTTTACTTATACAACTAATGGAGTTAGTGTAGGGAGCTGTTGGCTCGCGTGGCATGAAGGGCTTGCGATCACCCTCCTACGCATTGTAACCCGGCCACCTAAATTAATGGCTTTAAAAGTCGCTTGATGACTTAGGCTTAAGGTGGTGCCAAGGGTATTAGCCTAGCTGATTATTATTATTATTATTATTTGCCACATCTACCTGGAATTTTACCTTTTTTTTGGCAATTTTTTTTTATAAATTTTAAAAATTCGGCTCAAGAAAGCTCAGAGAAAGACTTTGAAAATGGTTCGAGAAAGTCAGATATAGTTCAGGGAATTTTAAAAAATCACGAAAATAAATTTTTGGAAAATGTATCAAAATACATATGAGATATTTTGCAAGATTTTACCTCAAACTTTTCCTTTATTGTACAAAAATGGTTAGGAAAAACCTGGAAAAGTCTTGTAAATTCATTCCGGAAATCTCGTACGAACCCTGTTTAAATAAGTAAAAATCCCTCTGCAATGTCATTTTTGCTTGTTGGTTAAAATAACACGTGGTTTTATATCTCACGAGCTAGAATAGCTATTTCTATAAAATAATATATACCCTAGTAACAAGTCATGTATATAAAGTGTAATTTTTTGGAGCGCGCGCGTGTTCCTAATATTTCCGTCTAGAGGGTCTCTCGCGTTTTCGCGCGAGCTCAACAAAAACAAAAATATGCGCGCGCTCTCTAGCTTTAACTGCACGATGAATCTAACGTAATCACGTGACCTCTCGTATTTTATTAAAGAGCTATTGGTGTTTCTATAAAATATGGGAGGTCACGTGTAAATGTTTTTTGTACGTCACTAGTTTTAGGTATTCAAGATAGAGAGCGCGTGCTGAAGTCGATAAAGATATGGTTGTTTGAATTCCACGTGCGAAGCCTAGGAGCAACAAACACAACACCCCACACAAGGAGAACGCAACCCGTCAAAAGTCGTGGATTTTCTTGTGTACGTTTTTCATTGGCTAGACGCTTTAGCGCCTGCTGCCGTCGGAAGGGGAAATTCGGAAATTGTCTCCCCCCCCCGCCCGTAAAACGTTCAGCGTAAAGGCTCGTGACGCTCGTCCAATGAAATTTGTACACAACCCTTCGTTAGCGTGTTTAAAGGCTAGCTGCGTTCTCCTTGTGTTTGTTGCTCCTAGGTGCGAAGCGGGCGTGCCAATAAAAGACTAAAGAGCTTAAGCTCGTGAAGCAGAAAAAACATTTTATACTTTTTTTTATGGTTTTATTTTATAGAAACACTTTTTCTGAAATCGTTAAAAAATTAAATAATCCGCTCTTGTAACCGTCTGACGAGTTAATTAAACAAATGCACAGTAACAGCTACCGTTTTCAGGGTTCTAACTATTACGCTTGATATTCTTAAGTTTAACTTTAAAATAATATTAAAATTAAGTTTCAATTCTGGGTAATAATTTAATTTTGTCAGAAATTGAAATTACCCGAATAAATGAAATGTTTTTTTTTGTAAAATTAAAATTGACCAAATAGTAATTCGTGAATTAAACTGAATTAAAATATAGGGACTTAATTTTGGGCAAGATCAAATAATAACGGAAACCCCCTACTGAAAAACATCAAATACTTAATTAACGACGCGAGGCTTAGAAATGGTTTTTAGGTTTCCCAATTTTTGATTAATAATTAGCCATTATATTATATATTAGAAAAGTCTAAAAGTCTAGCAGAATGCTATTTGTAAGCCTTTTAAAAAGGTACTGTTTTGGAAACAATAATAATTCACACCGTTTTATATTTCGCAGAATTTCTTGAATTAAATATTAATTAATTAAATATTAATAAATATCCTCTAAAATAATTTTTTTAACTGTTTCTAACGGAAGTTTTTAATATTTTGTAAATGAAAAACATATATAAAATATTTTATAAATTTAAATTATAGTAGTAATAGTCAAATCCGACGTATTTTGATACTTCTTGATGTCAATTGATCTTGCCTAAATCAGTTAGCCACTTTTAATGCCATTATTTGAGGTAGCCGAGCTTAACAGAAACAAGTTCTTAAGCAGAATGATTTTGATAATTTCCATTATTTTATGATTATTATATCGTACATAATTTGCCGACCATCAACATTCCCAGTGAAGCAAATTACAAGTTGTTTCGTGTTATGTGCCAAATTCTAAATTTAGTTCATGGTCGTGTTTCGAATTAGCAAATACAAAAACACTAAGAGAGTTTGTGGATAATTTTCGACAATTTTCTCCATGTAAATTGAATAATTAAACTCAGCCTTGGAGTAATTTAGGCCTTATTAATCAAAAATAGTTCATTGTCAAATTTTTTCTACCTAATTTATGTTTTGGACTAATGATTCTACACGCCTTCATGGCGATTTTATCATTTTAACGACAGTTTCGACTTAATTCGACTATAGTTTGGATGGCTCGTAGCTAGATGGCGCTATGTGTACCGTAACTCGTTCAAATGTTTCCCCACTTACGAACGCTCTAGCGATTCCACAGCAGCCCGTTCATTTATTAGAGAGATTAAATACGTACCGTGAAACGTGAAGGGAAAACTCGTAGATGATATTTAATTTATCGTTATTTATTCGTATTTAATTTGATTTTTTTTAAATATGATTTAACTTAATTTGATTATGATATTCGTTTCCGATTTGTATAGGGTTTAATCTTCATTGTAACGCTTCGTAATTAAGTGATAATTAATCTCATGTACTTCTAATCTAACGAAACGAAATTTTTTTAATTTTGAAAACTATTGGTTGTTGGAAAATATTGGTTTTGTAAATTGTATAATATATTTTTCTTATTATTAACAGAATTTTAAAAGCAATAACTTCGGGGCAGGCGAGCTAGGCGGTAATTCTGGCTATTTTTATAAATAATTTGTAAAACGATGACCATATTTTTGGGCTATATTCGAGGCTATATTTCTGACAAACCTACTAATTAACAGTTCAGCAATGAGATGGCGCCACGTTATCTTGATTAAAACGGTTGTTTGATAACTTATAGTATATTTTAAGAAAAAAACAATTTTTTCTTCGGTTTGGTGTTTTCTAAATCACCAGTCAGTAGGTGGATTTTTGGTCGATAGTTAAGGTACACTACGTGATCAGAATATTCCTGAAAATTTTTTAATATTATAAATGAAATGCCGAGGGGGTAGTCACTTAAGTAATCAGGTGTACAAATCATAGGTTATCACCTGAATTCACTTATAATAATCACTGGAAATTACCGAAAAATTCTGAGAAATAACTGTTAATCACCGATTGTTTTACGAAAATCAGTAATCAGGTTTACAAAATATTTACGAGCCACTTTGAAAAATAAATGTACACCTGATTTATGATTGACGAATATTTCCAATATTTCCATTGCGTCAGGCGCGTAGCAACTTTTTGGATCAATGGGGGTACAGCTCGGTTATTGAATTTAGCGCCCTCGTCATCAACAGGCTTTTAGCACCCCTTACGTAGAAATTTGGCGCCCTTTCCAATTTAAGGGGTGTTCATTGTACCACCCAGACTTGTAAATAGTGTATATTTTTAAGAGCGTCCACTGAACCCGGACCCCTCCGCCGATCCATTTTTTCGACGAGTCCAGGGCTCTCCCCCTTTTTTCGCCCCCCCTCGTTTAAATTTATATGATCTTTAATCTCGTCTTTATTTCTCCATTTTATATTCGAAAATAAATGTCACCTAACCAGGCTAAGCCTATAAAATTTTTATTGTAATTATAAACGAGACAGTCAGAAATCGAACGGCAGCATTATTTCATTATATATTCTCAACATCAAAGTTTACATATTTTTATAAATATTCGTGATCGGGTAAATTAAAATGCTCGTAAATATTTTCACAATTAATTTAACTATTAAGGTCTTCATTCCAAACCCATCGGACTTAATTTTTTTCTACCTTTATTAATCTTAATAAAACTAAATTTTGGTATTCAATGGCACGGGTCACACCTGTTTAAGTTAAAAGAGGTTTTTCCGTGGTAGGCCCAAGTTTTCCAAATTTTTCATTGGTCATTGTCAATTTCTATAGGTTAGCTCTAGCTCCGTGGGGAGTCCGACTAATATTTGGAGAGCTGAAATAGTGGCGGCATGGATGAAGTAGACTTCTTCCACGGTGGCGGTCTGTGATACCTCAAAGAGAAAAATAATTCTACTTTTTATTTAATTCTCGAAATTTTTCCTCTTTTCACACAGCTAACGATATAATTTCAGGGAGTCCCGTGGACTCTTTACCCCCATCTAAAGACATTTTTTTTTTAGGAGTCCCGTGGACTGCCGCTATTTACAAGTCTGGTACCACCCCGTTCCTACGCCACTGCATTGCATCTCTCGTTTCTTCTCGAACACATTTCTCAAATGCGTTCGCCGATATTCCAAATGTCCAACATTTTTCGGGATTTCTCAAATTAACTTCATTTGTTGCGCATTTCGAGATTTTCAAAAATATTTCGATTTTACGCTCCTTGTACACCTAATTTTTCAAGTGATCATCCCCTTGATCGGAAACAATTCTATGTTTTATTTATAAAGATCGATTTACTGTATTTAACGGGCAAAGATGACTTTAAAGGGGTAATATTCATCCGAGGTAACGTGGTGATGGCGTTATTTGTTAGTAGATGGCGCTCTGAAAGCAACATGGCGTCATAATTTTGATTTTCAACGATTGGTTGAAAGTTTTCAGTTTTTAGTGGAGAACGGTTTTGTCGAGATTTAAAATAAAAAATTCTCTTCCCTGATTGGATTGTTTAAAATTGTATTATAGTGCCATCTATGGCGGAGAGTGTTAACTACTGCTAAAATTAATTTCTAATTTAAATTACAAAAATTAAATATTTTTAATAAGAATTTAAAGTAATATAATTTAGTAATTAATTAATAACTTTTTAAAAAGTTCATTTTTCATAAAATTTATAGTGTCGCCATCTACCTCAAACATTATTAAATAGGAAGGTACCTTGGGTGGATTTCGCCCCCTTTTTTTGCGTCTTGGTTGTAGTGGTAAATAATAATTAGTCCCTTTTTGACAATGGAAGTGGTTCAAAGATAAAACAGCCGAATAGTCGAAAAATAGCTGTTGCAATACTTCCACCAGTCGCGCTTAACGAACCTTAACGGGCTCCGCTTACGTCGTTAGTTAGGCTAATTAACTACCGGTAAGCTCCTCGTGCTAAAAACTATCTGGATCAAATTCTGTCGCTAATAATAGCTTCATTCGTGAATATAACAATCTCTGATTAGAGTGTTGGTGTGTCCTAACACGTTCTGTCGGCGACACACGAAGCGTTAAACTGTTCCTAGTTGCAGCTTGTCTCGTAATTAACGAGTTCGAAACGAGTGACAACCGATTTCGTAACACTTCTTTAGTTAATTATTCATTTTTTTCTTGAATACGAAATAGCGTCTTTTGTTATCATCATCTCGTTGCGGAGGTGACTCCTGACACCGTTGCTCCGTCACCTCTGAAATCGTTCTGGTTTTCCCATGTGTCGCGGACCGCGAAGTCGCCGTGGACGCTAATCAAGATCTTGGAACCAATCTTAGAATGTCGAGACTTACTTTGACATGGCGTCTGTTTCGGTCATTACGAAATAATAACAAAGTCCGGCTTCGCTGTTGAAGGTTCAGAAATTATTTTTTTTTTAAGTTCCTACGCTGTTCTTCTTGAAAGGCGCTGACAGACCGATGTTTACTTTTAATATTTCCGAATACAGCTCGTCTGTTACCAAATTACGTTTGATTTTTAAAATATTGAAACGCTGGTCCTACGCGCAAGGACCAATTGTAAGGTGTCATTAAAGAAATATAATCGGCAATCAGGGACCCAAAAATATCAATTTATCAAACTGGTTCGAAGAAAAATTCCGATTTATCAAACTGGTCCGAAGAAAAATTCCGATTTATCGAACTGGTCTAAAGAAAGTTTTCGATTTATCGAACTGGTCTAAAGAAAGATTCCGATTTATCAAACTGTTCGAAAGGCAGATTCAGATTTACCAATTTGGTCCAAAGAAATATTCCGATGTATTGAACTGGTCCAAAGAAAGTTTCCGATTTATCGAACTGGTCCAAAGAAAGATTCCTATTTATCAGACTGGTCGAAAGACAGATTCAGAATTATGAAATTGGTCTAAAGAAAAATTCCGATTTATCAAACTTGTCCAAAGAAAGTTTCCGATTTATCAAACTGGTCCAAAGAAAGATTCCGATTTATCGAACTACTCTGACGCTCTTTTAACTCATCGTAGGAAAATGGAAGAAAAAACAGGCATACTTCTCAACTCGCCCCCTACAACTCCTTAAATTTTTTTCATAACCTTTTGAAACACCCTGTATAGTAATTATTTAATTTCGTTAAAATAGTCCAGAATTTCGGCTATTTTTAAAGAAGCCAACATTTTGAACGATGGGCTGGTTTTTGGGCTAGTTGAATTTCCGTTTTGGGCGGTGGAACGTCACTTATACCTGGCAACTCGGTTTACGCGCTGCAGCTTCGAAACAAATACCTCTACCTGGAATTAATGATCCCCTGAGAGCGTGCACATACGAAGGGTTTCGTGGCTTTGTCGCTGCTTCCAGATGAAGTTGGTTTAGTCGATACAAAAAACACTATTGTATTGTAGAATTACTTTCGTTATTTGCTCCCATATTTCATTTTTTATTATATTTTTTCGTGTTCCGGCCGAACGAACTCGGGTTCAAAGGATATCGAAAATATCGTTCCTGCGTTATTATGGACGTTATCCTTTTATATCGGGCCTATTTGGCGAATGGATGTTTTTGTTGCAAATGGATGGGATGCCATCACGACTCCAACGAACACTCTTCCATTCTGCTTCAATTTTTCCGAAATGTATTACAGACAATTTTTTATTTTTATTTTATATTAACTTCTAGTTTAACGTCCCTATTTTAATTAATTGCTTAAGACAATATACTGGGTTCATACAAACCTGGAGAACCTGGAAATATCAATGAATTAGATTTGCCGACAGAAAGAAAAATCAGGGAAATTAGCATTTTTTAGGAAAAATCAAGGAAATTAGCATTTTTTATGAAAAATCAAGGCAATTTATGACGGATTAGAAAGTTTGTCCAAAAGAGAGAAAAAAACTTTAAATATTATTTCTCTTAAATAGAATAAAATTTCCTTTAAATGTCATTCATGAAATGAGTAACCCATCATGAATAAATTAGGTAAGCTAGCAACAACATTAGGTGCTCTTGCACACGGAGAAATCATATTTAAATTACGGGGTGGATAAGGAGTGACTTAACACAAGTTTATCAGGCTACGCGAATTTAGCGTCCCTTGCTCAGGGTTGTTGATTTATTTGACTTTTAAAAATCGATGTATTTAATTTTTTTAAAATCGATGTATTTGATTTTTTAAAAACGATTTATTTAATTTTTTAAAAATCGATGTATTTAATTTTTTTTAAATCGATGTATTTAATTTTTTTTAAATCGATGTATTTGATTTTTTTAAAAATCGATGTATTTAATTTTTTTTAAATCGATGTATTTGATTTTTTAAAAATCGATTTATTTAATTTTTTAAATATCGATTTATTTAATTTTTTAAATATCGATTTATTTAAATTTTTTAAAATCGATTTATTGGATATAACTCATATTTTTATAGTCTTTAATTGATTTTTTATATTTTATTGATTTATTTCAACTTTTATGATTTTTGTTTTGAAAAATTGATTAATAATTTGGGTAGAACAGTAATATAAACTAATATTTAATTTTAATTGATTTAATTACTATTTGAAAACTTAATTTAATTTAGTTTGACAGGTAACTCTTCTATATTTTCATAAATACATTGAAATATAAAAGGTGATTTAAATCAAATTGATTTGCAACCCTGCTTAAGCTCAGATATGACCGTAATGTACCCTTAAACTATTTATAGTGTTTGAAGTAAATTATGGGTTTTTTCCGACGTGCTAATGTCACTCAGGGCTATACTTTGAAATTGTACTCCCGAACCAAAATCCTGACAACGCTACTAAGCCAATGCTATAGAAACCTAGGCTTGCTTAAGGGGAGGTAACTTCTCCAATAGAGGACACAGCTTGATAATCTTTGATCTACGTCCAAAATGGGCTCTTCGAAACACTGTGTACCCGACAACTGACCACGGGTGATCCCGGACTAAAAGTGCACCTGGAGCTTTTGTTGGTCATCGCAATAGGCCAAAGCGGGCGTGGGGTCAACTTCCCATGACCCTAAGTAACCAAGCAACCCCCAATAAACTCTGGAATATAAGGCAACAAACAGCTGTAGAACAATAAACTAAATATTAAATTTGTTAAATACTAGTAAAAGAATGAACTTGAGCATTATTGTCAAGGTAGAAATTTAATTTTGATAAGTTTTCAAGCGTGATCCTTATTTTTCTACCGGTTTAAAGAAGCCAGAAAATTTCCATACAACGGATACCATAGATTAATTTTTAATTAAAAAAGTATTGTAACCTCTCAAATAACTTCCAAAAAAAGGTTTATCGTGATAAAAAGTACGAGAGTTTAATTTTTTTTAGCAATATCAATAATTAGGAGTTTGAACTTCATTTAATGTCTGATATTAAAGTTTTGGGGAAGCTTTTAAAGGGATCCATCACTCGCAACAGTTGGATGCAGAGGGGTAACATAAAATCCAGACTTGCAGTGTGCTTCAAAACCTGATTTTTTGTGACCCCTATGCCTTCCCCTGTTGTGAGTGAGGGGGATCCCTTTAAACAAACTTTTTTACATTTAAATTATTTTTTATTTTTATTTATTTTCCGACACTCTTTTTTTTATAAATTGATCAATAATTTAAGTAAATAAACTTTAATAGTCTTAGTAAATAATTCAAAATAACGGTCAAAAACGCCGCCGATCAGTTTAGTAAAATACTTTCGGCGGCGTAATCGTCAGCCATTTTCGGTATGGAGATACAGGCCCGAAGGCAGGCAAGGCTGCCAGATTTCGATAGATAGAAAACGGCCAACTCTCTCAAATGTTTTCGTTTTCAAAACGAAAATTTTGCGGCGTAGCTATCGACTAAGACTATTACCACTAAAAATTTAGTTTACTCTAAATTAACATTTACAGCAATTTCTTGTACACGCAAGTTGAGCCATTGAACACGCCAGTCTATTTAGCGAAGCGTATATATAGTCTTTGCCCTGTACAGTGCCGCCAAATATTTTTAAAGGCCAAGGCAAGAGCGGTCAGATCTGCAAACGTTGTTGTTCCACACCAAATACCTGAGGTTATATTCCCTTTAAAGATATCAATTTGAAATCCCTGGGCACATGTTAATTTCCAATTTATTGTTACTTGTACATGTATTTAAAATATAACAGGGTTCATACAACTGCTGGCAACCCTATTTCCCTAGGAACACTAGGTAAGGTCGGGGTATTAATGCTATGTTACTTATACTGAAAAATCATGGTCCTAATCCACCGTACGATCTCGCAATTATCTCTAAAAGGAATTGTTCATTGGACGGCAATGGGGTGAAGAGCCTCTATAACCTATATTTCCCGGAACTAATGGAAGATGGCCCGTAATAGATCTGTCGGCTCGCGTGTTGGTCCGGATGTCACTTAGGCCTGAGATGGCCTCAACCAATCCATTAACGGAAGAACTTCGAACTCACTCCGATTCTGGTTTCTGAAGCCATTTCCGTCGGTTGCTCTTCTTCTGACAGTGAGCTCCAATTTGTCACGCGCGTGTCTGCTATTTCAACTGATAATGGCATTCGCGGCCGCGTGCTCCAAGATTGTCTTCTTACCTGCGAGTCGACGTAATTGTAATGGAGCCACCATAGATATATGACAGGGTTCGTCCTAGACCTGAAAAACCTGGAAAAGTCGGGGAAATTGAAAATGTGTCGAAAAGGTCAGGGAAAAGTCAGGGAATTTTAAAATAATTCGTAAATTTCAGGGAAAAGTCAGGGAATTTGAAAATAATTCATAAATTTCAGGGAAACGTCAAGGAATTGGAAAATGGTCCCTAAAAGTAAGGGAATTTTAAAATGACCCCAAAAAAATAAGGCAAATAAATTTTTGAAAGGAAATCTTTTTCAAGAATTTTACCTCGAACCATTCACTTATTCTACAAAAATGGTCAGGGGAAATTTGGAAACCTGGAAATGTCCGGGAATTTAATTCCGAAAATGTTGTACGCACCCTGTATGAAATAGTATAGATCCACAATTCTACGAGGGACTGATACGGAAGTGACAGCTAACAGACAACGCGTATTTTCTGGATGCGCTCGCTATAGCGCCATCTTTCCACCAAAAGCCAAAATAAAAATAACACGTGATTTCAACGGCACGTTACTCTAGGGCTATCAACATTATTAGGCCTAATCTACCAAGGGTTGGCGATTTTTTTATTTAAAAAAAATAAAAAAAAAAATTTTTTTCATATAAATCGGATTTATTTTTATTTTTATGGATTATTTTTTCTAGGGCTATCAACATTATAAGGTCCAAGTAAACTCGTTCTTATTTCCATATACTAATTTTGAACGACGATAGATGGCGGCCCTATTACGTAGCGATTCCAAAAAATATTTTCCAAATACTAAAAGGCGCGGGCCTCGGTAAGTTGTACCGGCTCCTCCCCCGCACACTCTTCTCACCCGTAGAAAGTACGGGCCCCATCTCTCGGGGCTGCAAGTACTAACAATTAAGTAGTGTGAACAGTTCAATCGCGGCAGATTGGTTCCCCGTGAAGACTGTTCAACGGTCTGTCGCACTTTGATTGCGCGTGTTGTATTTTTATCCCTTCAACGGGAGAGAAGTTTGTTTCTCCAATTTTATTTCTTTTTCACGTGATTATTTTCTCACGAACAAGAAAATAATCCGGCTCCGATTAATCACGCTTCTTTGACGCCCTGAGAGCGGCAGAACGCTCCTTTGAGCGCTAAAACGTGTTTCGGTAATTACGCATTTAGAGGGAACCATCTATTTGTACATCGTTTATATAAACATTGCCGAAAATGATTGCTCTTTCTTTAGTGGCCTACTTTTACTCCTATTTTTATCTCCCTTTCGCGCCTCTGAAAACACCATCAAATCGTTTTATTTTCTCGATTTGATTGGAATTCCTTCGGGATCATCAAAGTTCATTTGAGCATTTTCTGCAAATATTTAGCTTGATATTGTATTCAAATGTGAGGCTTTGATGGTAAGTAATTTCATTGAAACAGCAAACAGCAAAGCTTATAATTTTTCCTATATAATAATCAGCTAGGCTAATACCCTTGGCACCGCCTTAGGCCTAAGTCATCGAGCGACTTTTGAATCCATTAATTCAGGTGGCCGGGTTACAATGCGTTGGAGGGTGGTGGCGAGCCTACACTAACTATTACCGTTAACCTCAACAATGGAAGGGGAAACGAAGAGCTCGGGGGAAAAGCCCTGAAACTAGTGAGGAGAGAACTTGCAAGCTCTACTCGGAAGGAGTTGTTCCGAGTTCTCACCCAGTGCCGCAAGCTGGGATCGAACTCGGCTCCTCTTGCTGCGAGGCGATATAGTGCTAACTACTCCGCTACCCCACCTATATTTTCAATGTGTTCCCATAACTTCTTATAATTACACTAATTTCCTATTTTTTCCTCTATTTGTGGAAATTATGTCCTTTGATATCAAAATCTACAAAGTTGGAAATAAATTTAAAAATATTAGAAGTCTTCGATCGCTCAACCAAAGTATTTTTAAGATATTTTTAGGCAATAAAAAACCTTAAATTTTCGACTGGTAGTGCCATCTAGTAACGCTTGGCGTATTTACTAAATCGGCCAAACATGTCCGTTACCCCTGTAAAAATGTCTTTTCCTGTTCTAATTGTGTATTTGTCTATTATTGAACCAAATTCCCTTTAAAAACAATAAAATTTCTAAGTTGTATTTTTAAATATTCTGTAATAAAAAGGGTAGAAAAGTTAGGAAATTTAATTAATTTTTTAAAAGTAAGGAAGATAATTTTTTTAAGCTAAAAATATAGTTTTTTTTTAAGTTAGGAAATTCAAATTTATTTTGGAAAGATTTTGTAAGTAACTTTATTGTAGTTCAGTAAAAAAATATGGAATTTCTATTTAGTTCCTTAAAAGTTCTGGTCATTTTTTAATCGTTGCAATAAAAGGTTTTTTGGTTAAAACATAAAATTGATTCTAACGTTTAAGTTGAAGTAAATTTAATAACTTCTAATCAAAGTTAAATATTACGTAAAAAATGGAAAAATTTGTCAAAATCTCTAAAAAGGATCGGAGAAAACAACAAATTTAAATCTGATTTTCTAAACAACATTTTTTAATATTTCCAGTAATTTGAATCGCAGCAAATTCTAAACGATTTGTAAATCCAATTTACTCTTGAATCAACCAAGTAATTAGTCTTTATGATTGGGCAATATGTGGAATATGTGGCTCTATAAATAATGGAAAGTTTTATTGAAATTTCTCCGTCTAATAGCGAGGGGTCGGACATTTACCAAAATCCCGTACACTTTTCTAAAATCGCAAAATCTTTTAACTCTCTCTATGGTAAATTAACATTGAAATCCCAAAATCACTTCAACAAGTAATGATAAAATCGCCAAAATCTCTACGAAATCCCGAAATCCCGTACAAAATTATGGCAAGTGTCCTACCCCTCGTCTAATAGTTTGTACAGAATATGACGTCATTATAATAAAGAATGCTTTTTGCTTTGTTGCGAATGTTTTAAATCTAACAGATAAATTTTTCTTAAACAGCGAAATGATTTAAAATACGTATTTTATTGTTCACGCTCCGTGTGCTGATTAGGTTCATCATTGACTCGCACTGACCGCGTTTCCGACCGCGTTTCCGACCGCTGTTTTTATAACAGAAAAAAAGCTCTTTCAGCCTTGCTCGCTCGCGAACAACACGCCGTTTCGAAAGTGCCTTTTTTATCCGAACTCAAAAATTTGGAACGAAGTACAAAAAAAGTTCCACTCCGTTTTCGAAAAGGGGTCATCCTCCTCGATAAACCACTCTTTCAGTTTCCCCCGAAAGCGGGAATTTCCCCCGAGTTTAGTTCGGCTGTTCAGGTGGTGGAACTTACAGGCTTGCTACATACCGGCTACTTTCGCTTATCTCGCCATTGTGGGCAATTTTTCAATTGTGAGTGATTCACAGATCCTCTGCGTAGAATAGGGTTAAGGTCGTCATTTCTGCGAAAACGAAATGGCATTTAGTGTTAATTATAATATTCGCTACAAAAACTATTTGAATTAAGAAGATAGGAAAAACTCGTTTAACACATAATGTGAGGGGATGATCACTTAGAGAGAGAAAATACGAGAGAGAAAATACGAGGTGTACGCTGAATATAGACTCGGTGTACGCTGGGAAGATACTCGGTGTACGCTGGGAAGATACTCGGTGTACGCTGGGAAGATACTCGGTGTACGCTGGGAAGATACTCGGTGTACGCTGGGAAGATACTCGGTGTACGCTGGAAAGATACTCGGTGTACGCTGGGAAGATACTCGGTGTACGCTGGGAAGATACTCGGTGTACGCTGGGAAGATACTCGGTGTACGCTGGGAAGATACTCGGTGTACGCTGGGAAGATACTCGGTGTACGCTGGGAAGATACTCGGTGTACGCTGGGAAGATACTCGGTGTACGCTGGGAAGATACTCGGTGTACGCTGGGAAGATACTCGGTGTACGCTGGGAAGATACTCGGTGTACGCTGGGAAGATACTCGGTGTACGCTGGGAAGATACTCGGTGTACGCTGGGAAGATACTCGGTGTACGCTGGGAAGATACTCGGTGTACGCTGGGAAGATACTCGGTGTACGCTGGGAAGATACTCGGTGTACGCTGGGAAGATACTCGGTGTACGCTGGGAAGATACTCGGTGTACGCTGGGAAGATACTCGGTGTACGCTGGGAAGATACTCGGTGTACGCTGGGAAGATACTCGGTGTACGCTGGGAAGATACTCGGTGTACGCTGGGAAGATACTCGGTGTACGCTGATTACGCCGAGATTACACCGCTTACGCAGAGGGGAAAGCCCTTCGGAATTTTCATTAGTTTCATGATTTGGCCATGCTTAGTCGAAAATGATACCAAAGTTTTTACCCGGCCGCGTGAAATAATATAATTAAAAGTTGTTTGCTGATTTTGTCCTATGGTGGTGCCTTGATTTATAAATAATTATTTAATTAAATATACATTAAATCTCAATTATTGTTTAATTAATAATTTAGACATTTCTAGTATTTTTATTAATAACAATAATAAGGTTAAAGGTCAAGCGGATACCACTAATTTTAATTTAAGAGTTCCCATCTTTTTATGTTTTTCAAATATTTGCATTTCGTCTGAATAATTTTGTGTTCATGTTTTAGCGCGAAGCAGTCTATTTTTAACAAATAATTTTTGCATTTAAAGTTTTCAATAAATATTGAGATTAAACCAATAATATTCTTTAGGGATCGTACGGGGACCCCGACCCCGACCCCGACAGTCGGGGATCCCCGGGTTTTCATCCCCGTCCCCGATCGGGTCGGGGTGGGAAATCTTTGAGTCGGGGTTTTTAAAAAAAGTCGGGGTTTATTTTTTCGAAAAAACAAATATTATCGTTTTCTAAACGTCTAGACTAATAAAAAAAAACTGACGCAGACAGCCAGTGTAGTATGTACTACTATCTTCATTCTAATAAACGTTTTTTGTATTAAAATACGTACATATTCAATTATTTACAATTTTACATTATTACATATTAATATTTACATTCAAAATTTAATTATTGTTAATAATTACAAATGCAAACTATACCCGACCCCGTCCCCGTTTTCCGGGGTTTTTATCTCCCCGTCCCCGACCCCGTCCCCGACTAAAATCTCTCCCCGTACGATCCCTAATATTCTTGAGTTAAGTCACATAAATTTGCTATCGAAAATCACATGTTTGCCATACCATTGGTTTTACGCAAATATTTTAATTGTCCGTGAAAAACATTATAGATGGCGCCACGATCTCCGTATAAGCGAATTTTCACATGTTATTCGTACGTTTCTGTACCATACATTGGAAAGCGGTATCAGCTGTAACCATTTTAGTACTAATCTCTATTGAAGGTGCTATAAAAATAAAACAGCTGAGCTCAAGTCAGATAGCCACTTCTAATGCCTTCAATTCAGGTGGCCTGGTTACAATGCGTAGGAGGGTGGTGGCAAGCCCTTCAAGCCACGCGAGCCAACAGCTCCCTACACTCACTATTACCGTTAACCTCCACAAGTTTTTAGGGAAAGGATAATCGCACACAGAATAGCTAACATTTCAGAATAGGCCCTTTAAATATAGCTCGGTATAACTGGTGAACAACCCATCAACGTGATCAAATAAATGAAACGAATTTATACTTCTTCGGAAAAGGTTTTATCGTTTTCAAATTTGGCGACCCTAAAAAAATTAAGTTCATATTAGCCTGTTTGAATTCAAAATTTAACAAATCAATTTCTGTTGGAAAAATGCCAACTATACTATATAACGGGACTCTAGTGGCGGTATATATTACAGGGTTCGTACACTACCTGGAAAAGTCGGGGAATTTGAAATTGTTTCCTTAAGGTCAGGAAAAAGTCAGGGAATTTGAAAATGTTTTCAAAAGGTCAGGAAAAAGTCAGGGAATTTGAAAATTATTCCAAAATGTCAGGGAAAAGTCAAGGAATTTGAAAATGACCCCTAAAAGTAAGGAAATTTTAAAATGACCCCAAAAAAATAAGGCAAATAAATTTTTTAAAGATAATATTTTTTAAGATTTTTACATCAAACCATTCATTTATTGTACAAAAATGGTCCGGGAAAATATGACAATTTGGTCAGGGAAAACCTGGAAATGTCAGGGAATTTAATTCCGTAAATTTGGTACGAACCCTGTGTTAGGTAAGTACCCCTTTTTAAACCGATCGTTTGTATTCAACTCCACTAGCTAGCCTTTAGTTGACCCCACCCACAGCAGGGTACCCCGTCGTCAGATTAGCCTACTTTGTTTTGGCCGCGTGTCGCAGTGGCCTTCGTTCTTAATACTAGACACGCAGACGGAGCTCGTGATTTCGTCCAACGAAGTCGACATGGTGCTTACATAATCAGTGTAAACATTGTGGCCAGCGAAAGGCACCCTCGGGGCATGTTTTTTATGTGTTTGAAGACTGGGTGTACCGGTCTCGTAACCCCACTTCGTGACTAATTATCTACCCCCAGTTGTTTCTCTCTTTTCGTGTCGACGGGGGTTGCTATCGTTACTCAATTTTGTATACGCCCACTAGGCATTTAGGACAGCGAGTCCCGTTTTTCAAAGAACGCGTTAAATGATATCTCAAAACGTTTTAGAATACCGGTAGGATAATTTGAATTTTATTATCGCGCCTTATTTTGCGATTGACAACGTTTCACTGTTTTAACAAAATGGAGGTTGAGGTAACTTGGCTTTATCTGTCAGTACTAGCCGTAATGGAATCAACTACGTACAAAGGGTTGTATTTTTTTAAATCGATGATTTAAAGGACATGTATTTCAATGTACAAAAGTAGGCTCTCTAGTAATGTCAATTCAAAGCAAACTCAATTTAATTTAGTTTTTAATTAGTCATTAAATTGAATTAAAATTGATTTTAATTTCAATTTAAATTATCGTTTCACTGAAATTATAAAACAATTAGTCAAGAAAGAGACATTAAACATTTAAAAATTAATAAAAGCTATACAAATCCAGTTTAAAGTAAATCCAAAAAATCAACAACTTTGTACGTCGAATACTTTAATTTATAAGTATCGTTAACAAACGGTTAAGAAGTCTAAATAATACCATAGTTTAAAGGTATTAATTTAGGCTATGAATGGTATCTAGAGAGAAGTGATTTACTAACACCATAAGTAACAGCGATAATTATTCGTTCATCCGTTTATTGGAAAAATTAAATGTGACTATATTTACTCCAGGGCAGTTGTCTAAATCCCAAACATCTTAAATCACAGTAAATCACCTCTACGAAATACATCTTCACTGGAAATACTCTAAATCCCAGATTATGTCGCGCAATACCAGGGTTGCCACACGTCAGGGAAATCAGGGAAAAGTCAGGGAATTTAAGAATGGACCTAAAAAGTCAGGGAAATGTCAGGGAATTTTTAGAATTTGTAAAAATCAGGGAATTTAATTTTATCTTGGCACTTTTTAGGGTTATTTTTTAGACCAGATCTGACAAATTCTATGATTATCATTTATTTCCTTGAAAGTTTGACTAATTTTTTCAACATTGCAATAACCTTTTTACTGCAATATAAGTTCATTAAAATTTATTAACTTCTGATAAAAGTCAAATATAAAATAAAAATTTGGCCTTAAAATGTCAGGGAAAATCTCTTAAAATGGTCAGGGAAAACAGGGAATAGTCAGGGAATTTTAATCTCAAAATTGTGTGGCAACCCTGAATACCGTATAACTCCACGAATTATCGTGATCTTTCTGAACTTTTCTAACATGGTTGCTACACACCAGGGAAACGGGGGAATTTAAAAATGGCCCTAAAAAGGCAGGGAGTTTTAAGAATTTGTAAAAAGTCAGGGAAAGGTCAGGGAATTCAATTTAATCTTGACACTTATTTAAGGTAATTTTACTCTAGATCGAGGGCAAATTCTGACATTATTATTTAGATCCTGGAAAGTTTTTAACGTTGAAATAATTTTGGTACTGAAATATAAGTTGATTAAATTTATTAACTTCTGATAAATGTAAAAGTTAAAAACTGTCTAATTTTGGCCTTAAAAAGTCAGGGAAAATTGCATAAAATGGTTAGCGAAAACAGGGAATTTGAATCTGAGAATATTGTGGGTTCCTCTCACGAAATCCCGCGACATTATCTACGCCTTATCTGTTGATGAGACCCTCATCGAAACAATAGACCATTCTCTTTTGACTCTGCCTCTTTTGTTATTGTTATTATTATCGTTTTAAAACTGAGCACTTTCAATTGGGGCTGACTTAAAGCTGTAACGTAGTAAGTCTAAAATTTAGCTTTTTCGTATCACTGATCCCCAGGATCAGTTGAAAAAAATCTTACTAATTAATTAATCCTTATTATTATTAATTTGAATTTTCAGCTTCAAATTGTTCACGAAAATATTTTATTTCAATGTTTTGCAATTTTCTTTTTACTATTGGTAATAATTTATTGATAAACTTTACTTATAATGTTTTAAATTGTCTTGCACATTGTTGATCAATTTAATCAAACTAATTGCATGTTGGCGTCTCTAGTGAGAATAACAAATGTTAAAAAATATTGTTAAACAATTTATTTTACTAAGGAAATTTTTAATTTATTTTTTTTTGGTAGCGTTATTGCGAACATTGAGGGTAAAATTGGCCTTAAAATCCTATATTTGATTTGTTATCCTATTTAATCAAATTTTGTGTCGTTGCGTAATCATATAAATTGACGAATAATAATCCAATACTAACGCAGGGTTTGAAAATAAATTGGTTTATTTAAAAAAATCGAAATAAACCTTTTTTTGTTTAAACGAGTTATTTTTAAAACACGGGTTTATATTACTTTTAAACTATTTTTTATTATTAATTATTTCTGATTATAACATACGGTTCTTTATTAAATAAAATTTAATTTGAGTTAAAAAAAATAAAGTACCAAATATATATGTACAGAATAAAATACCCTTTTTATTTTTTGGGACTATACGTAAAGGGCTGACACTTATTTGACTCTCTATAACATCTTTGTTAAAGACTTTAAACAAACACACAAGTTTAGATACTTTATCCGTGCCTTGTAGATTATTATTAGCCAATAATCAACTAAAAAACAACTGTATCGCTTCAAAATGTGTTAATTTTAAAACCTAATAAGTCCATGGTATAGAAATATTTAAAAATTGAGTCTTTAATGAAAAGGTATCATGTGTTGTTGTAAATAATTCAAAAGTCTCGCCAGAAACGATGTTTTAGTTTCGATTATGTATAAATATTTTGTGCAAAGAAGACGTTTTTGTTTTAGTTTCATTGTGATTTTGTACTAATTGGGAACAATTTAAAGTAAATTGTAGCAAAGTTGAAAAAACCAACATTTTTTTAAAAAGTACCACTAGATTTAAACCATGGTTTAAATTTTATTTTAAACCAACCAATCTTTTAATAACGTAACTCAAATGAGCAAATACAGGATGACCAGACTTCCTATATTTCCTATATTTTCCTATATTTTTAATGCCTTCCTATAATTTCACGGTCTTTTGAAAAATATAGAAATTTTTTTTGTACGTGTCATAGAACATCTAGTGAAAACATTTCAAGATTTTTTTCGAAAGTGGCAATGTACCGACTTGGTAAATCCGCTAAGTGATCTAGTAATGCGAGAAAGCAGTGTTAAAAAAATGATCAATATTCTAGGTGATTCGAGTCAAAGTATACCAATATGCTATAATTATCTTATTATTTTTCCTATATTTCGCCTATTTAGTTTCCTATAATTTCGTATATTTCGCCTACTTTATTTCCTATATTCCGCCTACTTTATATCCTTTATATTCTTCCTCGAATTCCAATTTTTTCTATAACATTTTCAAAGCCTTTCCTTGGTCTCCCTGACAAATATTATCCTTACGATATTTTGGTGCCAAGTCGGCTATTCAACCCCCACGAAGCGCAATTATACGATTGGAGTATTGGAGGCGCAATTGTCTCCGTAGCAACGACGCCGCGTGTTGCGGATGAGGGAGAGAAAGTAGGCTGGTTAGTTAGCGGGTAACCCCATTGTCTCCCAAATGCCTTTTAACTCCTTTTTAACCTCATTCGATTTATAGATAGCGGCTGACCCGGCAAAACTGACAGAGGGTTTGCGCGAGGAGTTATGATAGTGGAAAATAGGGCGACTCTATCGGATCATTCACCTATTGGCTTTAACATTTTTAATCTATATTGTCCCGGCAATCTGTAGATCTTGTTGTCGTCTTGTACCGCGGAGAGTGAGATCTGTTCTGACACAATCACTTCCGATGTTATTTATCCGCAGCACGACTGCATTTTAGGTCGCCTTCTTCAATTGTCACGCGGCTACGTTGAAAAAGTCTTTCATTTATTCCGGTGACTAAGCTGTTCTGTTAGCGCTAATTATCCTCAAAAGGGTCGACCCGAATTCACTTTTTCTTCTTAATAAAATAAGGTTCCTTACTTTTTCTAAATTTAGCTAGTTTCTAAACAATTTTAATTTTAATAAGCAACTGTAGAAACAATTTCATAAGCAACAGTAGAAACAATTTCATAAGCAACAGTAGAAACAATTTCATAAGCAACAGTAGAAACAATTTCATAAGCAACAGTAGAAACAATTTCATAAGCAACAGTAGAAACAATTTCATAAGCAACAGTAGAAACAATTTCATAAGCAACAGTAGAAACAATTTCAAAAGCAACAGTAGAAACAATTTCATAAGCAACAGTAGAAACAATTTCATAAGCAACAGTAGAAACAATTTCATAAGCAACAGTAGAAACAATTTCATAAGCAACAGTAGAAACAATTTCATAAGCAACAGTAGAAACAATTTCATAAGCAACAGTAGAAACAATTTCATAAGCAACAGTAGAAACAATTTCATAAACAACAGTAGAAACAATTTCATAAGCAACAGTAGAAACACTCGTATTTACATATCGAAACTTTGAAAGCCTAATTTGACTGCACATTTTTCTGTTGGTAATTATGGTTTTATATTTTACTTATAAATTAATTTTTTTGTGCTACTTTACAACTGTACAGAATGAGGACTGTGAATGAAGTTATATGGTTGTATTCAAATAGTCTTTACAGAATATTTTATTCCCACGATCTTATCGTATTATATTGTAAAATCCATTTATATATTCCTATTTCTTACATATTAAAAAATCTCTGCTTTCCACTATATTGTATTTGTCAAAAAATAGAACGCCTAACAATTAGTTAACTTGCATGTATGTGTTAATAATTAATTTAGAACGTACTACCTTTATTATCATACAATGTAGTGTAGGGGGCTGTTGACTCGCGTGGCAAGAAGAGCTTGCCACCACCCTCCTACGCATTGTAACCCGGCCACCTGAATTAATGGCATTAAAAGTCGCTTGATGACTTGGTCCTAGTTGATGATTATTATTAATTTGAATTTAATGTTCATTTTTACATATATTAAAGGCCCTATTGGGAATAAATACACGTGAAAAGGTCGCTACATATAGCCTGAACCTATTGATAGGAAAATATTGCACACTAGTGATTAAAACATTTATTCCAAGTCTACTAAAAATCTTCCGAAATTTTGTCGCACGGATTTCTCAGCGGAGCGTTTTCGAGGGAATCATTATTTTAATCTATTCAGTACGTGGCGTTTTAATTTGGGATTTTTCTCGGTTTCCCGTGGCATTTATGATTTTTGACCCCGTCATCGAGCTTATCTCCAACCGCAAGAACGGGCTTAGCGTCTCTTTGCGCGCGACGCTCTCGATATATACGGAAGAAAAATGTGGTATTTGTTTGATCCGGCGCACCGGCTTTGTTGTTTCTTCAACCATAAATTTCGCCGAGATCCCCCTCCTTATCAACGGGGTCTTTGTTTCATTTTCCCATTCGTCGCTAGATGGCACTGAGCCAAGTTCCCTTCGGGGATTATACTCGGATTCTCATTATTATTAGTTCTACGCTCGCGTGACTTAATATTAGTCAGCTTTTCCGCCGTCCCACGTGCGCCATAAAAACCACCGGAACAAACATAACGCCACTATTTTGTATCTCGGCGACCGTAAAAACCACAGAATCATCTCGGACCTTGGAGACCAGAAATATCTCTAATCCCGGAATATTTGGTCACGTTTTGTTTGAGTAGGCGATATTGGAATCCAGTTATTCGTACAGTTTTCTTTATTAACTCAATAACTTGGTGCAAGACTTAAACTCTTAAAGGAACACAGAAACGACCAAATTTTGTTCGGGACTTCGGGCTGAATTTTTCAAATGGGAAATGTGACCCCTTTTAAGATATTGATGCTTATCCGCGCAAACTAACGCGTCATAACTGTAGAACTTAATTTAAAATATAAGCCTTTGATTTTAGTTTCAAAATTTGTATTAGTATTTTAGTACGCATTGTAACCCGGTAACCCGAATTGATGGCTGAAAATTGTTATTATAATAATTATTATTATTAAATACTTATTTTGTTATTAAATACTTATTTTGTTATTAAATACTTATTTTGTTATTAAATACTTATTTTGTTATTAAATACTTATTTTGTTATTAAATACTTATTTTGTTATTAAATACTTATTTTGTTATTAAATACTTATTTTGTTATTAAATACTTATTTTGTTATTAAATACTTATTTTGTTATTAAATACTTATTTTGTTATTAAATACTTATTTTTTTATTTTTTTATTAAATACTTATTTTGTTACTAAATACTAATTTTGTTACCAAATTATAATTTCTTTACTAAATTCTAATTTTGTTACCAAATTATAATTTTACAAAATTTTATTTTATTTTACTAAATTGGATTTTTTTTACTAAATTCTAATTTTGTTACCAAATTCTAATTTTACAAAATTTTATTTTATTTTACTAAATTGGATTTTTTTTACTAAATAAATTTTGTAATCTATAATTCCTTGTTTAAATCTTCTTTGGAGTAAATATAGCTGGGCTGAAATGGAAATAATATTTTCTGTCATAAAGTGTTTTTCAGAATTAGCCCGTAGACCCCTTTCTTTGAAGCCCTTTCGAAAACGCCTTAAAATCGCAAACATCTTTTTTTCTATTCCTTTTGGCTGATGCTTATCATTTGCGGAAATGTACTGGTTTTCCGATTTTAACAAATGCAGAAAATTTCAATTTTAAAACGGCTCTCGCCTAGTCCGACACTAGAGAATAAATTCAAACAAAGAAATCGTAATTATGATAATTTTATTTCGGTGTATTCTTAAAACGCGCCAAGTGTTATGTCACGATGTCATTTCTCCTTTCCCAAAAAAGGAAAACAACCGGGTTCTTTCTGCTCCGCGTGGAAACCACAAACACGAAAGGGCCATCGCGTTTAACTAGTTTTTTTGGCCATCTTTTAGTTGCTTTCAAGTTCCATCGAAAGTGGGACGCCATATTTTCCCCGCGTTCCCCTCTCCCCTCTCTTAATGTACTTTCTTTTATTCGTTACTTATTTAGTTTTATCCTGGATTGGAGATACTTCCAGGATGTTGTTACCATCATTATGCATTGCTGATGTCCGAAGTTATACGGGACTAATTTTATTCCGGTTACATCTTTTCCCGGTCATTTTATAGCAGCGCATTGGTGTTGTCTAAGACGAGCTATGATTAAGTTACTATATAAATCACAAAAATTGAGATAATTATTAATGGTGGCGGTGCGACCAGTTTATGTCTTTAAATGCCAAAAAACTAGTCTTTGTCAAATTATATTAGTGTTGTCGAGGCCTTTTTACCGAAAAAAATAAAAAAAGTTTTCATTCCATGATTAGTCTAATATTGTGTGCAAATTTAAATAAAGCGGAATTTTCGCGAATCTAAAAGTAAAACTAAACCTCTGGACTAGTTTAAACTGATTAACAATGTAATGCTATTAATGTTTTGTAGTATGGTTACTGTTATTAGACATTTTATATCGCTAAAAAGTTAAAACAATTAAAAACCCTTAAAAAGTAATTTGTTTAAAATTTTTATTTTTCCAATTTGCGGAAACGTTTCTGGAAATGTTTCCGCATTTTATTATTTCGTAAAATTATCAACACTAAATTATATTATAGCAGCGCATTCGAGAGGTCCGACATTTGCAAATTTTGCGTACGGGATCTCGAATCTCAAAGGGATTTCAGAGCGCGATTTTCGAATTGATTTCTCGTTTTCTTAGGCGGATTTTGATATTTTAAAATCAATTTTCTCTGTAGTGTACGGGATTTTTACAAAAGTCGGACCCTTCGATTGCATTGGTGTTGTGAAAAACGTTGACTATCATTGATATTTGGTCGTGGCTGACTTAACTCTTGAACCCATTCGCACTGGTCATCTTTTGTTGTAGATTAATTGTATGGTCTAATTTGGCTTTTAAGAACTTTTATTTTTAATAATAATATTAATTAATAATAATCAGCTAGGCTAATACCTAAGGCACCACCGTAGGTCCAAGTTATCTAGCGATTTTTAATGCCTTTAATTCAGGCGGCCGGGTTACAATGCTCAGGAGGGTGGTGGAAAGCCAACAGATCCCTGCACTTACTATTACAGTTAACCTTTAACCTTTACAAGTTTTTATGGAAAATTGACACAGACGAACTCTTGGCAATTTATTTCTCTTCCAGAAATGGAACATTTTATTTTAGTATTTATTTAATCCTTCAAACGTAGTTTATTCTATTGGTTGGTGAACGTTTCCATAGGAATGAAAATTGATAAATATCTGTATAATGTTGTATTAACACTGATGATCATCGTGAATTGTTATAACTTAGGTACTCTGTGGAACGTTAATATACTCTGAAATGTGTCATAGCCCAAAACGTTATTTTTGACTGTATTTCTTGATTTTTTTAAAAATCTTACTGGATTTTTGTATTATTTCTGTGATTTCTTGATTTATTCGTGGATTTCTGAAAATTCATCTAATTTTCTAAGATATCAGAATTTATAATTTTTTATGATTCTTCTTATTTCGTAGATTTTATTCTTAAATCTTGATTTAAAAAAATCTAGGTTTTTTGAATTGTAAGAAATGTACGATACATTTTTGGGGTGTCGACCAGTTAACATTGCTAATGCGACACTACACACGTATCTGTAATTTTTCTTTCAAACATAATATTTCGATATTTGCCTTCTGGTAAAATTTATATTTAGTTGGAAATTTCTGAAAACTTCTTTTTACGCAATCGGGTTATATTTGAACAACGGCTTGTCTGAAATTTCAATATCGCCCGCGGAAGTTGAAGGGGAGACTACACCGACTGAATTTCAATGTCCGCGTTTGTATGTCACTCTCGTTTCTTTCCCTGGGTCGATCGGCGCAGATGCTGCCCATAGGCCTTTCATGCAAATTGACGACAACTCCCTGAATTACTAATATTTTCGGAATATCCACGCTATCTGCAGGTACCGCTGTCAACGTAGAAACCCGTTGTTGACGAAATATAATTTAAACTACCTTTTACCTATTTTTACACTGAAACAGCGTAAAGGGTTCTTTTAGACAGTTCTTCGAAAATATAGAAATTTTAGTTGCATTCCATGTTTTAATGAGATAGTGTCAGCTAGGGAAACAATTTAATTTTTTAATTTAGTGTTCTTCATAAGATAGCGTTTTAGGTCCTGATTCCGAAAATATATATGTTATAGTACTTTAAAAGATTATTTAAGTATGAAAATTTAATTTAAAATTTTGGGTTATGTTGGCTTCCTTGAAACTTTATGGTGTTTACCCAGTCTCTACTCTTTACGTCATTCTTTCACGAGACGTCAAGCCGGCTAAAGCGTCCTATTCGCGGGCGAGCTGAGGAAAAAAATTTCAAAACCCATTTGTGACGTCAGAGAAAGCCTACCCATCCATTTAAGAACTGAAATATAATAGTGAATGCCTAATATTTAATTAAAATCATTATTTCCACAATTATTATCAACGCATATTCATATATTTTATGTACAAATTAAATGGGCAAAAAATTCTGTCACTATTTCTTTAAAGTCATTTTTTTAAACATAATTTATAAAAACTTTTTTTTAAACCAAAAGTCATCGTTACCCTAATTAATCAATATATTCGTTTAAATGTAGTTTTAAAATGGTTAACAGATTTACAAAAAATTAGACTATTTTTCTCATTTGTTGATGCTCGACTAATTTCTTTCAAAATATATTTTGAAGAGATTGAACCCTGGGTTTAATTTATTGGGCCAGTACTACATTATTTGAATAGTTCTAAAATTGAGTACTACCCAAAACTTAAGTGTGGAAGTTATTTTGGGTAGTGGTAAAATTTATTTTCACAACTTAAATTTTGCCAAAAAGTAACAATTACCAATCTTATCCTAAGTTTGGGTAGTGGTAAAATTATTTTATACAATAAATTTCTCTTTTCCGGTAACTCAACGGATATTTTACTTTTATCAGTTAACTAATCTTAAAATAAATGAAATCTAAATTAAATTTAATTACTATTTAATATTTTAGTTTGATCAGATTTTCTATGTATTTTAATTTTTGAAGAACCTACTTTTTGCCATTTGATATTCCTCCAATTAAATCAATAATTAAAAAATAACTGGATTTAAATCAGCAAACCCTTTTTCTAAGATCGCAATCGCGTATAGAAGACCATAATTTATTCGAAGATTTAATACAAGTACGATATTTATTTTTCTTTTAAAATAAGTCAACATTTTTAAAAACCGAAATAAATAAAAATGAAGACTAGGGTGCTCGATTGGGTTTAAAACTCGAGCCCGATCAAAGAAAAACGCCGTTTGGTGGACAAAAGATTTCCCGATTTCCTCCCCCTCTTCCCCCTCCCATTTTATGTTTTATCTCTTTCTGCAAAATGGGTTGCTTCGCGAGTGTGTCTGGTCGGCCGTCTATTTCGAGCGCAGGGTCTTTTAATTGCCGCCGATAAGCCGCTTTATTTTCACTCTTTAAGCGTGTTTCTATCTCGTTTTATCGCGATTCGATCCTTCAGAACGTTTTTCAATCATTTCCGCCATTTATTCCCCGTTGTAAAGTTAGCCATCTGGCTTTTTAATTGTGTGTGTCTATAACGCATATAGATCTAATTATAGTCTTATATTCTTATTATTAATTAAATTCAGAAATTAAAGTTTTATTTATTTCAAGTATTTTGCGGTTGACCATTTTGTTTAACAAATAAATTAAGTACTTAAAAAATATGAAGCAAATAGATTGTCAATTAAAAATGAATTTACACAGTTTTAATTCCATGATCTTCCGCCTCATTTTTTCGAATCTAGAAGTAAAACTAAACCTCTAGACTAGTTTAAACTGGCTAACAATGTAACACTATTAATGTTTTGTAGTTTACTTTATTAGACATTTTATATCGTTAAAAATTTAAAATAATTAAAAACCCTTAAAAAGTAATTTATGTTTCAATTTTTCCGGAAAATGAACAACTCTATTTTTTTATCCTAGCGTAGCTAGGATTTTAGTCGCGGGGGTGTGTGTGGATCACATGTCATGTGCGACCTACTACGTCCGCCAGATTGATGCGAAATCAACTCAGTGTTGCCACACGTCAGGGAAAAGTATGGGAATTTTTAAAATGGGCCAAAAAAGTCAGGGAAAGGTCAGACAATAAGAATTTGTAAAAAGTCGGGTAATTCAGTTCAATCTTGACATTTTTTTTAAGGTAATTTTACTCTAGATCTATGGCAAACGTTGAAATATCTTTGGTACTGAAATATAAGTTGATTAAATTTATTAACTTCTGATAAATGTAAAAGTTAAAACTCTAATTTTGGCCTTAAAAAGTCAGGGAAAATAACTTAAATTGTCAGGGAAAACAGGGAATTTGAACATAAGAATATTGCGGCAATCTGACAAATGATTTGAAAGTCAACCTCCCAATTATCTTGATACACCTGTTTGTACGTACGTGCTGCGCAGTTTTGCTAAGAAAACTGACTTTTCGAAGTAATATTTTATGATTATCGTGTAAATTAGCGGCCCGAATCAGCTGGCACGGTGCGGTTATGAGACAATTTGATTCTTTCCGGTTAATGGGCTCGACGACCATTAACCTTGACGAGAATAACCCTGCCGTTTTATCCAGTGAAGCGCGATTGATTCGCGACCCTGAAACTTCTATAACGAGCGTGATCTGTCCGTACCACACTGACCTACAATATCGTTTTACGGCTGAATATAGCTATAACAATTGATTCCCAATATGGACACGTTCTTTCCAATTTATTATTAAACAGAAACGGTATATTATTCAATGTAGACATGGCTCGATTTGTCGTTGCAGTTCGACCTTCAGCGGAAAAAGTTTTTCTTCATTGTCAAGTGCATTTTATTCCGCTACTGCCAGCAGAAAACGTCAATAATGCTATGTAATAATAATAATCAGCTAGGCTAATACCTTAGGCCCAAGTCATCTAGCGAATTATAATGCCTTTAAACAGGTGGCCGGGCTACAATGCGTAGGAGGGTGGTGGCAAGCCCTTCATGCCACGCGAGCCAACAGCTCCCTACACTAACTATTATCGTTAACCTCTGCAAGTTTTTATGGAAAGGGGAAATTTTTATTAATAGTTATTTATATTCGATTATTCGTAAGACTGTTTTTTGGTTCCTAGTTTTCACCCAGGGTAGTGGCAAGCCCTTGGAGATAAAACTGAACAACTCGGGGGGGGGGGGGGACCTTTTAAATCAGTGGGGAGATAATTTGCAAACTCAACGCGGAATCAGTGCCACAAACTTAGTTCGAACCGGGCTCCTCTTGTTGCGAGGTGGGGTAGCGGGGTGGTTAGCATTTTCGCCTCGCAGCAAGGGGAGCCGGGTTCAATCCCATTTTGTGCCACTGGGTGAAAACTCGGAACACTATTAATATTAATAGTGTTAAATTGTTAATCAGTTAATACTACAAAACATATGTTTTGTAGTATGTTTACTGATATTAAACATTTTATATCGATAAAAAGTTCAATTACTTTTTAAGGGTTTATAATGTTTTGAATGTTTCAATTTTTTATTTTTCCGTAAAATTAACAACACTAGTACTCGCGCATACTCTTAAAAGGTTTTGGCTTACATGTACAGAACGGATATATCAAATATCGTGAAAATAGTAAATGTTGTTTATACGGCATTGCTTTCACGAGATAGCCGGGTATATCTTATCAAAGTTTACTGATAGTCTATTGAACCTACGAAGCGCGTATATTATTTTGATAATCTTTGACATCTTACGTCAATGGTGATAGTCGTCGTCCGACTAAAATCTTCATTTTATTCGTCAGTCGATGTTATCAGATTCTTTTGATACGTTATTAAAAATATACGAAGTTTCTTCTGCCTTAATTAGTGAAAGTTTGAAAAAATATAACTTGTAGATGTGTATTTAAATAGAAGCAGAGTCCAGTCCACTTCCTGGGTGTTCACTAATTGGCTCAGAAATTTGATATGCATTTTTTGCTCATTTTTTCGTTCTGTGTTTTCCTTAATTGCTTGTACCGGAAATTGACCGTATAGCTTTTGTTCGAATGTTTCAGCATCCACTTCTTCGTTTAATGAGAACCCGTACTCGTCTACGTTTCAAGGAGATGCTCGAAACACAAACGCGAAAAGAAATGGACGCTAATGATGCTTCCTTTTGGGTGCGGTTCTCATTTCGTTTTCGTGGACTTACGAAAACTATTCTTCTCGAGCGTATGATAAATAGCTGGTTCAAGTACTTCAGTTAACCTCTCACGATGGTCGTTGAGGTTTCAAACTTTCGAAATGGCTCTTCTGAATTCTTCTAAAGTATTCTAACGGCTAATGGTGAAAAAGATAGCTTTCAATTTAGGGAAGTTTAAAAATTCTATTGGTTAATGTATGGTGTACTATCATTTCAATTTCATTTGTTCGAATTTAAATCGTCGAGATAGCTTTAAAGTTATATTGTCTTAAATTGTGTCAAATCATCGAATTGCATTTGTTTAAAGTTAGTGTCTATAATTGTCCCAAATTATCGAATTGCATTTGTTCAAAGATAATGTCTAAAATTGTGCAAAAATATCGAATTGAATTTATTCAAAGTTAATGTTCAAAATAATGTTATTGACCTATTCGACTGTTATAATCGATGCTTACAATTTAATGTGAGGATATTTTATCTTGATGAAAGGTCTAAAAAAAGATAAGCCTTCTAAACAATTGACTCCCCAAAATTGTTTAAAAAAGTGGTTTTACTGAATGCGACTACTTAACTTTTCAACAAGGCTTAACTTTATTTAAAATGATTTGTTTTTAAACTAAATTTTCTGATAAAATAGTCTTTCAATTCGATATTTTAAGCGAAATTTTATCAGTGTTTACACGGTCCATGCACCCTTTATAAGAGTAATTTTCTTATTTGACCGAAGTTCCTGTTCCATATTCGCTTTGACTGATTCCTCACAGACATGGTACCCTTTTCTTAAATTACTATTTGCAATTGTTGAGTGTGATATATTTTTTTGCAGATCAGTAGTGTATTGTAGTCTGTTATATCTTGGATCTTATACGTGTATCCGCGAGCTTAAAGGAAAAGTTTGGTTCCAAGTTTTCAAGCGCTAAAACTATAATTTACACTCTTAAGAAGAAAATACAAGTGAAGAAAATTTTTTTACGAACCTTAATAATTAGTTATAAATTAAATTAAATTCATTAACGCTAAAATTTAGGTGGTGCCATTACCGATTTCATAAAAAATTATCGATCAGTCACCGAAGACACCACGCACGAAACTATAGAGCCTACTCTCTCTTGTTCTATCCGAATAGAGATAAAAGCAGGCTTACCGTTGTACATGCCGTATTTTCAACGTGATTATCTTTGTGTGGTCACATGACTCACAGACTCCTCAATCGTTGGCGGGAGATTGTTTTAGACTGGCCAATAAAAATACTAGGGATTTACACGAAGCATTTCAGCTTTATGAAATATAATTGCAAAAAATTAGAGAGAGACTGTTAGTCCTAGGCTTAAGAAACACAGCAGACGATTTATAATCTAGTATTTTTATTGGCCCTTCTAAAACAAACTTCCTCCAACGATTGAGGAGTCTGTGAGTCATGTGACCACAAAGAGAGAATCACGTTGAAAATACAGCATGTACAACGGTAAGCCTGCTTTTATCTCTATTCGGATAGAACAAGAGAGAGTAGGCTCTATAGTTTCGTGCGTGGTGTCTTCGGGGACTGATCGATAATGTTTTTTGAAATCGGTAATGGCGGCACCCAAATTTCAGCGTTAATGAATTTAATTTAATTTATAACTAATTATTAAGGTGCGTTAAAAAAATTTCTTCACTTGTATTTTCTTCTTAAGAGTGTAAATTATAGTTTTAGCGCTTGAAAACTTGGAACCAAACTTTTCCTTTAAGCAAACCCTAGTTGAAGTTTGAACAAGAACTTCGGAACATTTTGAAGTGTAAATGTTTGCCGCTCTATGGTCGCGTTGTGGGGGAATAGTTGAGAGGGAAAACCTGCGAGGCTATGGCTTGGATAATGAGAGTCTAATTCTTCTAAATTGAGAGTATTTTCTTACGCACTATTTGCTTCGAACGCGTTTATCTCGAATCCTTCGTAGGAGTTTTTGCGCTCTTGTTCACGGCGAAAGAACCCGTTGATTATAACATTCACCGCGACGCGCGTTATTTGGCTGGAGAAGGAAGTTTTTGTGTACTTGGATTTTGGATAAAGAGCGCCGATGCCGTAATTAAAGTGAAGGTTGTCTCTCAAAGCGTCGTTTCTTTTCGTGACTCCGCAAAATTCGTCTCCGTTGTTTGATATGTTTTGCGAATTTCTGCTTCGATAACCTCAAGAGCTGAATCGCGCTTTCTCGGGTTGTTATTTGATAAAAGGATAGATAATTAGTAATTTAATAATCATAGTAATCAAGGTTTGTTTTCGTATATTTTTGAGAAGTTCACTAACCCTCGTAGTTCATCACGCGCGGTAACTGAAATTTAGAAATTCGTAGTGGTAGTTATGTCTATCTAAATTGAAAACAATGCCATAATACCATTAATAGCCATTCGCCGAATTTCTCATCATTATGTTTTTAATGCGCGTGAATGAACTTTCAAATAACTCAAAGAGAGATCGCCATGAGTGATAAGAATATATTTTACGTAAACAATTCCCTTTTTGCAGTCGAATTTGCACGTTTAATATTTCTAATTAAGAAATAAATAGTTTTTATTCAGGTTAGAACTAAGAACTAGCGTATCATAACGAATTGGAAATTGTATCAGAGTAAATTGTATAGTGCGAATAAAGGAGCTTAAAGGGAGTATGAACGAATTTCTTATTTCTGCTACAAGGTTAACAGAAGATAGAAGTGATTGGCGCTAGTTAAGTTATGAAGCAAAGCAAATTACGTGTAAGCAAATGATTTTTCGATTCAGGCTATCCTCACTTTAAGCTTAAACGTATGCGCCTTTTGCTTACACGCGCTTCCCAGTTAGGCAATACCCAATGACCAGTTAGTTACAAGCAGCATTGCAAACCCGTATCGCGGTTAGGTATTACCAGAAGTAAATGAGCCGAAGTTATCGAAATAGCGCTCAGAATTGGAGGGCGTTTTCCTTATCGAGTCAAATAAAAGCTTATTTCCATCCCCGTCTTTTGACGCGATAAATTGCACTTGGGAATTGTGGTTATAACTATTTATATGCATAAAAAATGGTTTCATAAAAACAAAAACGTTTTTTTTTGGGCTTGGAGCGCTTAAAATTTCAAATTCGAGGTCAAAATGTTACTTCATAAGGAAAATGCCTCCAACATGGGAAGTATAGCAATTTGATAACTTCGGTTCATTTACTTTTGGCATTACCTAATGACCAGTTATAGTTACAAGCAGAATTGTAAAACCCACATCCCTGTTAGGCATTATCTAATGAGCAGTTAGTTACAAGCAGAATTGAAAACACTTTATAGGAATGATATTTGGACAGATAAATAGCTAAAACTTGACACAAGTTATTGAGTACCCTTTCTGGTCTCTCTAGCCTTGAGAGCAACTGATCTATTCGTGTCAGTCCTTTCCTAGTTACCCACATCCGTTATCTCTTTTATTATTTTTCAATTAGCCGTGGTCGCGAAGCAACCTCTCTATTTTTCGGGCGAATTCATCGTGTCTCTCCGCGAGTGCCTTCGAAAGGAACTGGTCAAACGACTCGGCCCCGTCTCGTGCAGTTTGTTGCTGTAGGAAAAGCGGGTTATCGGGATTTCCCGCCCAGCCCGCCATCCTTTCTTCGGAAACGAGGTCGAGTTGAGACGGTGGCAACGGGTTACCCGGAATTTAACGAGCCCGTTGGGAACCGCGACCGACTAACGACAATGGACTCTCTTCAGAGTGCGCCGGCTCGATGTTATTGTCTTTATCCGATACTCGGCCAGACATCCCCATTTTTCGTATTGTTTCCTCTCTTTTGTTATGACGATAGCACCGCGATCAAAATATCGACGCCGCCTTCCAATTTACTCTTAACTAGTTTCTGCACTTCAAGATAATTATATTATACTTTTGAGCCGTAGGATCTCTTGACGGATGCCAAGGCTTTGTAGAACTTTTATGGGGGAATCCCGTAGCCGGAAGCTAAAATTATCTTCCGTAATGAATGAAAAATACTGATCAATTAAAATGATAAATTTTACAATTCTTTCCCAAGGAGTCGTTCCCTTCAAACGAATGAAAATTAATTACGCAATAAAATTTATAAACGTAAAAATATTACAACGACTATAGTTTAAATCGCGCCTATTCACAGTGCTTCCACATACGGGGAATTTTTCCCTTTTCCGGGATTTTTCAACCTTACTAATAGCTTAAAAGGAATAATGCAATTTAAGACGGAAAACGCGAAAAGTTAGGGAAAGCGGCATTTCGCGGGTGGGAAATGAGGGAAAAGTGTTCTATGCACGGGAAGAAAGGGCTAGCTTTTCTGATTACATTGCCTGTTCCAGTCTCCTCTAATTGTATATTAATCCATGGATATGTTATGAGTCACAAATATTTTCGATACGTTTGATAGTAATGAAAGTCACGATCTAAATATCCATTTGCGACTTTTGAGGATATATTTTTTCAAAATTATTCAAATGTAAGTAATTTGGAAATAAATAAAACCTTATATTTGGAATTCTTTTCAGAATTAACTGAATATTTAATCAAATTAGTATTAAAAACTCCGAAATATAGCGAGGGATAAAAATGGTAATTTCCAAGTCAAAAAAAGGATAAAAGAGATTTTTCATTTAATGAAATTATCGCACGAGGTAAATTTTAGATATGAAATGTGGAAGCCCTGTCTATTAGGGCACATCTTACAAATTGGTTGTAAACGCACTTATTAAAATATATATTTTTGTATGAAAGTTTATTAGTATATCAAACGTGATTTTAAAATGTAGCTTTAACCTTTTTTCACCACAAATCCGCGAAAGTTTGACAGTTTCGCTCATTAGATAATAGCTGGTGACTAATTGTAAATTGTCGTGAATGGCGGTGACAGCTTCGATATAATCTACGACCACAACCGAAAGCGAAGCGAAATATATCTTAACCAGAATCATCAGCCCAGCTAAATCTTTCACGGAGCTATAAGTCACGTACGGGCCATATCTCTTCTAGATTTAATCCGGACCCGGTCGGGGGTAGGTAGACAGGAAGCTGGTTAAACCTCGACCCCTTAACCTCTATCGTGCGTCTGCGTTCGCGTCTCTACCAGCGGACTGTACTCTCCGTTTTCTTCCGCGAAGGCTGTCTTATTGTTTGGCCCGTCTTCGAAATCCCTTTGTTTCTCGCAGCGAACATTCCTAGTGACTCACCTTCCTTTCGCGGGTTGATAGTGATCCGTTCGTGGTTGGGACTCGGTCTTATCGAACGATATCATAATCCGCCCTGAAGGATTTATGTTGTTGTATTTAATTGTACGACAATAATATGGTCGCTTCGGGTCACTGGCAGCGGCTCGTTTCTTTTGTTTGCTGGCACGGAAACCCAGCGGCTGTTCTCTCTCTCAAAACTAGTGGCTGGTTACCAATAAGAGGTCGGCCATGGCATCGTTCCCGCAATTGTACCCTTGTTCGCGTTGCTTCAAAAACGACACCAATCATTGGAAACCAGGGGAAGGGGATGGATTCGTAAAAGTAAAATGTCCATGCCTCGATAATACGCCGCTTCGGTAATACCTGGAATCTATATACATCTACACTTGGACTGTCTAAGTAAGGTTATAGTGGCTTTGAAGATTCTCATAGAAAGGGGATGGATTCGTAAAAGTAAAATGTCCATGGCAACGAAAAATATTTTTGACAACAAAAAAAATAAATTTTTCC
The DNA here is from genome assembly GCF_980474605.1 of Leiobunum rupestre. NCBI lineage: Eukaryota > Metazoa > Arthropoda > Arachnida > Opiliones > Sclerosomatidae > Leiobunum > Leiobunum rupestre. The sequence goes on along the minus strand of NC_143386.1, from coordinate 65,867,757 downwards.
CATTGAAAATAACATGGGATTCAGACGGATTCGTAGCCCCCCCCCCGCCCTCTGTGAAACATTTTAACAAATTTCAAAAATTCGAAAATGCCAAATGAAGGGCTACTAATCCCCCGAGTTTGAACAAAATCGGTTTGTTACACTTCGGGATGTCTCCTTGTAATTAAAGTTATAGTGGCTTTGAAGAATCTCAATGATTTTGAAGAATTGCATTCGATGTAGTTAAGCTCCACCTGTTTCTGCAGATGCACTGTGCCAATACTGTGAATGACTATTAATTAAGCCGCGTTCACAGTTCACACTTTGCCTTGAAATCGATTCAAAACGTTTCGAAGGAGTTATGTGAACCAGACTAATTCGTTTTAAACCGATTCAAACCGTTTTCTACCGCTTACGTGTGAACGTAGCTTTAGAATAAATATTTATGTAGTTTCCTTTTCTCCAATTCCTACCAAAATTTAAAGGAATTTACTTTCGAAGAACATATGGCGCTATAATAAATATTAGCGAAGTTGAAACTGTTGGCTAAAATCGTCTCGTGCTATCGTGGTGCCATACTATTTCCCAAGATTTTCGTCGTAAGTTTAAAAGCACTATTTTTAGATACAAATAGTAAAAGTTTCACTTTTTCTCAAATGGTTGTTGAAAATTGAAAAGATCTGCTATTTATAGCGTCAACCAGTTTTTAGCTTTCCACAAATAACTTATATTTTTAAGAAATTAACTATAATAATAACGTTTAAAACCAGTTGGAATTGTTACAAGAAATAATCTTGACTCAAATAAAAAAACAATTACTAAAAGATAGTTTTAACCCATTTTCTGCAAAACAATTTTTTAATTATCATACCTTATATAGTACGGCCTTGAAATTATCGTACTGCCAAACATTGACGTTAGTCTGCCAAAGTAAAGTTTTATAAAGGTGCATACAAATCGTTTGAAAAATGTCTTATTGCTAATGGAGTTAGGAACTAGCAACAATCACCTGTAATATCTGTTAAATTTGTTGGTAGAAATGCCAAATTGTTTCTCTTCCTACAAATGGATCCCGCCTTTTTTCATGTTAAAATATAATATAATAAACGTAGGGTATAAGTCGCCGTGCTCTCTACGCTCGAGTGGTCGGCGAGCACGCGTTCCATTGTTTCTGCTGCCCTCTCACCACGGGGTGCTCGGTTTTTGCAGGTTGTCGTCACCCCGGGTAACCTCGCTGGGCTCGTAAAGCGCGTTCCTTTATCCGGGAACTTTTATTTAATGACGACAATGACAGCCAGGGGGTGCCTCCACTTTTAATCTACCGGTTCCTGGTGTCCGTTTTGCATTAGAAACTTTCCTTATTTTCTCGTGGGTTTTCTTTTGTCCGTTTTGCGTCGTTGACGCTCGCACGCTGCTGGACTTTGAAGAATTCTTCTCGGGTTCCCGCTCTTCGCTCGAGGTTGTTTACAGATCTCGTTTTGGCCGCTGGACCGTAAGATGAGCCGTTCCTTTCGCTCATTCTTAGAATGTAATGCCCTTTTCACGGAGAATTTCGACCGCTTTTGAATCGACGTAGTTCTGCTGGCTGAATTTAATATTTGCGCCTTCACAGGTTTGTTTAAATACTTGAAATACGTAAATAAAGCGATGCCCTTACCCGGAAGTCAGATATCCATTGTTGGATAACATTTTTTAAGTACACGGGCGTTACTTTTTGTTTCGTGTTTTATTTGGGAGACATTCTGTAGTGGGGTTGGAAAAGGTGATTCTGGGACCTTATAGTTTTGGCCCAGGGTTGTCTGATTTCAATCAGGGATTTAAGAAAACAATTTATTTAAATCACCTTTTATACTTCAATGTATTTATAAAAATGTACGAAAGTGTTTTCTCTGGCAATGTAAATTTGGAACCAACAATTAATTTTAGTATGTATACAGCAATTAAATTAAATTAATTAGTTTTAGTTTGTATACAGCAATTAAATTAAATTAATTAGCTTTAGTTTGTATACAGCAATTAAATTAAATTAATTAGTTTTAGTTTTTATACAGCAATTAAATTAATTAGTTTTAGTTTTATCTAGCAATTAAATTTAATTAAAATTAATTAATTTTAGTGTTATATAGCAATTAAATATAATTTAATTAATTTTAGTTTTTTCATAGCAATTAAATATAATTTAATTTTAGTTTTTATATAGCAATTAAATACAACTAAATTAATTTTAGTGTTATATAGCAATTAAATATAATTAAATTAATTTTTGTTTTTATATAGCAATTGAATTTAATTAAAATAATTAGTTTAAGTTTTATATAGAAATTAAATTAAATTAATATAAATTAGTTTTAGTTTTATATAGCAATTAAATTTAATTCAAATTACTTTAAATTGTAGTTAACATTACTTACTTAAATTATTAATCAAACTGTCAAGAAAAAGGTTAAAAATCAATAAAAATACGATTTGAATCCAATAAATTGATTTTGATCGGGGTTTCTTTTTTAAATTAAAAATTCGGTAACCCTGCTTTGAGTGTACTAAATGTTAACTCTAATTTTATCTGACCAGCGGTTATATCACGTATTCTGACCTTTTTTGTGAACTTTTGGTGTTTATTGCAAGGACCATCTAATTAAAATCAAATCTTTAACTTTTGGCTGTACGAAGAAGAAAAATAATTAAATCATAATTAATTTTTAAACTTAATTAGTAGGACACCTTGTAAATTTACAATTTGTGACAGCGTTCTATGTGGTCGTGGTCGTGAAGTATTTGTCAAATCCAATTTCATTATTTTGCATTAGTGACTTATAATCTTATCAATAGAATATTTGTCAGCCATTAAAATTCCAAGTTGTGAACGTGCAACTATCTCGAGTTTCCGTTCCGCACAATCCTTTTGAAAATATTGAAAAGATAGCTTTTTTCCTCTATCAGTTGCAAAAGCGCACTTCAGATTTTAAGAGAGAGAGAGTTACTAAGTAATTCACGGGATCTGTTTATCGACCCTCTTCAATTTTCAAGAAATGTCACTTTTTTGGCAAACAGCCGGCGGCCCGACATAAGCGCCATTCCAGCCGATACTGCTAAAGTTACTCGTTTGAATGAAGATCGTCCAAATATCGGTGTCCCTTAGGAGGGGTAATACAATCACCGTGTCTGTCGGTGGGTGTGTGTGTCTGTGTGTCCGGGCTGCGAACGCATTTTCGGAGCAAAGCGTAATCGCTGCGTACGCAGTTTCTTAGAATCAGGGAAAAGATTTTTCCAAAAGCGCCCTCTTTTTGTTGTCATTGGGTGTAGTATAAATATTTTTTAATTTGCGTTAGCATTGGTCGGGATTCGAACCCGAGCCCTCCTGCATGATAGCTGAGCGGTCTACCACAGAACCACGGATACATGTTACACTTTCGGCTTGCCAACTTGTTTAAAGTAAAAATTCGTCATAATTCAGAATATCTTGACGCGCGACTATTTCTAGCCATTTCAAATGAAAGTGTTACCACAACATTATATTTGTTTAGAAACCGACATTCCTATAAAAGTGGCTACGACCCAAATCAACGTAATGTCTTTCAAGCTCCATATTTACTTTTTGAATGCCTTATTTTAAGTTTAAATATCGTCCGTATCTTAAAGACCAAGAACAGAAATTTCATTTTATCGCGCGTGAATTTCGACCCCCACATACCTGAACTCGCAATTGTCCAAGAAGTCACTCAAGTTGTGAAAGCTACCAATCGATTTGTCACTCGTCAAAATATTGAAGTTCATATTCGTTTTAACTTTTTGGCAGTCATTTTGAAATGTTGATATTAGTGTTCCTTAGGAGCAACAAACGCAAGGAGAACGCAGCTAGCCTTTAAACACGCTAACGAAGTGTTGTGTACAAATTTCATTGGAGGAACCTTTACGCTGCACGTTTTACGGAAAGCGGGATGACAATTTCGGGATTTTCCCCTTCCGACGGCAGCAGGCGCTAAAGCGTCTAACCAATTAAAAATGTACGCAAGAAAATGCACGACTTCTGACGGGCTGCGTTCTTATTGTGTGGGGTGCTGTGTTTGTTGCTCCTAGTTGCTACCAACGGTCAACAAGTCATTCAGGTCATAATTTTCCGATATCAGAATGTAAACCGATCTGGACCAGATTCGCTTAAGTGAAAGTAAATACAATTAAAATTTCAAAATGGATTTAAACGGGTAAAATATTAAATCGTTAAAATTAAAGATTTAAATTTATTATTTCTTGTGTACATTATAATATGGAACAAATTTAGGGTTGCCACAGAACCTGGAATTCCTGCAAAAATCAGTCTATTTAAATATGGCTCTCAACGTCAGGGAAAAGTGAAGGATTTTCAAAAATGAGTATAAACGTTGGAGAAATGTCAAGGGATTTAATTATGGTGGAAAATAGTAAACCTTTACTAGAATATAGTTTAAAATTGGCAAAGTTTGATGTAAAATAAGTCAAGGAAAATATCTGGAAAAATGGCCAGGGAAAAACCTGAAAAAGTTGGGGAATTTGAATCTGAAAAACGTGGCAACCTTGCAATTTATCTTTATTATCATTCATGAAATGAGTTACTCTGTTCCTCTTAGTTTCAATTGATGTTAACTTGCAGCTGTAAGAATCAGTCGGAAATCGCTGGGCCAATAGTTGTATGAACCCTGTGTAAAGGTTTAACCGGAACGTATGCAAAGCATCTGGGAATCCTAGGCGTTCCCGTTTTTAATGTCGAGTGCTTAACTTCATCCTGGATTTATTTCGGCTTATAAATAATGAAATGGGCAAAGCGGAAACAATTTAATTCGCAAATGAGCTCGGCTCTTCCTTTTAGATTTCGTCGCACGCTTATTTTGTTAACGTTGATGAAAGATGGGCCGAAATGACAAGGTTGGTTTTTCCGATGGGTTGTCGTTTGGTGTCGCTCCGCTTCATAAAGCAGCCCCATTACGTCGTCATGTGGTCAAAGGACGGGAAAATTAAATTTCGACTCTCAATGTACTCGTTCGTATGCCCAGAAGTGCATTAGAACTCTTTTAGATAGAAGTATTGATCTCCTTTTTGGAAGAAAGTGCGGTGGCTTTCAGGTGAAGTTTATTTTAAAACATTTTAAAAAAAAGAAGGTTAAATATTGAACCTGGTACTGCTAACGTAAACAATAGGCCTTTCCATAAATAAACTACGCTTGCTGAACTGGTTTTTATGTAGTTCATTCGTCACGAAATACGTTGAAGTTCAGTTCAGTTTATGCTTATAAACAGGGTGCCTCGTCGAATTTACCCTTATGTCCAGGACTTTACGTAGTAAAACGTCATCGATACGTCAGCCGTGGGGCAGCAGTAACATCAAAACAAGAATCCAATGTTACTTTACAAAAAAGCCTATTGGGATAGACCAGGAATCCATACCTCTACTTGGAATGCTTATCGCGGCAGATTTTCGTCTCGATGTGGCTGGCGATTTTTGACGTCACTATGTTAACTTAACAAACAACAACGAGGGGATTTTTCTCTCGTAGGCGGGGCCAAAGCCGTCAGAGTGATCTTACCATACGCGATGCGGCTGGATAAGCATTCCAAGTCGAGGTATGGATTCCTGGATAGACTTATTTAATAAATAAGAAATTTCAACTCAATTGAAAAAAGATGGTAACAAAAATTTAATCATTTGTGAAGTAACAGTATAAAGAGAATCCACGGGACTTGGCAGCGTGACGTAGATAATACGTCACCCACGCTTTTTCCAACTGAAAAAAAAAGTATACCAGCATGGCGGCCATGGCCAAAGGTACGGCGTGACGTCCAGGGCCGGACTTAGAGATCCTGGTCCCATAGGCAGATAAAGAGTCTGGGCCCCCTTTTCACGCGCTGCATTTACTCTTATCCCTGGAACTAGGCTGTGCCTGAATTTCCCTGATTCAGCGTAGAAACCTGAGCTCTACGGTTATATTACTGAATAAAAGCTTTTAACAATCGTCGACTAAATATGCGATAATTATGCAACATTTCGATTTAAGGCTGCGTCCGTAAACTGCCAGGCAGAAATTTTGGTAATTTTAAAACAAAATCTTCTACCTAGGAATTTCTCCAATATAAATTACGATTGATATTATAGATTTATGCCTTCAAATACAGTAATTACGGTCACTGGAGGGCCCCTTAAAAGGATGGGCCCCTAGGCCACGGCCTAGGTTGGCCTAGGCGGAAATACGGCACTGGTGAACCAGTATTCCGAAGTGGTAAATGTCAGGTGTCAAATAATGTGGCAAAAAGTGGTAAATACCGACATGGCGAATAATACTTTTACTGGCTAATATGCCAAAAAGTGGGAAATAATAAATTTTAATAAAAATAAAAAAACATACGAAAGGAAAAATATATTTGTGCTATTTTAGACAAATATACTGTATTAGTTGTCAGGTTTTGGGCTAGATACTCAATTATAGCCCAATCTAGTAATTTATTTTGGCTATTTTTCAACGATTTTTCTTGAGTTTGAATTCGTCTGCTATATATCTTTAAGGTGTTTTTAATGGTTCTTTTGTGAAAAACTGAAACATTATCTCACATGTAAGTGATGCTACATCTCTGAAAGATATTATTTACATAATTTAAATGCATTTATTGATTATTAGTCACTATTTGTCACTTTTTGCCATATTTGCCACTTTTGGCCATATTTGCATTTTTTGGCCATATTTGCCACTTTATGCCACTGACATGGACTTTATTCTAAAAATGTGACATTTAGGTAACACTGCTGGTGACGTCATGCTGCCAAGTCCCTATTTTTGTAAAACGAGTTTAAAATTATTTTTGAAATAAACCACTCAAATTCACTGTTAAATATGGTTTTAGTATAAGTAAATAAATCTACATGGTATAATTTCAACATTTTACAGAGTAATGCAAGCGATTCTTTTAAGTCGTGGTACTGTGTATGTTTCCGGTACGGTTTCACTTTTATAACTTGGATAACCTTTCTAGTAAAAGGTATTTTATAAACTTATGGCGTGACACTCGGATGAGCATTTTCGGTCCGCACGAAATCGTTTTCTGTAGGAAATGGTGTTTCTCTTTCTGGGCCATTAAGTTCTCCGTCGACAATAGCCCGTTGTCCGGCCAAACTCCAGCTTTTATTTTCATTCTGGCATTTTTTCGAAAGTTAAAGACCCTAATAATAATAGGGGCATCGCGCATCAGCCTCGGAAATAGATCTACTTTTTCATGGCGCTTGGTTTGGGTTAACGCGCTTCTGTCCACGACATCAACCATTAAACTTGCTTTTAACGGTCATGTCGTTGCTTCAAATTGAATTAGTTCTTAAAAGCGCGCTGAGGTAAACGATTAGCGAATGGAAATTAACAATCTAATTTCAAAGTAATGACTATAAGAATTGAATTATTTTTAATGGAATGGGGAAGGTACGTAATATCACTTAAAGGTATTCAGAGCTAGTAATTTATTAATATATCGGTTTTTGAAAGACGAAATTTTGTCACAGTACCTGGAAATTCAAGGAATTTGAAACTAGATCTAAAAGTCAAGGAATTTGAAACTAGATCTAAAAGTCAGAGAATTTGAAACTAGATCTATAAGTCAGGGAATTTGAAAATTGATTTAAAAGTCAGGGAATTTGAAACTAGATCTAAAAGTCAGAATTTTAAGAAATAGAAAAATGTTAGGTAAAATCAGGGAATTTAAAGAAATGGCGAAGAACGTCAGTGAAAAGTCAGGGAGTTTAAGTTTTGTTAATTAATTAACATTCTGAATTATCGAATCCTTAAACTTGTTGGTTTTTCGTGACAATAGGTAGTATCAGAAGTAAATAATATTGCTTAAATATTAATTTTATTCCTTTGATTTTTCACAATATTCTTCGGAATAAAAAATATTTTCGAATTTTTACACTTATTTGTATGCAATAATAATTTTTTGGTATATAAGTATATTACTTAATAGAGAAGTATGCATCTCGCTGTACTGCTTAGGCTTCGATTAACAGCTCAAAAATATGATTTAACAATAATTTTCCCTAAACTGTCATTTTCATATTTACGTAGTTAGGCGGAGGGTTTCAAATTTGATTTAAATAAAGTAACTTAAAAAATATTGAAATGTATTTATGAAAATGTATGGACGTAGAATTTCTAAAAAAGTCAGTTTAGCGCAAACTCAAATAAATAATTTTTTATTGATAATTAAATTTAAAGAAGATTAAATTTCAGTTTACATTACCGCTGCACTTAAATTATTAATCGATCTGTCAATAAAAAAATCGTAAAAAAAATAATAAAATAAAAAATCAATTAAAATTCGATTTAAACCAAATAGGTTTTTTAAATAAAAAAATCAACAACCCAGAATAAACGCGGTAAAATTTTAGCCGTGATGCAACTTACACATTCGCGGTATTTTACGCACCAATTCGAAGCTCCTTCAATAATCTAAATTAATATAACTATGGTAACCGTGGTTACTTATTTTATCTGTCTTAGAAAGAGTGATGCAAAAGTTCGAGCACAGATAGATTAAAACCCGGATATCAGAAGCACGCGAACCTCTTTATTGCGACTAAATTTGGAATAAAATCTCGTGAAATAACGCGTTGCACGCGCTTTTAGTGGAACTATTTCAAGAGGGCGCTTTACGCAACGATTTGACTGAAATTGCATTTTTGTGAAAATAAAGAGCCCTTTTGTATTTGACATCGGAGAGAGTAACGTTTTGGATGAGTTCCAATTAACTCGTATCGCGCGGCCCCTACTACAATGATCCCGCCAAATACGACAATAAATCCAAGAAATCATCTCTTTGTAAGCTATGTTTCAAGTGAGTTGTTATAAATATAAATAGTTTCCGCGTAAATTGTTAATCAACGGATTATAGAACTACGCTATTGCCTAGTGATTCTCGTGAATGTAAATCATAGACAATCCTTACTAGGATAAATCTTAGAGATGAATATTTAGAAATTCATATAAGCATAAGTCTATAATATTGTTCCATAAGTTGAGGTTATATTTCCTTTAAACGCCGAGGAAACCAAATACGAGTACTACCATAAGTCTATAATATTATTCCATAGAAATGTCACTTTGGGGAATATTTTACTGAGAGCTAGTAACGGAGTGACGTCATCACAAGAAGAAAATCTCCCCCTAGCGAGGCGCTGTCAGAGGCTACGTGTGACGCGGGAGCAAGCGGACGCAAAACGGCGACGAAGCCCGTAATGCAGTCTGTCTGGCGAATAGCTCTTTGTAAAACTTTTGCACGTGAAGAATAGGAAGTGTCGCACTTATGTATAATTTCATACACTTTTGATATAAGGTATATATCACAATATTTAAACATTCATAAATTACAAAAAGAATCTTGGTTATCTGTATACATTTTTAAGCTTTAAAATATCTTTGTATTTACAGGAGATAATATACATTTTGTCATTGAAATTGTTACACAAGGTTGCCACACGTCAGGGAAATGTCAGGGAATTATAAGAATTTGTAAAAAGTCAGGGAATTCAGTTTAATCTTGACACTTTTTTAAGGTAATTTTACTCTAGATCTATGGCAAATTCTGCTATTATTATTTCGATCCTTGAAAGGTTTTTAACGTTGAAATAATTTTGGTACTGAAATATAAGTTGATGAAATTCATTAACTTTTGATAAATGTAAAAGTTAAAAACTGTCTAATTTTGGCCTTAAAAAGTCAGGGAAAATAACTTAAATGGTCAGGGAAAACAGGGAATTTGAACCTGAGAATATTGTGTCAACCCTGTTACAGGTCATTTGGAATCTCGTTCAAGGAGATGAAATTCTATTTTTAGAAAATGTAATCGTTGGTCTCGCTTTCATACGTGAAACTTAGATTCAATTACAGATTGTGTTAAGTCGGAATTGCTGGAGTTACAAATAGATTTTTTAGAAATATTAATTAGCGGAAAGTTCTATCAATTTCAAGCATAAGTGGTCGAGTAAAGCTATACGCCCACTGGTTTTCCGTTTCGTATCCGTCCTGCCTTCCACAAGGCATTGTCTCCGTTACGAAGCAAAGGCTTGTGGAAGGTAGGACGGAGACGTTACGAAGAGCAGTGAGCGCCTGGCGTAAGATAGTCGCGGTCCTATGGCAGGTTTTTTAGGAAATGAGTAATTAATTAAATCAATTAAGTATATTAATACGAAGATAGTACCAATAATTCAATAAATTTAAATTTCATTATTTCCATAATAATAGTATTTAATTCTTAATCTTAGTATACAATGTTAAATAAGTAAATAAATAATTAATATATTATTTTTAGTAACTTTCACTGACAGTTAATAACAATAATAATATCTGGTACATTTGTCTGTACCCGGTATAAGATATTCAAGGCTATAAAATGAATTAATGTTCTTCCCCCTAGAAAGAAGTCAGGGAATTGGAAAATGGCCCCAAAAATCAGGGAAATAAATTTTTTAACGATGTATTAGAAATACATACTAAATATTTTACAAGATATTACCTTAAACCATTTTATTCTACCCAGATGGTTAGGAAAAACCTGGAAAAGATAGGGAAATTCCGTACGAACCCAGTTGAAGAACGCGCCAGTGACGTTTTTCAAGTATTTGGAAATTCAGAGCATTTTGAAAATTGGTCTAAAAGAACTTTTAAATAAGTCAGGGAATTTACTTTGGGATGTAAGGGGTAAAATATACGTTAAAATATTTCATTTTATGTTTTAAATAAGTTAGGGAAAATCTCTGGAAATGGTCGGGGAAAGTCAGGCAATTTGAATATGAATATTCATTCTTTCTAAATATAAATAAATACATTTTGGCTTTCATAATTTATCCAAACTTTACTGAACCTTCAAAAGAACAATTTTTTTTAAAAGTAGAGAAAGTGTAAAGCGGGTGTTTCAGAGTCGAAATAAAATGTGAAAAATAGGGAGTAATTTAATTTGAAAATCCCCAAGTTTTCAAATATGTATACACAAACACCACCCTATTAAAAAATCCTTTCCAAATTGTTACGAAACAAAATGAACACTCGAGCGAATTTCGCACGCCTTGATTTTCATGACTGAACGTTTTCTCGATTCAAAGCAACTGCCGCTTTTGTTTTTGTAAGTTTTAGAAATCACAAAAAGCGAAAATAAAAACGCGAAGCCAGTTTTCTTTTGAAATTAAGTTTTACTTCAAACAGGCGTTTCACGGAGAATATATCGGGCTACAGACGCCAGAAACAAGTTAATAGGACACAAAACTAAACGCGTGGCGCTTTGTGAAGTCATGATCTACTCAAATTGCGCCACTTCGTGAAATAAGAAATATATTGCGATTTTGTTTAGAGGTTATGAACGTAAAATTCTAGATTTCCACCGTTCTTTTTAAAAGTTACTTTAAAGGCCTACTACATAGTTATTCGGTTTACTCTATGTTTCACTGGACGCTGGCTCACATCAAGACACATGTGCAATGCAAGCAGCCAACTACCAGTGTATGACAGAGTAGTCGCCCTTTAAAGTAATAATAACGTAAGTAAAATAATAAAAATATTATTTTAATGCTGGTTACATATTTATCGTTATTGTGGCGCCATCTACGGCACTTTTCCAAAGCAGATAATATTAACGTTCTGCAAAAATGTGATATAAAGAAATTATGTACCAAGCATTTCTCTTTTGTAAGTGTAGATGGCGCGTAGACGGTATTACTAAAGTGGTGTGTTGGCGGGGATTCTTTGTAACTTAAAAGATGTCAAGGCCGAGGTTAGGGCCCTTTTAAGGGATTGTGCACTGAATGTAAAAGTCGTTGCGAACAGGCGCAATAACTAGTTTTCAACGTAACTAGCGCCAATTATCCCTAGCTACTATTAACAGGATTTCCACAGTACCTGGGAAACCTCATATTACTGGAAAATCGTGGGAATTTGAATAATGGGCTCTAAAAAATCAGGGAAAAACCAGGGAATTTGAATAATGGGCTCTATAAAATCAGGGGAAAACCAGGGAATTTGAATAATGGACTCTATAAAATCAGGGGAAAACCAGGGAATTTGAATAATGGGCTCTATAAAATCAGGGGAAAACCAGGGAATTTGAATAATGGGCTCTATAAAATTAGGGGAAAACCAGGGAATTTGAATAATGGGCTCTATAAAATCAGGGGAAAACCAGGGAATTTGAATAATGGGCTCTATAAAATCAGGGGAAAACCAGGGAATTTGAATAATGGGCTCTATAAAATCAGGGGAAAACCAGGGAATTTGAATAATGGGCTCTATAAAATCAGGGGAAAACCAGGGAATTTGAATAATGGGCTCTATAAAATCAGGGGAAAACCAGGGAATTTGAATAATGGACTCTATAAAATCAGGGAAAAACCAGGGAATTTGAATAATGGGCTCTATAAAATCAGGGAAAAACCAGGAAATTTGAATAATGGACTCTATAAAATCAGGGAAAACCAGGGAATTTGAATAATGGGCTCTATAAAATCAGGGAAAATGCTGGGAATTTGAATAATGGGCTCTATAAAATCAGGGAAAAACCAGGGAATTTGAATAATGGGCTCTATAAAATCAGGGAAAAACCAGGGAATTTGAATAATGGACTCTATAAAATCAGGGAAAAACCAGGGAATTTGAATAATGGGCTCTATAAAATCAGGGAAAATGCTGGGAATTTGAATAATGGGCTCTATAAAATCAGGGAAAAACCAGGGAATTTGAATAATGGGCTCTATAAAATCAGGGAAAATGCTGGGAATTTGAATAATGGGCTCTATAAAATCAGGGAAAAACCAGGGAATTTGAATAATGGACTCTATAAAATCAGGGAAAAACCAGGGAATTTGAATAATGGACTCTATAAAATCAGGGAAAAACCAGGGAATTTGAATAATGGACTCTATAAAATCAGGGAAAACCAGGGAATTTGAATAATGGACTCTATAAAATCAGGGAAAATGCTGGGAATTTGAATAATGGGCTCTATAAAATCAGGGAAAAACCAGGGAATTTAAATAATGGACTCTATAAAATCAGGGAAAAACCAGGGAATTTGAATAATGGGCTCTATAAAATCAGGGAAAATGCTGGGAATTTGAATAATGGGCTCTATAAAATCAGGGAAAAACCAGGGAATTTTAATAATGGGCTCTATAAAATCAGGGAAAATGCTGGGAATTTGAATAATGGGCTCTATAAAATCAGGGAAAAACCAGGGAATTTGAATAATGGACTCTATAAAATCAGGGAAAAACCAGGGAATTTGAATAATGGGCTCTATAAAATCAGGGAAAATGCTGGGAATTTGAATAATGGGCTCTATAAAATCAGGGAAAACCAGGGAATTTGATTTTGATTGCAAATAGGAAATTTTTACTGAAATATAGGTAAGAAATTGGCAAAGTTTGACGTAAAATAAGTAGAATAGACCAGGGAAAACCTAGAAAAGTCAGGGAATTCGAATCTGAACAAACGTTTCAACCCGGTATTAAACCTGATGGCATAAATACACAATAAACATAGAAGTACTCCCTTTAATGTTAGGAAACAATAATAATAACTAAAACCGTAATTGTTTTGAAGTCCCGGGTTTGGTTGTCGAAACGTGTTTCGCTTGTAGATGGCGCAGCACGTAAAATTTAGTATTTTTCTGTTCCTGGCGCGACCTGTTGCTCCACAGTCGTTGCCCGAGCTGTCTTGCCCCCCGCGCGTCTCTGCTTGTTTCTTACGAAAGCTGTTCCGGTAGAGTTGTTCCGCTAACCTCTACACATCCCCCAACGGGCTGTTCCAAAACTTCATTTCCCAGCCCCCCCCTCCCCGCTATAAACCTACAATCGTTGTGAAAAAACATGAAAAGTGCTGGTAATGGCGTTCCGGTTTGGAGCTGCGCGGGCAAGATAATCTGAACGCACCGGCTCTTCGTACCAACCGGGAAATATAAGGGAATTAATTTCTTGGCAGAAACGTCAATGAAATTCCAAGTATGGTAACTACATATGGGAAATTTTTAATAATTGACGGCTTTTAAAATTCATTTTGCACGTGAAAATACCTCTACATGTTATGGTCAAAAAAGCACGCAAAGAAGGCTGTGTGCCCAAGACATGTACCTGTATTGTCGCGCGCTAAAACGTCATTTCAAAATCCGTCAATTCCCCCGACATTTTTTTCAAGAGGTCGCTTAACTTGTGTCAGGGTGATAATCAGGGGAAATCTGTTTCCCTAATTTTATGAATATTTTCAAAATAGTTTTTGCTGCAAATCCTGCAATGGTAATTCAGAATAAACAATTTACAAATAGTAATTATATATAACGAAATTAATTTAGTTTATAAAGTGTATCAAAATAAATAAAATAAGAAATCTAATTTAAATTAAATTGATAGATTAAACAATGATTAAACTTACGCGTTAAAACTAATAATAAAAAGTTTTAAATGTTTATTTTTCACTACGCAACAATGGTATTTTAAATCTTTATTAGGCCTATTAAATTAATCTATTTTTTATTTAAAAAATCAACCCCACGATTACACCGTAAAAAGGTGTTTAATAATTAAAATTTATTTCCAAAATACTAGAAGTAATATTAACCAGTGATTTCAATTTTCTGTGACATCTAGTCGTTCGCGCCTAATACTGCAGATTTAAAAATAATTGACAACGTTAGCGAGTCGTTTTTTTAACAAAATCTGTAAACGTCCCAGTTGTCGATGGGTGGGCTGGTGAACGCGGGGGGGAGGGCGCGTTTCTTATTTTTCGTTGGCCGCTGCCGCGTTCAAACGCCACTCAGAAGCTAAAGGAGACGCACACGGCGATACGCGCTCGGACCGGCTCCAGTCGCTTAAGATCGTCGAGGAGATATTCGCAGCGGCATCCATTCGGCGAGAGGGGAATACCCTCGCCATTATAATCGAAGAAAGTGTACGGGTCGAGATTCTCTAGGCGCGTTGTTTCTCAAAATAAAAACAGGCTGAGCGTAGAAGCGCGGGTTTTGACTCCGTCGGTGGAGACGAGTGGCTTGGCGTGGCGCGCTCGTAATATGGTGGCGTTCGGCACTCAAGTGGTCGCCCTGGTGGCCGTTCTCTTCAAAAGCCGCTCGGTGGTGTTGCACAGGCAGCCCGGCAAAGGAGGACACTGCTCGACGTGCAAGAGTCGCGGATGCGCCGGGGCCAGCGGATCGCTGTCGGATTCGTCGTCGTCTTCCTGCTCGTCCGGAGGCATTCCGGCCGTGGTCACTACGGCCGTCAAGAGGACCTCCGAGGTTCCGCTCACTTCCGGGGACATGAAAACCTTCCATTTCCCCACGCCGTTGCCGCGTGTCGAAAACACTTCGGTGAGTCTGCTATTTCTTCTTAACCCTTTGTATCTCGAATCACGACGTTCAAATATTCCGATTGTTTTTATTTACGGGCCTAATTAGTACTTGGCAATATTCAAGGTTTGTACGTTAATTTGCCCCATATTGCGTAAGATGACGCTGCGATTTTGCCTCGCTACTTTGTTCGTTTAGTAAATCCTAGTTTATTCATTTATACCACAATTTACTATAAAAATAAAGCTTTGCTTTATTTAAAAATTAATACCCTCGTCTGAAAACAATAATTTGCTAATCGCTTTGTATTTGAAATCATGGTTATGATTTGGTGATTAAATTTAAAGTAATTTTTAAAACCTGTAATGTGATATTTATTTATTAATAGGGCAACGTAAGTTATAAATTGATTTTCTTTTAAATGAGCAAAATTAATTTTAGAAAGTGATAAAAATGGTAAATTTTAGAAAATTATAAAGATGTTTAGTTTTAGAAAATGATAAAGATGGTTAATTTTAGGAAATAAGATGGTTAATTTTAGGAAATGATAAGATGGTTAATTTTAGGAAATGATAAGATGGTTAATTTTAGGAAATGATAAGATGGTTAATTTTAGGAAATGATAAGATGGTTAATTTTAGGAAATGATAAGATGGTTAATTTTAGGAAATGATAAGATGGTTAATTTTAGGAAATGATAAGATGGTTAATTTTAGGAAATGATAAGATGGTTAATTTTAGGAAATGATAAGATGGTTAATTTTAGGAAATGATAAGATGGTTAATTTTAGGAAATGATAAGATGGTTAATTTTAGGAAATGATAAGATGGTTAATTTTAGGAAATGATAAGATGGTTAATTTTAGGAAATGATAAGATGGTTAATTTTAGGAAATGATAAGATGGTTAATTTTAGGAAATGATAAGATGGTTAATTTTAGGAAATGATAAGATGGTTAATTTTAGGAAATGATAAGATGGTTAATTTTAGGAAATGATAAGATGGTTAATTTTAGGAAATGATAAGATGGTTAATTTTAGGAAATGATAAGATGGTTAATTTTAGGAAATGATAAGATGGTTAATTTTAGAAAATGATAAGATGGTTAATTTTAGGAAATGATAAGATGGTTAATTTTAGGAAATGATAAGATGGTTAATTTTAGGAAATGATAAAGATGGTTAATTTTAGGAAATGATAAAGATGGTTAATTTTAGGAAATGATAAGGTGGTTAATTTTAGAAAATGATAAAGGTGGTTAATTTTAGAAAATGATAAGGTGGTTAATTTTAGAAAATGATAAAGGTGGTTAATTTTAGAAAATGATAAAGATGGTTAATTTTAGAAAATGATAAGATGGTTAATTTTAGAAAATGATAAGATGGTTAATTTTAGAAAATGATAAAGGTGGTTAATTTAAAAAATAAATGGAAAAATATATATATTTGATATATATTTTTAAATGGACTAATGTTAAAAATTAGCGCACAGGTTTAATTTCCAAAGTGAAGAAATCGCGGCAAAATTCAGATAGTAATATTAGTCAGATTCTGAAACGTGCATCGGCTGACATACGCTGATATCAGAATTTTCGCGCTTTACGAACCACAGAAGAAAAAAGTATCAAATTAAAATAATTTCGGTATGGTTGCAATTATCGCGAAACCCGGTATCAGGGGACCTCGGAGGTGCTTAGCCAGAGTTAAGCTTCCATGAATATTTTTTTACGCGTATACCTATACATGTCCTACTTAAGTAGCGTACCTTTTTCAAGACGGCCTCCTCCCTCGTCCAGGCGTGGCATTGGCTTTAATTGCCGCGTAATTTTTGACTCCTTTTTTCGAGATCGCTTTAAATGCTTCTAGAAAAACGCTACTGATGCTGGAGTTATAATTGTTTGAAACGCCTAAAATCTAACGTTCTAAAGCTCTCATTTTGGTCTGTATTTTACTTGGCTAATTGCTCCCGATAACTTTTAATTTTTGGGCTACTTTAATTGCTTTTATGTAAATTGGAACTAGTTTTGGAGCCGCTATAATAGTGATCTATTAAACTACAGTGTCGAGCGCCTTATAGCCTTTGATGATAGCACTTGGTTTTTGGCAGGTCCGTAATGTCAATTCTGCTTTTATTATACTTATAATCGTTCTTTTTCTTTTATAATGGTGTCGAGACATTTTAAATTGAAATATAATTTTGGGGTTTTTTCTTACTGTAAAGTTTGATAAATAGTCGAATTTTCCTTATTTGCCATAACGGGAAA
Organism: Leiobunum rupestre; assembly: GCF_980474605.1. Classification (NCBI taxonomy): domain Eukaryota; kingdom Metazoa; phylum Arthropoda; class Arachnida; order Opiliones; family Sclerosomatidae; genus Leiobunum; species Leiobunum rupestre. The sequence continues at coordinate 65,850,191 of NC_143386.1, read as the reverse complement.
ATAATTTTAAAAATTCATTATAAGTTTAAGTTGTTAATTATACATTGTTGAAATAAAATTGAAATAATAGTTTTTGACGCCTGTTGGTATGTAATCAAATAGCTTAGTAAAAAAAAATCAGCTAGGCTAATACCTTAGGCCTAAGTCATCAAGCGACTTTTGAAGCCTTTTAATTCAGGTGGCCGGGTTACAATGTCACCATAAGTAAAATAATTATTCATAAGTAAGCCGTCTGTAGTTTTCCCATATAATTGTTACGTACAATTATTAATTTTAATATGAATTAAATCAAATTGTTTAAGACACTCCGAAATTAACAAATTAAATTACTTTTGTTATTAATAATTTAACCCCTATGGCGTACTATGTTACTTATGATATCAATTTGGTTTTCCCAAGTTGGTTTACCTCTATACCTCTTAGTTGAATTCAAAAAAACCTGATTAGCATGAAACGTAAAGCTAGGACTCTATTGTTACGAATGAAATATATTGGCCCACGCCTTGTTCCAGTGTCCTCGATTCAAATTACTAATTATTTTTCTATCAATTGAACAGTAGCCTACTCGGGGTTTTGACAGCAAAGCTTTCAAACGGGTCTCTCCCAAATGAAACTACTTTCGCGATATACGTGTTCGATTTAATTTAAGCCTTTAGTTTGCCAGTTGAAAAGTTACCTGTCTTACAATTCGATTTTCATGACTAACTGCCGAAATTTACGGCTGGGAACCTATCGGTATTATTTTAACCCAAACAAAACCCTAGCTACGCCACTGGTCTTACGATAAATGCATATAAATCATATTAAACCAGGAAAAAAATATCCTATAATTCTGAAATGCCCCTCTAAAATGAGCTAATTTTGAAATGCCCCTCTAAAATGAGCTAATTTTGAAATGCCCCTCTAAAATGAGCTAATTTTGAAATGCCCCTCTAAAATGAGCTAATTTTGAAATGCCCCTCTAAAATGAGCTAATTTTGAAATGCCCCTCTAAAATGAGCTAATTTTGAAATGCCCCTCTAAAATGAGTTAATTTTGAAATGCCCCTCTAAAATGAGTTAATTCTGAAATGCCCCTTTAAAATGAGCGAATTCTGAAATGCCTCTTTAAAATGAGCTAATTGTGAAATGCCCCTCTAAAAGGAGCTAATTATGAAATGCCCCTCTAAAATGAGCTAATTATGAAATGCCCCTCTAAAATGAGCTAATTCTGAAATGCCTCTTTAAAATGAGCTAATTGTGAAATGCCCCTCTAAAAGGAGCTAATTCTGAAATGCCCCTCTATAATTTCATTTTTCATCCTATATATTATGATATTCTTAGCATATTCTGTTAAAACTAAACCGATAACACTTAAACATATTTACCTTCCTAATATTAACGTTTTGCAAACTCATTGTAAATTTAAACCGAAAATGGTATATATTTTAATGAGATATAAATATTTGTTCTTTATCCTCGGCGACTGTTTACGCTCTGTTGGACGTCTTTTGATTTATTTTTAGTAGTCGCGTTTCCACTTCTAAAAATGTCAAGCCTGCTTTTAGAAATTTAAAAAAGGGCTAATATATTGGCCACACTCCGTTGATCCTAAGAATCTCGTAATTTGGAAATTTTCTACTTCCTTCTTTGTTTTTGGATGTTTCCTTTTTAAACAATATCTCGATTAAAAAAATAAGGTCCTGGGAAAACTCAGTTGAGTGGATTGCCTTGTTTGCGCTATTTCGTTGCATCTTTGTTTTGATACCTGGAGGAAATTAAAAAACTTGCTGGGTGCCAAAAAAACCTGTTTCATATTTCTTTGCTGAGATTTATGGATCTGATTTGTGCCGGCGTTGTTCAAATTGGGATGAGCAAATATTGTTCAAATGATCCGGGGATATATTATAAGTACTTCGTTATCTTGATGGTTATATTTTATATTTTGTTTAGCATTATTTACATAATTTATTCAAATAATACTTTTTGAGGAGCACGTTAAATATTTTTTTAAATTTACAATTACTAGATTTATAAATAGACTGATAATAAATATATATTTATTATTTCTCATACCGCCCAATGTTGTTCGTTACATCCTATTTGTTTTAGTAGTTTATTGCGGGGGTTATACGTCAAATTGTTAGCTGTTAAAAGTTTTTTTCAGCACTAAAACTATAAATTGGAATTTCGGTTGCCCGAATTGTTGCAAAGATTTGTTTCACTGCTATTAAATACGCTCTCGGATATTGTAAGCTAATCTAACCTAGCCTAAAACATCCTCCATTCATTGAAACAAAAACCAAATCAATCAAATAACACGATGGGCTTTTATAAATTTTTTACTGGTGCAATCGGATAAATACCATTCGAACAATTTCAACACCATTCACATAATTGAACAAATTATACCACTTGTACTCGGAAACAGTTCCAAGTGGAAGCCCAAATTTAAGCTTAATTCTAAATTTCTAGAAAGCTCAAAGGCCATGACACCATATCATTTCACAGTTCACCTTTTTGCGAAATCTTGGAAGTGTATTCGATCCAATATTTAGCGTTGACTTTCGCAGCTTGATCTGCCCGGTTAGCGCATCCATCCGTGTCTCAATTCGACGCGTCTTTGACCTTCGTACCTGCTGAATGTATACTGTCGATAAACAGGGCGGCGCTGGGCCACGGGGAGAGGTCGGCCATCTCTTTATGTACTGGAACTATATTATTATTAAGTCTCGCCGAGTCTAGACGCCTTTATTGTCCGCGTCCGGAACTCCACCATATTTGATGTTGTTCTTCCATGATTACCGAGACCAATGCCGAAATAACAACTACGAAACCAGTTTTTCATTTACTCGTAAACAACGCTATTTATTCTCGTCAAAGTTTTTGCAAACCTTTTTTAGGACATCCACCTAGATTCCCAAGGCAAGAACTTGATTGCTGCTATGCTCGAAATTACGCGATGCTAGTACCAAGAGAAAGGTTTGAAATTAGAATTTTAGTAACTATATAGAAGTTTCTCACGTATCGTATCTCATTATTATCTTAACGCCAAATGTCTTAGATGCAGCTTTGCATTTGAACTATTTCGTTGTAATGGTAAATTAATTTGCTATTTAAACTACGTGTCTATGTTAAATTGGATTTCCACTTTTGCAACCTCCTAATCGTTTTCCATCTAATTAATTATTTTTATTATGTTACACTTTGGGTACCTATTTTTGAAATACAGGCTAAGACTATATTATATCCCAAACGTAAAATTAACATACCAGAATCTGCTGGTTTATGACCTACTTCGTCTAGGGTGTGTAAGAGAATTATTTTAAGAAAGATCTACACTTATTCAAAGTGGATATCGTTAAGTTTCTTTATTCTTAATTTTATTGAATTTTTTCGTTGAAAAATGACCGCTAAATTCTATATTCTCCGTTGTGTAAAGAAACGCGGTTTATAATAACAATCATTATTTCTAACAATAGGTTTTTAAATATGAAATTCGAAGTAATCCATCATTCAAATAACGCTTTATTCGCGTTGAAGAATAGAATTTGCTAAGTAGGACGATGGTGTCAATCTGACTTCGCCGTGACCTTTGATGATATTTTAGAGTTTCTTCTTCGGTTACGATATTTTAGAATCCGTTACGTATTTCTCCAGGGAACATTTTCAGCGCGTCGTTATCTAAAGTAATGACGGTAATCTGTTTCTAACAACTCCTTACTGTTTCTTTTCGAAGATTCGTGCTAGATTTGGTAATTTTAGAGTTCACCTGAAAAAAATGACTACACGGCCCGAAGCGTTTCATTATTAGCCTTATTAATAACGTTCTTATTTATATAATTACGGTGAATATACTTCCACCTCTAGCTTTACAAGATCCATTTTTTTCGAAATTTGCTACACGGACTTGAATTGCGAATATTTTAGAGTGCTGTTTAAAAATATATTAGAAATTAGTGCGTAGTATCTTTACCAAATATGGAAGTTTAAAAAGTTTATAACCGACACGTGATTCTGCAGTAACACTGATCACACCTTTATTTTCAGTGTGTTCTTATAACTTCCCAGAATTAAACTTTTTTACCATGTTGCAATAAGGTCTTTTTATATTAAAATCTACGAAGTTGGAAATAATTTAAGAAATATTAGAAATCTTCGCTTGAAAATCTTATTAAACTAAATGACCTTTAAAAACCATGAATTTTCAATTCATGAGGACTTGAAACCTATATTTTCATAGAATTTTTTGGTTTCCTTTTATATTGCTAACAACTCTCTTCACAAATATCAAATAAATCGATTTTAGCATAAATGGAATTTTTTTTATAATTTCTGGTTCATAATCTCTTTAAAAACGCTGTCTTCTAAGCCGATGTAACGATTAGTGATATCTATTTGCGCAAGTTTAGTATAAAATCATCCAGTGTTTGGGTGGTTCAAAGCTACAATCCTTTTCTCTTACGTCGTTCGAATCCATACTACTGTAAGCTTTTTTAATCAAACTTGAAATCGTTCATTATGTTGAACGATACGCGCTTATTTATCGGTATCATTGCGGCGCGATAGTCTATTGTAAGTCCTTGGTTGAACAATTCATCCGCTGTGTTGTTTTTCTTCAGCAGGGGAAGTTTGGTCGCCTGAGAGTCTGCTCTCCTAGATAGCCGCGCCAAAGAAGATTAAGCGCTCTCTAAACCGAAGCCCCACCCTCAGTTTTTAAAAAGGGGGGGGGGCATAGGGGGTTAAGTTCTTTTTAGAATTCAATTTAAGTTGACGCCGCGAGGCTCTCCAAGTACTCGCGAAACGGTTCTTATAGTAAACAGAAAAATGGCTTTATCGAATGCAGTTCGCAGCCAGGGCCACGGGCAATCTCCCGCCTTCCCCTTCGCATCGGTTACGCGCCTCCTACAGCGCCCTCTGCCGCTTACGAAGAGGAACCATTGGCAGATAACGTCGAAGCTCTTACGCAACACTCAAAACATCACGCTATCCTGAGCCTAATGTACACTCGCTTCGTTGAAATTATATCTATGTTGAATATTTAGTTAAATTTAAACGGAATATTAAATACTAGATTGCTAGTACTGTAAAAGTATACTTAATAAAGGCGAGAGGAAGTTGAGATGACGCAACAGCTATTCTGTTGTTGCCAATGACCTTCGTTAAATATTGTCTATTGTGGCTATATACTGGAAAATATTTTTTAGATATTGCGTATCGTGGCAAATATTTTTTAGAAATAATTTAAATAATTGTCATAATTACATCTTAAACAAACATTACCAATTAATTAGTGTTCGATATTTATAGCTTTCAAGAATTATTTTAAATTTCTAGCATAATTAATTCTTGAAAACTCCAAATATATTACACTTATTTGTTAATATATTTTGTTTTTACATATTTCAAAATAATAGCCTAATTATTTCTTAAAATGAGAATACATTATTCCCAATTAGTGCTCGATATTTTGGAGCTTTAAAAAATTATTTAAAACCATTTCGAAGAATAAATATTTGTTCGGTTTGTTAACCTCGTATGAAATTGAGAAGTTAACCTCAATAAATCGATTGACCTTTAATGACAACTGATATTAGTTATTCTCTCGCTCATTGTTTGTGTACGATTGAATGTTAATTGTTTCCTCTTGTGACACGCAGCGGAAGATAGTTATTGCTTAATACTTAAAGAGATTGCGACATAACATGTTACTTTGTAGAAAGGTATGTACTGTGACCATCTTGTTCTGATGCACAGGATTCGTACACGACCTGCAAAAGTCGGGGAATTTTAAAATGTTCCCAAAAGTCAGGGATAAGTCAGGGAATTTTAATTCCGGCCTGGACAAACGTGAATTTTATGGATAATCTGCCCAAAAGTGGCCAATAAATATTTTTACCACAGAAAATTATAAAATAATAATCAAAAAATACTTCGAAATTTCAGATTTGGGCTACTTAAGCCAATATATATGCAGAAGAATAGCTAGATTCTGTTAATTTTTTGGAATAAATAATTATAACATTGTAAGTTCAGTGTAAACTAAGGTATTTTAACAATAACATTTAAAAAAATAAATTCCAATCACTTTAAGCTTTGAAATCAGGGTGGCCACACGTCAGTGAAATCAGGGAATTTAAAAATGGGCCTGAAAGGTCAGGGAGTTCTAAGAATTTGTAAAAGTTAAGGGAATTTGATTTTCTCTGGACACTTTTTGAAGGTAATTTAACTCTAGACACATGACAAATTCTTTGATTATCATTTATTTCCTTGAAAGTTTGGCTAATTTTTTCAACATTGCAATAACCTTTTTATTATATAAATCCATTTTAATTTATTAACTTCTGATAAAATAAAATATAAAATAAAATTTGGCCTTAAAAAGTCGGGGAAAATCGCTTCAAATGGCCAGGGAAAACAGGCAATTAGTTAGGAAATTTTATCTGAAAATTTTGTGGCAACCCTGGAAATGCAATTTTTCTTGATTAGCCACTGGCCTCGACTTCTCTCCAAAAAGGTGACATTTTAGGAACACCGTGTTATTTGAAAGAAATTTCCCATTCAGCTATATTTAATCAGACACAGGACAACTACCAGTTCTCCGTACACGTTTTATTATCGCGTTTAATCTCTGGTTTGGTTTAAGCTTTACCCTAAATTTATTATTTACCTTATACGTGTATTGAGGTTTCCAAATAGCATTCCAGGGAAAGAGGTTGATTAATAATCACGTTGCTCTATCGAACGCGTACATCATTTGCGCCCTACAAAAACAGTACCTGTCATTGGCATTATAAACGGTTCTCTGGCATAATGGCTGGGCCGCGATGACGAGGTACTTATCGATGGGGAGCCAGGGCTGATAGTATTCGTGAGCCGCTACCCGTACTTGCCCCCCCCCCCTTCGGTCGCGCGTCTGTGTGACACCTGTTGCGCGTATAGGTACGTCGACGTCGGCCGTTTCGACGCTAATCCGATTATCCAAGTTCCAGGCTTAAGTCGATTTGCGCGGCTTCTACACTCGCCTAATCCGTCCAGTAACGTGTCCTAGACGGTGTCCGATTGCGCGAAGGTGTCGCGCTACCCGTTGCGTAAATGTCGTGGCGCTGGTGATTTACGAATTTCGCCATTGAGGCAAGCTGTCTTCGTGTGTGAGTGAATTTTTTATTTCTGGCGAATTCCGAATTATATGGACACCATCCAAATTGCTGAAATGGCTGAGAAAGTATAAAAAAGAAAGCTGTTCTATTTGTTCCGACTATTTTTAAACCCGCTCGCTGTCGCTGGTTCACGTCATTGCCGTTCTGAAAGAAACCAAAGTTTTCCCCCCTTAAATCGCGACATTGTTATCGAGCAATCAACCTTATTTCGCCAAGAATAATATTAATATTAATTCGAAATTGGATATATATTGTCGCTATAAGGAAGAAAAAATCCACCGAGAAGTTTTAATTATTTTGGTTTTTAATGCCGAATCTAATATAATAATCAACTCAATTTCCATATTGCAACGTTGATGTTATCGAATTACCGAAAACACTCGACCCAATTTTGGTTCCTTTCATTTGCAGCCAACCTCTCCCATTTTTCAATTTTTGAAGCGACTAAAGCCTCGGGAAACCTGATTCCTGGGCGACTTTGCACCCCGAGGAAGTGGGGAAAAAGTAAAAAGTAACTTTAATCGTGTTTTTATGTTCATGAAGTTGCGTGGGATTATTATTTTCGGCGGCGAAATTTCCAAAATAAACAATAGGATTCTCTCTAAACTAATCGTGAACTCCGATAATAATTTCGCGGCGTACGTTCGAAAGTTCATTGTTTTATCAGTCAAGTAGCGAATACGACAACGACAGCCAGACTTTCCTACCAAACGAAAACCCCCGAGTTCAAAGTCTAATTTCATTCAAGGCTTGCCAAATTTAGGCGGAGAAATTTGGCGTATTTTCAAAAGAGAAAATAAATAGGAGTGACTTTGAATTATTGGCGGCCCATATTTGAAGAAAATTGGGGCCAACGGAATTAATAGAGAAATATATAAAAAGGGCTCGGTTAAAAAAAAACAATTGAATTAGGAGAGTCGGCGCCAAATTTGGAATTTGATAATAGCAACCTCGTTCGTATCCGCGACTGGAGAATTATCCAAAATATGAACGGAAAATCGCGGCCTTTTTTCACGAGCGCCTTCTAGCGACAGCCGAGTCTCGTCTGAGAATAATCGTGCCAAGTTCATTATTCGTCGGCGGCGGCGTGATGACGGTTCCCACGTTGTAGACTGGCCGGCTCCAGCCAGGACCTGACGACGGCCAGCGTCCCAGCCATGACGTCCTACAAGAGATTTTCAGGGGCACTCTCTGGCGGGGGCGTCTCCTTCATGACGGGTTGTCCGAGCTTCCCGTCTTTGCACGCCGTCATCAGGAGGGCCAGACACGCCAACACCACTAAAGTCGTAGGTATCCCTTTGACTCCATCCCGCGTGGTTTCACTCGCTTTGATTCACCAACAAATCGGTTCTTGTTTATTGCGGGTATTCGCTTACTATAGTGAGAGCTGTTGGCTCGCGTGGCATGCGGGGCTTGCCACCAGCCTCCTACTCATTGTAACTCGGCCACCTGAATTAATAGCTTCAAAAGTCCCTTGATGACTTAAGCCTAAGGTGGTGCCTTGGGTATTAGCCTAGCTGATTAACTCAGTTTCGGGTTAAGAAAGACAACATATCTAGTACATTGGACGGAATGATACTAGTACGAATTTCCGGTAAAATGGCGGCGCGAATTTCGAATGTGACCTGGTTGAATCGGGCGTTATATAATTACTATTGCGTTATATTTCAAATTGATCATTAATTAGTTAACAAAGATACGATTTTAAAAATGGTTGTAATAATTTATTTTTAGTCCTACAAGTAAAGCATACCTAAACAAATTCCGTTTGGCGAGTCTAGGGTAGGTATAGAACGGGTAATGCCGAGATTACCACGTTGACGTACATAAACCCGCGATTCGATGATGGTTTAGGAGCGAAATACTAAAAATACGCTATAATGAAGCTTAAAAATAATAATCTACAATAAATATTTATTGATCATTTTGTAATATACGCAAAAGGGATTTCTAAAATGGAATAATATAACACGCGCAGGAATCTTTAGAAATTCAACAGAAACTAGGCCAAATTCGAAATTCCCGCCGACTATTTATAGCATCTTTCCGCCAAATGTACTAGTTATTTTTCCTTTCTTAACCCGCAACTGAGTATATTTAAAATGTGGTCGAAGGTGGTGCCTTGGGTATTAGCTCTATTTAAAAAAAATATATATATAAAGGATAGGACTTGAATTACGTCAATTCTAACTCTTCATCAGCTTTATAGAACGGAAATTGAAGTTAGTTAATTTCTCGGGCGTTTCTGGCTTTGAAAATCTATAGCTTAGCTCGTGCTTCAGGATCTAGAGATTTTGTTTCCATGGTAACCTTTTCAATAGCGTGAGGATTATAAGAACTTACTGACTTTTGGGTCCACTTATCGCGTGTTCCGTGCTAAACAAGGTCTCATTGAAATTTTTTTAAAGAAATGTTCTACAGAGCCATATTTTTGGTGGGAATTTTTTAACGTATGACATAGCAATTAGCTGCCATGTGGACGTCAATTTAAAAGGAAAACCCTGGCTCCATACAGTCAAAGCATTTATTCGATTTCCTTAAAAAAGATAGCCTTTCATTTGAAGGAAAACATTTGCCACGAGCTATAGTAGACGGGCTCAACCCGCGCTAGGGAGAAATGGCGCAAACTGTTTGCCTTACACGTACGCGTTTCTTAGCGCGGTTCACTTATCGATTAAACTCAGTGTTTCGAAGTGGTAAATGTCAGGTGTCAAATAATATGGCAAAACGTGGTTAATACCGACATGGTGAATAATACTTTTTACTGGCTAATAGTGGCAAAAAATAAATTTTAATGAAAATTAAAAACGTACCAAAGAAAAAATATTTGTGCTTTTTTAGACAAATATACGGGATTAGTTGCCAGGTTTTGGGCTAGAAACTCGACTTCGTCTGCTATATATCTTTAAGGTTTTTTTGTGAAAAGCAAACGTAATCTCGTATGTAAGTGATGCTTCATATCTGAAAGATATTTACATCATTTAAATGCATTAACTGATTATTAGTCACTTTTTGCCACTGACATGGACTTTATTCTAAAAAGTGACGTTTAGGTAACACTGATTAACCTCAATTTAATGAAATAACCAAATTTAGTATAGAGATATTACAATCAAAGTATTGGTTTAACAATCTCTTCATCATAAAATTGTTATATCTATCTATAAAAATATTTATTCGATCTTAAAATTAATATATTTATAACCATTTGTAGGTAACCGAAATTTCTTGTTTTTATGTTATTTAAACTGCTTAAAGGTCTAGGTTTTCTTCTGGATGATAAAATTGGCGAATAAGTAGATAAGTCCATAAAGAAAAGGGATAATAAAGCTAAACCCTAAACAAATTTGAAGAAATTTAAAAACTTACTAATAGCTCGTACCGATAGGTCTCCGAGCAAACAAAAACTCGGACCAAATAGAATAATTAAATTAAACTAAATAAAATAAAATAGCCAGAAAATCCAACGGTAGACTTATTCGCCAATTTTATCATCCTTTACAATGCAGTCCATAGGTGGTTCCTTTTAACTTAACATTAGGTTTTCTTCTGCCTGTCACCGTTTAAATTTACTTTCGTTCCTAACAAATACCCTGGTCGTAGGCCAACGTGTTCTGCGGGTGGCCTACCTCCAGGGTATTTGCTTTTCAGGCAAGTTATCTTAAAGGGGGACAGGCAGAAGCCAACCTAGGCCTTTAACGTTATTTTTAGTCCCTTTAAATTTATGGTCGTTAGCTTCGTAATCCTTTTTAAGCTGTGCCCAAAAGAAACATAGTTACGATTTGTGAGTTTTAGTCGTAGACTGTTGCGTTCTGGCTTTTGTAAGCGGAGCCGGTTCTTGAAACTCGTTACGACGCCAGTTTTGAACTACTTTTCCGTTGCCTCGCGGGAATATTCAAATTTCGAAGTGGGTCGCTTTCCCGTGGCATGGAAAGCAAAATTATTTTCCAGAAGACTAATTATAGTTTTCTCTCAGCGGTCAAACGCGCTACTGTTCCGCTATTATTGGCTTTGTGAAGTGTTCAAGTGGCTGACGCGGAGACTTCCTACAAATTACTTTTGCGTTAAAAATAGTGCTCGCGGTTTTTTAATTTTTAGCTCCGCAAATTACTTGGCGGTATTGTTAGTCGTATCATTATATTCGATCCTATTTATAGTTGGGAAATTCTAACGGCGCCAATTATTTAATTCGTTACTGTAGTTCTAATCGCGAAAATAACCGGTTTTCAAAGATTGACACCGACGATTTAAATTTAAGATCAATTTTGTGGTGCTCGTATCCCGTTATTGAACCTGAACAATGTTTTCCAGTTTTAAGAGTCCAAGAAATCATATGTTAACAATAGGCGGTAGCGTAAATTGTTTTGGTCTTAGCTAACGTTAAAATGTTCCCCGAAATTCGTTATAGCACTGTCAACCTCTATAGCGCTTCAACGATCGGGGTTGGCCGTGGTCTGTTTCACTTTCGATTAATAATAGTAGTTCCTACAGGATATATCACTTCGAAAAAATCTGACCAGCAAATGGCTTTTGCGACAGCAGCGCCGCTTCGGTGAAATTGGCGGAGGATATCCGAAACTCCCGTAACACGTAGCCTTCTACAAGGCAGAACCCGTAACAAACAATTAGGAAATGAGATCTGTGATGTGTTTAAGAAATACCCACTCGCAAGTCCCTCTAGGGCTAGTTGTCCGCGGAATAAATCTGTATAATTTTAAGTTATCAGGGCTGCCACATTTCAGGGAAAAGTCAGGGAATTTGAAAATGGGCCTATAAAGTCAGGGAAATTTCAGAATTTATAAAAAGTCGGGGAATTCAATTTAATCTTGACACTTTTTTAAGTTAACTTTACTCTAGATCCATGGCAAATACTGCTATTATTTAGATACTTGAAAGGTTTTTTAACGTTGAAATAACTTTTGCATTGAAATAAAATTTGATTAAATTTATTAACTTCTGATAAGTGTAAAATTTAAAACTGGCTAATTTTGGCTTTAAAAAGTCGGGGAAATTTACTTAAAATGGTCAGGGAATTTGAATCTGAGAATATTGTGGCAACCTTGTGGGAAGTAGAACATTTTTATACCCCATTACCCCGAATAGGCCGAAGGTGATTTCCGTAAAGATTGTTAGAATTATGAATCGCGTATATCACGTGACTCGCAATTGTAACCGTGAAAGGGGAAATCGTTAGTAGATGTTTTTGACCCGAACCCTCGAAGAATACGCCCCCACATCGTACGAGTTGTGAGTCAAAGCTCGTCCGCGAAACTGGTTCGAAACTCGAAACTCCGGCGCTTCAGCTCTCAGCTTGTCATTTGGGCGCGTGCGTGGCACTTGGAACTGGCGGGCGCCTGCTAGGCTCGTTACATAAGCCACGACGTGTACACGCTGATCTGGACATTTTCTGACACTCAAGTGTGTTTCACTTATTATATTACATATTCCAGTTCGTTTTTACACCCAATACGGTGTTGTAGGGTTGTGGATATTGATTTATCTCTGGGATATCCAACGATAGATCTAGTCTTGCCGAATAATCATTATTAGCTAGGCTAATACCCAAGGCATCACTTTGGATCCAAGTCAGCTAGCGACTTATAAGTTGATGAACTCACGAAATCAAGGTCAAGTAGCTGATACTAATCTTAATTTCTACATAATGTATTAAGTTTTATCAAAAGTAAATGAACTGAAGTTATCAGACTGCTATACTCCCAATTTTGGAGGCGTTTTCCTTATAAAGTTATATTTGACCTCGAATTTGAAATTTTGCGCTTTCCTAAGCTGAAAAAAGGTTTTTGCTTTTATGAAACCATTTTTTATAGATAGAAATAGCTATAGTATAGCTATTTCTATATATATATATATATATATATATATATATATATATATATATATATATATATATATATATATATATATATATATATATATATATATATATATATATATAAAATGGTATGGTATACCCACAATTCCCAACTGCAAGTTATCGCGTCAAAAGGCGGAGATGGAACTTAGCTTGTATTTGACTCGATTTTTCATCATTTTCATAATCAGCTAGGCTAATACCCAAGTGATCTAGCGACTTATAATTCCTTAAAACAGGTGGCCGGGTTACAATGCGTAGGAGGGTGGTGGCAAGCCCTCATGCCCCCGTTAACCTCGACAAGTTTTTATGGGAAAACTCCCTCAGATTCTGAGCGCTATATCGATAACTTCGGTTCATTTACTTCTGGTTTTATGACATTTGATTACCACTACATCAAAAATTGTAGAAAACACGCCCGCAAGTAAATGGGTTTCTTTGCATCATATCCGGTTTACATTGTCAGTTTTCAAGCCATACTGAGTAACTGTTTAATATCGGAATAATTTATCTTTTCACAATGTGCCAAGAAATAAGCTTTTCAATCTCAATGCCACCGCGAACACGCTCGCTTGTCGTCGAGTCGCAAATTTAGCGATTAACGCTCTTTGTCCTTGGAAAGTCACTATTGACTGACGTCGTGAGTGTTGTGGACCCCTGAAAGGGAAGACTGTCACCCAGAACGGAAAAAAAAACAATCCATTCGCGATTTGTTTAATAAGTCACTTCTTTTTCAACGTGTTCTTTTTATGAACGTTGTTTTAAATCTGCCTCGTATACAAAAACGTTTAACACCAAAAGTTTATCTTGCATGATCTGCCTCGTATACAAAAACATTTAACACCAAAAGTTTATCTTGCATGAGAAGTATGCATCCAGGCTATTAATGAAAACGTGTACCTAATGGACGTGAATTTCGCGCCAAACGGATGAGAAATGTAAACATATCATTGTCTAGGGATAGTTGCTTATTTATAAACTTACAAGGAGAGTACCCGAGGTGTTGCCGGGCGTAATGTAGATATATGCAATTTCCCAAAAGAAGACGTTGCACTATACCCATTCGATTTGCTATGGAAACCGAAAATGTTAAATAGTTTTAAATCTCATTATATATGAGATACTTCGCCCGAAACTTATTTTGAAAAATCAGTGGGTACTCGCGAGGGAACTTGTTTCAAGCCCATAAAATTAATACTAAAGGGATGTATTTTATACTTTGGTTTATACTTATAGATTTCCCTGTTTATTTTGACGATCCTTTAACCCTTCTGTTTTTAAACGTCCATTCAAAAGCTGAACACTTCTGTTTACATCCGTCCGCTGTCGCGAGGAGGTACCGGTAGTGACACCGAACGGATGCGATGACAGTCGGGGGGGGGGGGTATATAATACAATTTTCCATTGTATTCGGTTTCAATCTCGCCGTGCTTGCGACACAATTTTTGGATTGTTTGGTATTGCTTCTAATCCATACGAGATAAGCGATATCCACATCACCATATTTTTAAATATTATGCCTGTTTGTCATACAGGCAATTTTGAGATTTTAAATCTTATCAAGAATAATTTACGGAATAAATTTACATATCTGGGATAATTGTAAAATTCTAACGTAGCAACAAAGTGGTTTTTACTTAAAACGCAAGTGGAAATAAATTCATCAACGTTTGTCCAAAGTTACTTCAGAAAAATTTAAGGAATTTCAGTTTATATTGAAAATTTGATGAAAGCAATTTTACTAGTTTAGATATGTTTTAAATGTATCATTTTCACGTTAGCAATTAAAACTGGTTTTTACTGAAACATGAGTTTTTATAACTGTAATATAAGTTGAAATAAATTTAACTTCATTAAAAATTTTACATTTGTCGAGCTCTGCCCTGATAAAGCTCCGATAAAATATCTAAAAATGTCAGGGAAGGGTTGGGAATTTGAATGTGAAAATATTGTGGCAAACCTATCATTTGTACTCTCATGCGTGAATTATCATATTTATACTGATTTTCAAATTTAGAAATTTATGGAATAATGTATTTGCCTTTCCAATTTATCTCTAAATTTCTATTAAATTATACTGCTGGTCTAAAGCGAAAATATTAGGCCTGTGCGAGTAGTGGTTTTAGGCAATCGAGTCGGGTTATCGAGTATACTCGATTAGGAACCGGTTTTATTCGAATAATTATGATATTAAATTTAAAATGAGTATAAACTAACTTTCAATGCTGAAAAATATTCCTTTAATTTAAATGAACCACACTTTCCACAACTTTAGTAACCTTATAGTGACTAGTAGGATATAAGACTAGTATACTAGCCCAGCGGTTCCCAAAAGGTGTTCCGCGGAACCCTGGGGTTCCGTGGAAGGGTCACAGGGGTTCCGAGAATTCGCAGCGCGGTCATCTTTGGTCGTGGCAACAGTCTTCTAAGATAAGTAAAAAAAATGAGTTGGGGTTCCGCCAGTATTAGCTGCATAATTTAGGGTTCCATAGCAAAAAGAAATTGGGAACCGCTGTACTAGCCTACTAGCCGAATTATAGTAATTATTAGTAAAATAATAATACAATATACGTTCTTTAAATGATTATTGCACCGTCTGTCCGTATATTGCTTCGGAAGTTAAACTCTCGAGTTCTAACACCGGCCGACATCCGAACTCGTGAAGTGTCACTCCAAACCAAAACTTAAAATGTTTGAAGAAAAACCGCGCAGGCGCACTACGTATTAAAAACAATGATCCATCCCCAAGGTCATTCAAAGCATTTGTTTTTTGTACGTCTTGAAAGTACCGTTTATTATTTCCACCCCAGATTGTTGCAAAAACTCCTCTTTGAACTTACAAGGAGACGACCCGAGGTGATAATTACCGATTCTGTTCAAAGTCGGGTATAATATACACCTCTATGTAACTTGAAAAACCTGCAAGGGGAAAGTTGCGACGGGCTTTCGTTTTGCCAATAGTGGGGTGGCGGAGTGGTTAGCACCTTCGCCTCGCAGCAAGAGGAGCCGGGTTCGATCCCAGCTTGTGGCACTGGGTGAAAACTCGGAACAACTCCTTCCGCGTTGAGTTTGCAAGTTCTCTCCCCCACTGGTGTAAGGGGTTTTCCCCCGAGTTCTTCGGTTTCCCCTTCCATAAAACCTTGTCGAGGTTAACGGTAATAGTTAGTGTAGGGAGCTCTTGGCTCGATCTCGTGGCATGCAGGGCTTGCCACCACCCTCCTACGCATTGTAACCCGGCCACCTGAATTAATGGCTTCAAAAGTCGCATGATGACTTAGGCCTAAGGTGGTGCCTTGGGTATTAGCCTAGCTGATTATTATTATTATTATTATTAACCGAAAACGTTTTTGACACCATGATTTGGAATTATTTCCATTGAAAATAACATGGGAATCTGAATGATTTTAAGGGTCTCCCAATTGACCAAATTGCATTTAAACTTGATTAAATTAAATTTTTAAAATCAATTTATATGTATTTTTAACGTTTTTGAAATTTTTCATTTTTTAAAAAATCCTTTGATTCCCATGTTATTTTCAATGGAAAAAAATCCATGGCAAAACGAAAGCTCGCAACTTTTCCTTCTCAGGTTTTTCAAGTGTCATGGAGGTGCACATTATACCCGACTTTGAACAAAATCGGTGATTATCACCTCGGGTCGTCTCCTTGTTAGAACAGTAATCGGGTACCCGACTATGGAATTTTTTGGTACTCGATAATCGACGAGTATTTCGAAATCGACCTAAAAAAGATATGTCATGTTCAATTTATATTTTTAGAGATAGTTAAGCCTTAACAAACTATATTAAATTTGTGACGATATTGATTCTTCAAAAGGGAACGATAATGTATATAGGAACGAAAATTTTGCCACTTGGCGTATTGTCTTAAGGAGAAAATATTTCTCCAAATCTATTTCTAAGAAGTGACTTTTAGTCCTCGTCCTTGGGCGAGTTCCTTTACATGATTTTCACCTTGAAATAAACCCAAATCCTCGAAATGGAGGGAAGACTAGTTTCAAAGTGAAATGTTGGTCTAGTAGCTTTGACCTTCTGCTGCGAATCTTAATCGCGTTTCCTTCCTTTGTCCGTGTTTCAACTCCCTCGATCGGTGGACAACCGTACTTGGCCGCAGCCTTCGCCAATCTCCCGCGACTTCAACAGTTCACGTTGCTGAATACTCCAACTGTCCATTCGTGGCAAATGATCCGTGTTTTGAGTCACGCTACGAAATTACCGAGTTTTGATTTTGTCCCAAAAAGAAGATTAACTTTTTTATACGTTTCATCGTATTTGGCAATTTTTGAAACGGTGACTAAGTGAGCGTTTGGGGGTGATGGGCGGGTTCGGTAGCTCCCCCTAGTGAGTTTCCCAATTTCGGGCGCATTCCTTGCCGCTAGAAAAAGGTGATTTGCATGGAAATGCGTGCCACCTTTCGGTGTTTCCTGTTAATGGCCCAATATATTCGCGGGTTGGAACCCCCCGCGCGCCAACCTTTTTACTAATAGGCGAATTCTCCGTAGATTTATCAACGGATCTTGCAGACAGGACCAATTCACCATCTTGAAATTCTGACTCCCGCGGTAGTTTTGGCTGCATTTTAAGTTACTGTTACTTTCTTGGCATAAATAACTAATCGTAATGGATTCCTGTCTGCAAAAATTTATTGAAATGGCTCCTGTTAGTGGTTACGAACTTGACAAATAAATTTTGGTTTCGCCACGGTCATATTAGTCTTTAAAGGATATAACGACTTTTAATCATAATCAGCTAGGCTAATATCTATCTACTTTTAACGCCAATAGTTTCCAATATTGTATCTTAGGTGAATTACAATTGCTTAGGAATATTTTTGGTTTTTCATAACGCAAATTGTTTAACGTATTAAACGTATTAGGTGGTTAAAGCATTGAAAATCTTGAAGATTAAAACCTGCATTAGTGGATGTTCTAGTAGATAGTAAATTTGTCACCCTAATTAGGGGCCAAACATATAACAAATTTTATTCGTTTTATCATATAAAATCCCCAAGCTTCGTTTTGTTTATTTTGCAAAAAAGATAATTTCCTCTGGGCCGTTTTCCGCAATGTCTGTAAAGAAAGATTACATTTCCGGGAATTCTCGACACGTAAAAAAAGTTTATTTTTTATTATTTAATGAATTGGCGGGAAAATGATGAGTAATTCGAATTACCACTATTTCGCAATATTGTACTTCGTTGCCATGAATCATTTCTGTGGTTTCTTTCTGCAATCATTATCTCTAATGACAAAGTACTCTTATCGGAAGACTTACATTTTAATTGTTTCCGCCGTTTTCTTTTCTTGATAAACTGATTACGCCTAGACCCACGTGCTTTTAGAATCCTATTTCACAATCCAAAGTTATAGTGAAATATTATATAATACATATCGTGTTTGTATTATTTAACAGACGTTATTGGAATTCTAGTGGCTTTTTTTGAAGAAGCGAAATACGGGATGGTTGTTAAATTTAATCTTTGATATTAATTTGAATATTAATAAGCCAGGCTAATACTCGAGGCAACACCGTAGGCTCAAGAAATCTAGCGACCTTTAATACCTGAAATTCAGGTGGTTAAAATGCAAAGGAGGGTGGTGGCAAGCCCTTGGAGATAAACTGAAGAACTCGGGGGGGGGGGGGGGGGACCTCTTAAACCAGTGGGGAGATAATTTGCAAACTCACCGCGTAATTAGTTTCACAAACTGAGATCGAACCCGGCTCCTCTTGCCGCGAAGCGAAAGTGCTAACCACTCCACCACCCCAATCAAATCCTACTTAATTGGTTAATCTTTGCTATAATTTATTTAAACTATTTGAAATTGTATTTTAATAAATTTGTGTCAATTCGTGAAATACTTCTCATCAAATTATAATTTGTTGTCATTAGAAAACTAATGGAAATTAATGATTGTTTAAAACTCTACTGAAATAGTCCCATATACGCAACCTTGACAACTTGCAAAATAATTGCAATCTTTACAAGTATTTTAAACTCTTCAAATGTTATGAAGCGAAAATAGGTGATTTTTAAAGCTGATCTAACTCTATCAGCTCAGGGCTGTCCGATTTAAATTCAATGAATTTATAAAAATTTACTTAAGTTTGTTATCTAGCAATTCAAAGCCAACCAAATTACAAGTAATTATTAAATTTAATGAAGGATAATTAAAATTTTAGTTGGTATTATCTCTAAACGCCCATTATTATTGAAATTTTGAAGAAAAAAATTGAATAAAATGCTTAAGAAAAAAATTAATAAAACTGTTTTAAGTCAAATCGATTTTTTAAACGTAAAAGAAATTAACAACCCCGGCTTTTAACGTACTAGGCTTAATAAATAGTCTGAAATAACAGGATACGCTCGATGCATTTCTCTCGACGTGTCAAACGTGTTCTTTATTTTGTTTTTCTCTAATCGAGATTCGTAAGTGATAGGCACACTTTCCGTAACCCGACATTTAAATAATTCTGGCGATCGCGTCAACCGGATTAATGTCAACCTTCCGCGGAGATATCGTCGCGAATTAATTCTAGTTCGAATTATTTGCGTGCGCGGCGCAGTCAGACACTCGTATCTGGATCATTTCCGGGTGTCGGCTCGCGAGAGAAGTCCCGGTTTTGGCGGCGAGGGGGCCAAGCGCGCTGATCATCCGTTCGCTTTCTTAACCACTCTCAGTCACGCTTTTTGCGATTTACGACGCGGAGCTCGTTTATGTTCGACGTTACTTTTTCTTGAAATTTACGGCTTTCCAACGAAAGCGGTCTTCGTAATCCTTACAACGACCCGGCGGTTCATTTCAGTTTTACATTTTTATCTACACTCGAAATAAATGTTAAAATACGTTTTTGTATTTACAGGGCTATTCTACGCTAAAATCGACGTATGTTCCCTCAAGTCCCCTATTTTTTATGAATTTCAGGGAATCCCCAATAGACTTAAGTGAAGCCGATATTGGCCGATACCGGTATTAGAAAAATGTTTCCAGAAACACATTTAATAATAGGAAAGTTCTCGATTAACGAACTAATTATAATATTCAATTTGAAGGCCGCGCCATGGACGCCAGACTTCAGAAGCTAGATCATACCTTTTTTAGACAGGGGGTTACGAGAGTAACAAATTAAAAACCACGATATTCCATTTGTGATAGAAAATATGTATCAGGGAAAATGGAAAGAAACATATTCGGATATGCTCTTGCAAACTTTTTTCCATGAAAAATTTGAATAAAATGGTATGGCAGTGTACAATGATTTTAACAAATACGCTACTGTTATGATAGATAACTCTGTAAATATTGGCTGTACCCATATCGGTGCATCCCTAATGTTTTTACATCTGCTCAAGGACTCTTTATAAAATAATCAAAGCCGAGGAACCCTTTTAACATCTACAAAAATGGACAGGGAAATTTGGAAATTTAGTCAGGGAAAACCTGGAAATTTTAGGGAATTAAATTCCGGAAATTTTGTACGAACCCTGCAAAACTGTTTCGCAAAATTCCCACTAACCTTCGGAACAAAACCAATTGAGACGAAATATTCCCATTAATAGGTAAAATTCATCGTCTTTTTTACGTCATTCAATTTATAAAATTCACCTGAGGATTTTTATTAATTACCGTATATTCGCGTTTAATGGTTGGAAATATATTTCCTTCAGTTGTCTGATCTAACATTTTGAACTCGTATTTTGCCCCACAATCATTCATTTTCGGTCTAGAGCAGTTTTCGTAAAATTGAAATTAATGAATGTATAGAATAATGAAATAGTTTTTGAATAAGAAATTAAGGGAGGTTTTTTAACTTAACGATATAAAGCTTATTTCTTTATCTCCCGCTTACTTAGCAGCTCTCGATTTTTTTGAAAGTAAGTTGGGCGAATGTACTTAGGTTCTCACGATTGTTTCATTTCCTTTTGCCAGAAATACTATTTCTGGTTTTATCTGGACAGGATTTATCGAAACGGCACGAGAGAAAGTTTATTTCAAAAATTATCATTTCAAGTTTGGGGCCTCTTCGCCGAGAGGAAATCCGTAACTATTAATTCCCCTCTTTCACGGTCTAACTAAGAATGTACTTATTTATACTACCAGGGTGACCGCAGTTCCTATATTTCCTATTTTGTCCTATAATTTAACGTCTTCTTTTTTCTCCTATAATTTCATTAAATTTCCTATAATACCCTATATTTTATCTCAAACGTCTGAAGAAATTAAAATAGTTAATATTTTACCCTTAGAAGTAGTGTTGTAAGTCGGAAAATTTCCCGCTCGGAAAATCTTCCGTATTTTTCCGAAAAATATTAAAAACGTTTTCATTCCATGATTTGTCTAATATATTGTTTGCAAATTTAAATAAAGCGGCATTTTCACCTCATTTTTTCTAATCTAAAAGTAAAACTAAACCTCTAGACTAGTTTAAACTGGTTGAAATGTAACACTATTAATGTTTTGAAGTATGTTTACTGATATTAGTCATTTTAAATCGATAAAAAGTTTAAAACATTAAAAACCCTTGAAAAGTAATTTATGTTTAAATTTTTTATTTTTCCGATTTGCGGAAAATTTTCCGCATTTTATTTTTCCGGAAAAATAAAAACCTTACTTAAAAGTCTAAATAATGTCCTAGTTTTTATAGATGCTTATTTCCAACACTGTTTGCCGATAGTTTTCGACTATTTCTATCGGTTATCAACTTTATTTTGAATGTCATTCTCCCTTAAAATTATTTTGACAACTGTTTTCTCTTATTGTATAATTAATTTTTTCCAATTTCTTCCTTTTCCCCCCAATTTTCTTCCTATATTTTCCTTCATTTCCCCAATTTTCTTCCTATATATTTTCCTATATTTCACTGATAAATTTCCTATATTTCACTGATAAATTTCCTATATTTCACTGATAAATTTCCTATATTTCACTGATAAATTTCCTATATTTCACTGATAAATTTCCTATATGTCACTGATAAATTTCCTATATTTCACTGATAAATTTCCTATATTTCACTGATAAATTTCCTATAATTCCTTTAAAGGAATAAAAAACATTCTGTGGTCACCCTCTCCTACGGTAGAGACATCGTGGCCGAATTTTCGAGCTGGCACGAGAGGGGGGGGGGAGGAAACACATCACCGGCATGAACTTCCATCGCGTCGGAACCAATGAAATAGCGGATTGGTTCGATTTATTTGGTGGGATGGAGTTTGCTGTTGGAGCGACCATCTACTACAGGACTAGTATTACTACACTAAGCTCTCATAAATGATTTATCCTTTGACGGACGCTGTATTTGACTGCAACGCCCCGGTGCGTAATTCTAGAGTTAACAATCTAGTATCAAATGAGGAATACTGCAGCGGTGACGAGTTGGTAATTAATTTTTATTGATGGCACCGAAAAA
Organism: Leiobunum rupestre; assembly: GCF_980474605.1. Lineage (NCBI taxonomy): Eukaryota > Metazoa > Arthropoda > Arachnida > Opiliones > Sclerosomatidae > Leiobunum > Leiobunum rupestre. The sequence goes on along the minus strand of NC_143386.1, from coordinate 65,827,753 downwards.
ATGCTATTACAGTATATTGAAATTCTTTGAATCATCATTTTTCGGACTTGGTAAAGCATCTAGTTAATCATTCGATTCGCAAAGAACCGACTGAAACCTATTTTGAAGAATACCTAGAAAAGACAAAATATTTAGTATTAGTGAAACTAATAATAATCAGCTAGGCCCAAGTCATCTAGCGACTTTTAGTACCTCAAACAGGTGGCCGGGTTACAACGCGTAGGAGGGTGGTGGCAAGCCCTTCATGCCACGCGAGCCAACAGCTCCCTACATTTACTATTACCGTTAACCTCAAGTTTTTATGGAAGGGTCGTATCGATGAACTAGGGGAAAATCCCTTTAACCAGTTTTAACTTGCAAACTCTGCGCAGGAGTGGTTCAAAGTTTTTCACCCAGTGTCACAAGCTGGGATCGAACCCGGCTCCTTTTGCTGCGAGGCGAAAGTGCTAACCACTCCGTCACCCCACTTGGGTTTTAAGTTAAGTAATTGTATTTTTTCGGCGCTGTTTTACCCTTTAAACTATTTAAAATTTTACTTTAAACTAATTAAGTTTCGTTTACCCAATTTTTAAATTCCTAAAACTAATATGGATGGCGCTAAGCGTTATCATAAATATTGCCGTGTCTGTATTAGGACCAAAATTTATAGTCCTAAATGTTCTCCCGAAGTAGAAATCCATAAATCCTTGGTATAACAGTTTAAAAAAAGTACTTTTATTTATTTATCATTAATGTCTAAGACAGCGAGAAGTTTCCGTTTTATGACTGGAAGGTAACGCTCTTTTAATCCCTAATTTGACCTTTTGCGGTAAAGTATTCTCCCGGTTTCATAAATCTCCCTTTTTCTTCGAAACGAGGTTTCATACTCGCTTTAAACGTATTGGTTTTTTGCTCTTCCTATTGAAGCGAAGCGAGTGAACCCTTCCTCCACCAGCCTTTTAAGGAAACAAAGATATTTGTGTTGTTCACCCGTATTTCAAAGGGACCCCCCCCCCCCCTAATAAAATTCTGGAAACTAGCTCGATAAATTACTGAAATTCTAACGGTAATTACGGTATACTGTGTTCCTTTAACCAATTGGCGCGACAATTTGTAGGTCAATATTCTACATACAAAGTCCAACCGGAAATACTAAGAAACAATTAACATTTAGTTAAAATATTTTTAGAGTTCCGATTTTATAAATCAATTTGATTTAAATTAGACAAACCTGATCTTAATTATAATAATTCTAACATTAATTAATAGTTAAGTTAGCAGTGCTATATGCGTTGTTAAATTGTAGGTTAAAAAAAAACTTCTGAAGATGGCCTGCTAAGCTAGCCGAAACTAGTCAGACTAAGTTTTTATATTTTAACCTACAATATAATAATTATGGCTATAAGTATTTAGATTAAGCATCGCTTAAGAGTTACGAAAAACGCAAGTTTTCTTTACTTTTCTGTAAACGCTCGGGGCTAAATTAATAATAATAATAATAATAATAATAATAATAATAATCAGCTAGGCTAATACCCAAGGCACCACCTTAGACCTAAGTCATCGAGCGACTTTTAAAGCCATTAATTCAGGTGGCCGGGTTACAATGCGTTCTTTTACGTAAATATTATCATGGCCAAAATACTAAATTTTTCGTATTTTTTCCGCAAGTGTTGGCCCCAGCTGGTATAAATGCTAATTTCGTGACTTACGATCGCGGTAAAATTGTTGAGGTTGCGCCTTTAAAAATTTTAAAATAACGGTTAAGGTGAAGGTTATTTATTCGTAATAGCGGTTGACGAGAGTAAAAAAAAGGTTTAAATATGATAAAAATTGCTCCACGTAAGGGGAATACCCTGTTTATTTTGTTACTTTTTTATAAATCACGCTTCTCGGAATAACGCGCGTGGGGAAAACCCGTTGAACGTTTATTTCTTACATTTCAAACTTCCTCTAAAAATGACTCCTAAATTGGTACGCGTGATCAAAGTTGGCATGTTCACACTTAGCTAGCATGTGCTTTTACGTTTTAAGATTATCGCTCCATATTTGGATAATTTCGCGATAATTATCCAGCATTGGCTGATTTGTAGAGAGAGGTGTTTATTATTCTTAAAGGGAATATAACCTCAACGCATTATTTATGGAAGACCCTTAACAATTTGAGCAAGAATTCACTAACTAGCGCCAGAAATATCAAAAGCAGGTGACCAGACTTCCTATATTTTTAATGCCTTCGTATAAATTCCTTCATTTTGACCTATTTTCTTATAATTTCACGGTCTTTTGAAAATTAAAACTTTTTATACTTGTCATAGAACATCTAGTGAAAACATTGCCACTTTCGAAGAAAATCTTGAAATGTACGGGCTTTGTAAATCCGCTAAGTTATCCAGTAATGCAAGAAAGCGGTGTACAAAAATTATCAATATCCTTGGTAATTCGAGTCATACCGATATGCAATAATTACCTTTTTATTTTTCCTATATTTTGTTATTCAGGTGAATTTTAGAAAAATATAGGACATTATTTAGTTTCCTTTATTTTCCTATAATTCACCATTTTATTTCTTATATTTTCCTATGATTAACCTCTAAAATTCCTATTTGTCCTATTCAATTTTCAAAGCCTTTTCCTGGTCACCTTGCTAAAGCCATCTAATGGAAAGGTCAATATTTAAAATGTTGCTGTTCTTTATCTAATACCTGCGGTTTTATTTCCTTTAAATTTCCCTTGAACTCTAGAGATCAGTTATTTAATTTATAAATCTTGTAAGGAACCCGAAAATCAATCCAAAAATCATAATTTAAATTCTTAAAAGTTGGTTTGTTTCCCAAATCACTTTGAAATTTAGAACTCCTTACCAGAATATTTCAATTTGTAAGGTATGGTGCAATTTTATTAACCGTTAAACAATTTAAAGATAGCAACCTACGCCGAGTCACGTGCGAACGTAGCTTTCCAGTGTTGAAAATTCGACTTGAAGTCGAAAATAAGGTTGCGCAACGCGTCGAAAGAAAGCGGGTATTTTCAAGTGTTGCGCGTTCTATTCCCCCGGGCATTCGTCTAAGCGGCACATTTTACCCACCGCGGGTCGCTTAAGTTTCACCCAACGGAGAAATAGTAGAGTTATTTGATAAAAAGAACACCCTACAAGTGAACTGGGCGGGGTTTCGGAAGGGGACACTGACCTTCTCCGGCAGCCACAACAACACGCGGACCTACATTTGCTCACTGACTCGTCTCGACTCGCCCGATGCCGCGTGCTCACTGTTCTTGTTATTAATTCCTCGATTCCGGGACCGCGTGCTCTGTCGGAAAGAAGGTGGCTGGACGTAGGAGTTGGTGTCGATCATTCGTCGAGTTGGAGTTGGAGTCTTCGAGATCGTGAACCCGAGCCGTGAATCCGGATACGACGCCACCCCGAGTTTATCATCCTTCGGGTTTCGCGGACGTTATTACAGCGTGCGTTATTTTATTGTGGGCTTATTTTCGTGTGCCCCTCTAAGGATAAGGATTTGTTGATAATATTCATTAGTACAGCGGTTCCCAATTTCTTTTTGCTATGGAACCCTAAATTATGCAGCTAATACTGGCGGAACCCCAACTCATTTTTTTTACTTATCTTAGAAGACTGTTGCCACGACCAAAGATGACCGCGCTGCGAATTCCCGGAACCCCTGTGACCCTTCCGCGGAACACCTTTTTGGAACCGCTGCATTAGTAGACGGGTTGAGCTAGAAAACTTGTAGACGTGTAATCTACAATACAAGTTCTCCCTACACTTTTCGAGGGGTTGTTTACTTGGCCTTGCTCCGAATTGGCTTTGTTTAACCATTCTTTTCTTAACTTTGATCCAGAGCGTTACCCGCTGCTAGTTCCTAAGTGTTTTGGCCGTGTCAACGGATATTTGCTTAAAGATTCTTAAAACATAAACTTTTAGTATTTTACAGACGTGTAAATGTTTGACGTCGTGCTATTTATAGCATTCCCAACGTTTTCAATCGAGCTACACTAGCGCATTCGTTAAATGAACTCCATCTTGGTATTTTAGAATTTTCAATTTTCAGCTTGCTTAACGCTTCATAATTTTATAACCAACAATTTGGCGTTCCATAATTTCAAATTGAAAAAACCGGTTTTAAACGCTCTCGGTTATCGTGAAATGATGAGTCACAAATCTGTTAGTGACGCCGTCTATCCGCATCGTTCGATGTTACTTTAAAGGTTTTTAACAATATTAGTCATCAATGATGACTAATATTGTTAGTAAGTCCACCACGGCGAAAGTTACCGATAGCTTTTCGTACCGCAGTCCCTGGGAAATAAATAATACGTTAGCTTTTTTTACTGTTAATTATATAGCGTGTACGGGGAGTGTAAGTGTAATGTTTTAAATTGTTGATTCATCGTACGTTTTTTTAATTGTACCGTTAGTTAATTAAAAAATATTAACGCGCGTGTGATGATCGAGTTATGTTGTGTACAGTCTTCCTTTACTGAATTCATGAATGACTTCATAGGATCACTGTTCAGGGTATGTAACATCTGCCCCAAAATAAAACGCCTTTTTTGACCCACAATATTCAGGGTTGCTAAAGGTCAGGGAAATTAGAGAAAATCGGGGAATTTAAATTAAGACTTAAAAGGTCGGGGAATTCTAAGAATTTTTTATTTTTTTCTAGTTCTTAGACTAATATTTTTATTCGAATTTTTTTCAATTATATTGAATAATAATAATAATGGTTTAATGAAATCCTAAGACGTATTTAGTTAAGGTAAAGGTTAGTCATTTTTAAACGTTGTGCACAGTAAATAGTTTTTGTTCAAAATGTTATTGGAAATAAATGTATTAACTTCTGATGGTAAAGTCAAGTAATTTAATCTGAAAGTGCAATTTCGTATAGCTTTTGCGATCACAATTATGTCTTTTTACTGGTCAATAGAATCGCGATGGTCAGTGAGTCCATTGAAATCGCTAGAAAAGGGGGTGACCTTTTGCACCCATTTACGGAGACTTACTGTTTTCAGATTAAACTACGATTCCCAATGAATTCTCGAGCTGTAGCCAGTTTCAACGTGTTAACATCGTGAAGCGTGTTAAATTTCGTTTGACTTAATCAGCGCGTTTTACGCTAGAGTGAGTCGTTTCTCTATTGACCGTAACAGTGACGGTACTTGACGTAAATGCGAATGTCCCGGTTCTGTTCAATCGTCCGGCGACGTTATCTCCCTGAGGTTTCCTCCAAAGTTCAGGATCGGACACGCCTTCGTGGCCATGCGAAAGCTGGTACCACGGAAGCCCGCATTGAACGCTAATAATTACTGTTCGGAAAGGAAATTTTTCATCTCGCAATTATGAATGCCGATTTGGATTATTTCTACTTGAAGGGTCGGGAAATCTTTATATTGAGAAATCAGTTAATTTTTGTTGTGATATTTGTGGGTTTCTTTGGGAAACCAAGCTAGTTCTGATTTTGGAACGGTCAATTAAAATTAAAATTGTTTTCGTTGGCGTTTTCATTGTATTATTAATGTAACAATTATAATTGTTTAATTATCACATACACAGGCAGAGGTCGGCGTTTGAATAAGAAATTATACGATTGTTTATATTTATCCATAACCGAGAATTATTCAGAAATATTCGAAAACAAATGATTAATTTTGCATGTTAAATCGTTGTTTAATCGTATAATTTATTCGTTTAAAACAAATAATCCTAATTTTAATGATTAATTGAAATTTTTGCGGTTAATTTATTTGTTCCGCCGACCTCTATACACAGGTGCCGTTTTTAATTATTTAATTAAGTCTTATATAATTATAATTGTGATCTTAAATATCACCTTTTATAGTACTCATTATTTGGATACTACGGTCCTTATAAAATCAGTACTAATTTTGTGTACTTGACGCCACCACAGACCAAATCATACCACGTGTATATTCAGGGTATTTGTAAAATATAAGTTTTCAAATATTGTAGCATTTGCTAACCTGAAAAATGTCGAACATTTTTCACATAATCTCTGTTAACAACGCATTTTGTACCGTGCTATAAATCAAACGTTTTTCGTATTAAGTATGAAATTGTAGGCTATAGAATACGTTTAAATTTTTGTATTGAAGCATCCTTCCATACTAAGCCAATACGCGCGCTCTTGCCCCCTTCAAAACAAGCAATTACTTTTCAATCTCGACATAATGTTAATGTCCCGTTATTATTAATTAATGGTTCTCGGGAGGCGGTCGTTATGACTTATAGTACGCGCTATATAATTTCTTGTTTTGCCAAATTGTTCCTTCGTTGCGTGGCCCCTGTAACCCTGTTGTTCCGACTTTACACCTCCGCATTATAGATCGGCCAGGCAGCCATTAAAGGTTTTCGATCTCGTCCGTAATCGAACGCCATCGTTTTATATCGTTAATTTCTTTTTAACGTTTCTGAGAATAAAATTTTATGACCCGTTCTGGTTTTTAATTAAGTTATATTTCCATTTAATTTATCTTTATAAATATAGGTTTAATAACCAGATTAATGTGTTATGGTAATCTCCCCTCCGACCCTCTTGAATGCATTGACTCGGTTAACGTTTCTTTTATTTGTACAGTTGTTAGTTGTTTCAACCAGATTTCAATATTTATTTCCTCTTGCTATACGTTCGCCTTTTTTTACTTACCCGTTGTAAATGAGGTTAATGTTGTTTATAATTATAATTTTCTTTTTGTTTTATTTCACCGCACTTGTGATAAGGCGCTGTTAGATTCAAATTATGCCTATTATGGCTTTCATATTTTTCCTGGTTCTGGTTTTAGACTAACGGTGTACGTGAAATATTTCGCTGATTCCTATAATCTATTCCGAGCTGTTAAACCGGCGTTGATTGTTGCGAATGCTGGTCAATTACTTAGAGCTTGATGGAACTGTAAGAACTCTTGGTGTGTCTTGCTAGGATTTTAAGAATTATCAACTTGTATAATAATTATTGTCTTATCTTGCTAGAATCTTAAGAATTATTGTGTATTCATTGCTAAAATTCCAAACAAATAAGAATTGTTCGCTTTCCTTTGCCGGAATTTGTAAGAATTGTTCGTTTTCCTTTGCGGGAATTTGTAATAAGAATTGTTCGCTTTCCTTTGCAAGAATTTGTAATAAGAATTATTCGCTTTCCTTTGCAGGAATTTGTAATAAGAATTATTCGCTTTCCTTTACGGGAATTTGTAATAAGAATTATTCGCTGTCCTTTGCGGGAATTTATAGTAGTTATTTGCGCATACAAGAAAGTTAGAAAATATACAACTCATTTACTGGATAAATAGTAAAATGGTAACATATGTCGATGCGATCTTGGCAACTTCTACTTTCCGAATATCCATGGCTCAAAAATAATAAGGAAGCCTTGAGCAACTTACATGGCGGGTTAGGCTTTTGATCGGAATATGCTGATAAGTTTCGCTTTAAACCTTGAATGCGAAAGACACTCTAAGACACGGCGTTTTATCTCGGATAAATTGTAGAATGTTTTAACGCGAATATCGCCCGATCTCGTGGTCGGTTATTTCTCCAAAGCCTGGGTTTGTCTGCCGTGGGTGTCGCTTCTAGTCGGTTGATTGGGGGTTTTAACTCGGGCACTCCCTTCGTGGGCGACAGAATGTCAAACCTTTACGCGCCAAAAAATTGAATATTTCGACATTTTAGATTTTTTTTCAACTTACAAAAGGTTACTATGGTATTAGTATTGTACTCGACATTTCGTACGTGTTTCTGACGTTCTCTGTTTTTTGTCTTTTGCAGCGTAGCAGTCCCAGGGCCAAGATGGCTACCACGGACGGTGGTCAAATTCGGTTCAGCGGACACACACTGGACAAAGCTACGAAAGCCAAAGTTCACTTGGAAAACTACTACTCTAATCTCATATCGCAACATATCGAAAGAAAGAACAGGTCAGTGCTCTTATCGAATTCGCTTTTACATTTTACCCTTCATTGTCGTGAAAGTGAAATTGAGTGAGTGTTTCAACAAATGTGAGAAGCTGGTTTTCGGTTAGTTGCCAACAAAGATGCATTAGCTCAGGATTAAGGATGTTCTCGTTTGACGGTTGTTCGCAGGAATTCCATACGCTCGTCTGAGAAAAAAGTATTTTAGAAATTTCGAAATCAACTCAAAACTCCTGGCGAAAATAAACCCAATAATATCCTTACATCACCGCCGAAATCCCACATAAATCTCAAAGGCAATTTCAAATGTCAGTTTGATTTCCCAAAATTACCATGAGATATATTTTTAATGCAAATTTACCACTTTTGAAAATACTTCTACATTGTGTGTCCAAGAAGTATCTAAATTAGGCTGTTAGACCCAATCGTGCAGAACTGGGAATTTCGTCCGCTATAATTTAAATTTAAAACCGGACTACTTACAATTCTCGTGGATTCGCATTTATGTAAATTATAGTCGATTTGTAGTTCGAACGGTTAAAAACATTTAAAACATTTAATTTTCCAATCATCCGCATTCTTGAGAGGCCTGTGATTTTAGCTCTGGCGGGAGTGTAAGCTTGGAATCGTGTCGCTTTAGTAGCCAAGCCTCGAAAAGAAGTCTAGCGCGTTCACTTTTTGAGGCCGATCGAGGAACTTTCACTTGATTACAAGCCGGGTTTTACGCGCCGATTGAGTGCGTGAGAACCAGACGCTACAACGGAAGGAAAACATTAATTTTGAATTTACTATCAGATGAAACTTCTTATAGTTTTTTAAAATAAAAATTATTTTCCTTCGCTCCTCGATCTCGTATTATCAATGTTCGCTATTCCGCTGTTTTATTTTTCTACGAAGAACGACCGTCTGGAGATTTTTACTTTTGAAATTTAAAATATGGTTTTCAAAGTTATTATCTGATAGGGCGAGACGGCTGGCTAACGATTTCCGCGTCAACGTATCCCACTAAGAATTGAAACGCTAGTCATTACTGAATAGTCTTCATCGAAGTACGGAAGCCACGGTAACTTATTTCGGCAGTCCCGTGAGAATCAGACCTATATTTGTTATGTTAGAAATAAACTTAAGTTGTCGCAACTATCAAAGGCTAAACGACATTTGTACGTGTAATCTTTTAATTTAACGTAATTTCTAACTAAGCATTTTTCATAAGACAGCAGATTTTAGATTATTGGAGACCTTACACAGGGTTCGTAAACGACCTGGAAAAGTCAGGGAATTTTAAAAAGTTTCAAAACGGCCAAAGAAAAGGCAGGGAATTTTAAAAATGTTTCCAAAAGATCAGGGAAAAGTCGGGGAATTTAATTCCGGAAATTTTGTACGACCTCTGTTACAAATACATCCAAAAAGTAATTTTAAACCAACTCTGAAATATGGAACGTAAGGAAAATGACTAGGTTGAGACGCTCGAACATCAAACAAAGAGATACTTGGATGATTGGATTTTTTAGGGGGAAGGATTCAATTTCCCCAATTATAAATAAATACATTATTGAATATGGTCTTAATTACACTTAAAACGGGTAAATTAGGATTTAAAAGCGTAATAGTAGGTCGCGCGACTTGTTTATCGTAGCAACCCTTCTTTTCCTCGTAACTCTTGAACCGTGTCTCGTCGTTTCGCGAAAAGAGGCGAGGTATTCGCTCCCATTAACATTTACTCGTCTTTTTATGACTGCGAGTTCTCCGATTCCGGCTCGCGGGTCGTTAATTGGGACTCGTATCATCTCCAGTTCTCCGCAATTAATTTTAATTTTTTCGCCAAATAGCGGCGGTTTTCGTTCTGATGATTAAATACGTCGACTCCGATTTCCGTATTTGACTTCAGTTTTATCGCCTTTGGACGAGTTATTGTTACGGTTCGCAGCCCTCCATCAACGTTATCTCTGTCTTAATTTCATCATAAATGCTTATCGAAGATCTACCGGCTTTAATGGTTTTGTCGTGATGAAATCATTCCCACATATTTGAATTTTAAGTGTTGGTTCCGTTAAAATGAAATGGATATTAATTCTTGATTACCGTGATTTTTAGATTATTCATTTTATAATTATGTTCTGGAAATTTAAAGTACCACACAGGCGTTTAAATATTTCTGGGCTAAAATAAAGTAGATCCTCCCCTTTCGTACCTTGTACATGCTTATAATGCGCGAAGGGTTCGACATCGTACCAATGCCGTACGCTAGTGAAAAAATAATTTTGTAATCTCAAAATCAACTTGAAAATCTGTTCCAAAATCTCAAAATCAACTTGCCAAAATCTCAATCAACTTGAAAATCAGTGCCAAAATCTCAATCAACTTGAAAATCAGTGCCAAAATCTCAATCAACTTAAAAATCAGTGCCAAAATTTCAAAATCAACTTGAAAATCAGTGCCAAAATCTCAACTTGAAAATCAGTGCCAAAATCTAAATCAACTTGATTGAGATTTTGGCACTAATTAACTTGGAAATCAGTACCAAAATCTCAATCAACTTAATTAGTGCCAAAATCTCAATCAACTTGAAAATAAGTTCAAAAATCTCAAAATCCGATTATGATACCTGAAATATCTTTGATATTCAAAATCCCGTTCGCAAATATTGCAAATGTCTCGTCATCATTACTGACTGCAGTTTTAGTATTAACAAATTCCGTAGTCAGTTTCACACGCCGGTCATCCGAATGCAGATTTTAAGTAAGGGGTTTGGCCATTGTTTTAATGTTATCAAAAGAAACGTTTGAAAATTTGAACGTCACAGAGCGGAAGATCGTCGTTGGACCATTGTCAATTTGCGTTTTAAAGTAAAGTGATGAGTTTTCCTTCGAAAATGTGTTCACAAACCGTGAAACGTACTTCCGTTTATACGCTGCTATGAATGGGATGCGGTCAAGTTGATTAGGATTCAAGATAGTATCTTGTTGCAAGAATGCTCGTTCAGATCTACAGTAACACGGTGCAATTGATCCATTTTCCGTTGTACAAGGTGACCGACTGAAAACCTATAAAAGATTTACCACTTGGAAGCTGTTACGAAATTACGTAAATTTTAAGCTCTCAGTAACGACGAATAACAATGGGAAACCACTCCTCCCCTTACGTAACAAATTCTTAACTCCATCAATTATAATATGATCATAAACCTTAAAACTATTTAATTTTAAATTTATTTTAAAATTAAGCATATTTATCGATTTACCCTTAAAGGGAATATAACCGTGAAACAATCTTTACGGAAGTCCCCTTCAATTTTTTTATTTCCCTGTACAATGGCGCCAAACGTTTCTAAAGCCAAAGGTAAGAGCGGCCAGAGCTGCAAACGTTGGTATGTACCTGAGGTTATATTCCCTTTAACAATACAAGTACCAAATTGCTAATCGTCGCCTGAAAGGAAAAACCACGTAACTGTTTGGCGGGCATTTTGAGAAATATCGATTAAAGAGTAGGGGATAATTAGGGCACGCGAGTTTTGAAAAATATATCCTGGCAAATGTTATTAAGGATTACAGTATTCACTACTGGTATCAGAAATCTTCGTAATATTTAAATTACTATTTAAAGTAAAAACCACGTAAGTTGAATTACGTGGGTTTTGCTTTCAGTGGAAGAAGTGTACCTAAAAAGATAATTTAAGTTCCGGTATAAAACTATGTGATGAACCATTTGAGCTACTACTGTAACATGAGACATATTTTTACAAAACCCCTCCCCTTTACTGCGTGACGTCATTTGTGAACGTACCCTTTTAGGTTCGGGTCTCGATTCCTAAGCTGAGTTTACAGATGAACCTTCTGGTGCATTCGTATATTTGTCGTGGCCTTAATATGAGCGCTGAAGGAATACAAACAAAAGAACCCGTTGTGAGTTTCCCCGTTCCTGGTTGGTGCCCGTTATTTTCGGTGTTTTCGACAAAGATCGAGGACAGCGGCTTTATCCACTGTTGGCCCCGGAAACAGCTGCATTTCTCTCATCTCTCAATTCGATTAAATATCCGCCACACTCCATGCAAAGAGACGAACCCAGTACTAGCCATATCGTTTTATATGTTCCAACATGTGTCAAACGTGTCCATATGATAAAATACTTGAAGGGTTGCTAAACCGCATATTTTACAATTTTTTCTATATTTTCCATGTGTTCCTATAATTACACTATTTCCCTATATTTTTTCAGGCTTCACGTAATTCACTTATTTTGATTGTTATTAAAAGTTAGAAAGAATTTTGGGAATATTATAAACAAAATGTTTAATTTTCTTAAGAGCCTTATTGAAAGACTCTTTTTTTCATTTATTTTCGTTGAAACCAAATTCCCTATAAAACCATATATTTTCACTTCATAAGTACTTTAAAAACACCACCCTCCTACGCATTGTAACCCGGCCACCTGAATTAATGGCTTTAAAAGTCGCTAGATGACTTAGGTCAAGGTGGTGCCTTGGGTATTAGCCTAGTTGATAATTATTTTACTGTAGTTTTAATGGAACTTGCTCTAAATTTTCCTTAATTTTGAAAAATATTTATCCTGCAAGTCGACTACAAATTTCGTATTTTTTTTGGTGGTCATTCAGTGGAAACTAATTGTAATTAATATTGTAATTTTCTTCAATTTCTAACAGCTTATGGCACTTGTTAAAACAAATTGGTAACCACTTCTATGACGTCAGTTTAGGCTTCCCTGTGTTGTGACAATTATTATCCTAATAGTTATTTTTAAAGCAGATAGATGTCTGGGCTGTTATTGAAACTGGCTTATTGTACACAGTTTTCAGACGTATTAAATAGCCTCTGATAATTCTAAATCTTTAATCAGTTACGTAATCATGTTTAGTACTCTCGTAACTCCCCTCAAAGAATGATTCATCGACTTGTACAGTTTATTTCAAAACCACGTTCAGTTGGTATATTCACTTTTAATTGTTTTGAAGTAGCTATGTGATGATAAATAAATAACCCACGTTCAGTTGGGATATTTACTTGAAAATGTTATCAAGTAACTATGTGATGAGACAATGTGGTTGGTTTCTTGCTTTTCAAATCCAACGAACCCGAAGATGCTGGAACAGGTTAAAGGTCTCGAAGAACGATTTGAGAAAATATTACAAATTACTAATAGCGTGTCGAATTGAAAGAATTTACGTTTGAAAGTATTATGACTTTTGCGTGAAAACATTGCAGTTGGATTAGATTAGTTGAAATAATCAGTGGTTTTTGTAAAAAATATGTGAAACTAGTATATTGCAGTTCACTTTATAACCTGACAAAGTATTTCAATTTATAGTCTTAGAATTCAAATAATTATGATGAAAGATTAATATTACAAAATCGGTGTGGTATTTTCGACAAAATTCATTAAGTTAATTGTGGTTCAGTTATTACCATCAAATAAAATACCTTCCTTGATTATAAGGACGTCCTCATTATACAGATATGGTTATAATCAGATTGAAAGATTAAAATTATTGATGTAAAAAAGTTTGAACAACCCCCTCACTTGTAAGGAAACATAAATTATAGTTTCTATGAAGAAAATGGCAATACCCAACGCTGTATGAAAGAAAATGGAAACACGAACGTCGAGGTACTTCCTGATAGTAAAAGAAAACGAAATTGGAGGTCATAGCCATTCTCCGTAAAAGATAGTCTGACAGTTTGCTTTTCGCGGCGACCCTGAATTTGATAGGTTCGTCCTTCGGAATAATAATAAGATAGCTGATTGTGGGAGATCCGATTTCGGAGCTCGCGAATCCTTGAGGTCGAAGTCTATCAATCGAGTTAACAATGATATCTTCCCATATAAACACGCGGTTCGAAATTATGTCAACTAAGTCTTTTTCATAAGCACAAACTGAGTCGAATATAACGTGAATTAGACTTTTCAGTTCACTTACAAGGAGAGTACCCGAGGTGTTTATTGCCGATTTTGTTCAAAGTCGGCCGTAATGTAGACCAATATGAGATATGAAATTTCCCGAAAGGAGACGTTGCAACCGAAAATGTTTTTGGCCACTTAAAACAAAAATAAGATTTTTTCCTTATTTTACCCAAAGGTTGTTAAAATTTTAACCCAAAAAATGTGGTCCAAATTACCTATTTTGTGATTTTCAATTTTTTTTTTGAAATTTTCGTAGGTAAAGCCGAGAAAATCCCATGCTTTTTTAAATGGAGTTTTTTTTTTGGTTTTAAGTGGTCAAAACCTTTTCGGTTGCCGCGGCAAATCGAATGGGTAGTACAACGTCTACCTTTTGGGGAATTTCATATCTCATATAGCTCTACATTACGCCCGATTCTGAACAAAATCGGCAATAAACACCTCGGGTACTCTCCTTGTTAGAGCCAGGCCCAACTCTACCATTGGGCTAGGTAAGGCTTAGCCCTAGGGCGCCGTCTGATCCTTATTTTTTATAATAGGCTATATAGTTAAAATTTTGGGTACTGGGTACAAATATCGCCGCCTTCTTACCGAGTTTTAAATGGAATATATGAAAGCTGTCTGCTTGTTCAAAATTCTCTCTGCACAACAGCTGAAAGTTTCAGCTGAAAAACCTTGAAATTCCAAAGCTGCTATTTCTTCACGTATTAAGTTGACGGATATTAAAGCAGATGGCGCTAAGCTCGAAGCCTATTTAATTGTAAAGTACTCAATAGAGACCAAGCCACATGAAAATTCTCCTAATATTATTAACTCTGCCACGTAAAGCTCACAAGAGTTGAATTTTCATCTGCCTAGTAGACACTCTGATTTATCGTGAAAATCCGTCCAACTTATGAACTTCACACGTGGCTCTGTAAATGTCTAATAGAGAGATGAAACTTGCACTTAATGTAAACCTATTACGGGCAATATACATAAATAATAATACATAATATACTTTTTGTACTTGCTAAGCTACCGAGGTTTTTATCATGCTGATTGGTGCGACTCGAAAAAAATTAAATACCTTTAAAAAAATTACTAAATTATCTGTTTGAACTTATTATCGATGAATGATTATTGATTTATTCATTATATGAAGTTTTCACACAATTCTTATTCACAATAGCCAACATTTTTGTCCAACTTTGTTGGTGACCATAGTGCTCTACTCGAGTTCGCCAAACACTTGAAATTTTCGTTCAGATGCTGATATTTTGCGCGTCAAAAAGCGAAGAAAATTACCCTTAATTTTTAAAGCAATACCTTTTCTACAACAAAATTGGCCAATTTACTTGGGTAAAGGTATATTGTATTCATATTATTTTGTTTTGTTCAATCAATAATATTTCTACGAAATTTATTAGACTTAAATATTTGGAACTTAGCCTTGGTCAGAAAAACCGGTGGATCTTTAGCACTTGGCTCGTGTGGATAGGACTTTCGAATCGTCCTTCGTCAAGATCTCTTTTTCGATTCGTAAATATCTCTCGAAACGATGGAGAATTTTAATCCTGGGAGTGTTATTTTGGAGGTCTTTAAGCCTGTGAGAGCTCTCGCTGTGGGTGGATTTGTTCATAGGTATAGTCCATAGTCCAAGGACCATTTTTTCCTCGTTTTGAGCTTTCCAAATAAAGCGAAGATGTTTCGTTATATTCCGAGTTGTTGCTAAGAGTTAAACAACTTCTCGGGGTTTCTCGAATGTTTCGAAATTCCAAGTTGTTGCTAAGAGAAATTGTTTTCAACACTTCGTTGTAACGTTCAATTCTCTTTCAAGTATTTTTGCTTAAGGCCATCTTAATAATCGCACTGGGCTGTTGATATAATACATTCTATCACGAACCCATAAATATAAACATAAATTTTTGAAACCATAAATTCGAATTTTGAAATGTATTTTCGAGCCTCTGTTTCGGTACTATTAAGGGTTATTTAAAAGTACCGTAGTAAAATGCAGCATTATAATTTATTGTTGGTTTGTGGCACCGTCTACGGCAGAATTTCTTTAGATATTGAGTAGACCGTATTACCAAAAGTAACATAATAATCATCAATATGACACATCCTATTGTTTTATGTTAATTTTCTGACGGAACCATTTTCCAACACTGACATTCTCGCCCTTGTTAAAAGGTGGGTAATAATGTCGACCCACTCCACAAAATTGGAATTTATATGTAAGGCCAATAAGAAACTGATATTTCGTTACAAGTCGTCTGAATCTCACACGATTTTAAACCGAAAACAGGAAACTACGTAAGACAGGAAATTCATCTCCATATCAATTCAAATTTCGTAGGGTGGGATGACATTTTTATCAACCTTTTAATATAGGTGTATAGCGTGTTATCGTCCTTGGCAGTAGTATGCCTTATGCATATTTAAACACTAAGGTGCTTTGTGCTGAAAACTAAATTTAGAATGCGCAAAAGCTCTGAAAATCTAATTTACATATTTTGTTACTTATGGTATTACCATAAGTAACAGAATAACAATAAGGATGACACTTCCTATTACATTAATGCTAATTTTCTAACCGAACCTTTTTGTCAGCACTTATACACTCTTCAAGCTGTGACTTGGACTCGCGACTTACCGTTTTGGATGACTACTTTTTGATAAAAATTTAAGCCTAATATCGGAGAGCCCGTTCTGGAGTCGCGAGGGGCTTTGGCTTTGTTTCGAAGCCCGCGTGCGAATCACGCGTGATAAAAGACATGAGCTCGTGGCGCCGAGAAAAACTTTTTTAATTTTTATCATTTTAGCCTAATATTCCGCCTGTCTATCGGAAACCAGATATTTCGGCTTAGTGGAAGTCTCGCATTTTTTAGACACTAGAGGGCTCTGTGCTGAGAAAACATCTTGATTACGCAATAACTATGAAAATCAGTTTGGTTGTAAATCTCGTTAATTGTCATACTTATTTTTAATATAAGGAAGTATAGACAAAAAAGTGAAACAATATAAAATTTTTAATATAAATGACTTTTGGTATTAGGTTAAATGTCTCAGGCAAAATATTGAACAAATTTATTAATTGGGAGCTTTCCAAAGAAAAGGCAAGCGTGATAAAGACTCGGAAAGTTAACCGATTCTACCGAAATTAACGCCTTGGGGCTTCATTATATTCGTCGTTGCGTAATTATTATTCATCTAGCGAGGAAGTGACGGGTCAGAACTAAAACTATCCAAAAAGAAGCGATTTTTTATTGTGGCGAAATTTTTAGCTTTGAGGACCGTATTAGCAATAAATACCTTTTTCAAACAATGCTTACAAAACCGGGTTTGGGCCTACGGTGGAGTCTTGGGTATTAGCCTAACTGATCATTATTATTAAAAGTTTTTATTTAGTATAAAAGGTTACATTTGGCTTACTAAATGGATTTTTAAGCCCGGTTTTATAAGCCTCATCCTTTTCAATTATCTTGCGTTTGCTTCTAGAGCATTATAGCGCTGTTCAATCTCACGCTCTGGTATAAATTTTTACATTTACGCATTTTTGTTCGAATTGTACCTTTTATACACCAAACTAAATGGTAATTTATCTTTTAAAATCAGGAATACACTACGCGTTTTAGATCCAGGGTGATCGCTATATTTTTAATTGTTTTGCAATTTTTAGAAATTCACGGTAGGTTACCTCGCTCATCTAATTATTAAACGAAATTCACTTGAAAGAACTAAGGGTTTTCAAATTCATAAGTCTTTAAAACCTGTATTTTAATCCTACAAAAAATATTTTATTAAATCTTATAAATCAACCACAAATTTCCTATTTTTTCTAAATCATTCTGTCAATTTACTAGCAATGTAAGTTGCTAAAGGAATTAATTTCCTTGTTAACTTTGTTTTTTCCCGAATTTAACCCCGTATTTAGAGTGATTAATGGATGGTTTTACGTATGCTAAATTAACAGCGTTATGAACTTTCACGTAGTTACTGTCATTTGTTTAGACCGTCATTTGCATTAGTTTAAACATAATATGTACTTTTAATGATAAGTACATTTTTGTAGAAATCTTACATCCTTATTTTGTAATACAAGTCTAGTTTAAATAGCTGTTTCTATAAAATGAATAAAGAGTAAAAATGAAATTTGCTCTTACGTCACAGTTTGTCAGAATTGATAGCCCGGTGTACCTAGTTATAAAAACCTTACCACCGGGGGTCTATCATCATAGTGCCCTACGCCAGCGTCCACAAGCCCGGACAGGTGACAAATCCCGCATGGGTAGTAGTACCCTACTACTGATGGTCGCCCCTTTGACCCAGCAGAAGGTGCAGCAATGGGACGACCAATGCCCCCCTCTGCCCACACGGCAGTGTCACAAAACACGACTTCATTAGTGTATTCATCCCAAGCACGTGCGCTAGAGAATCCTATATTCCTCTGGGCGCTCGTAGACTAAAAATTTTCATGACTGTGACGTAAGAGCAACATTTAAACAAAAAGGCCACGTTAATTTATCAAAAGAACTATTCTATTGATTGGGTTTAATTTCTTCACCCGTAACGGTCCAGAATAAGGTGAAATTGTAGTTGGGTCTCACCGAGTCAGGCTTGTTTCTTCGCCTACGTAATTCATAGTCTATTAGAGCTCTTTGGCGTTGATCTTCGGAGAGAATCCGCTCGATTAGCAATCTATTTCGCGAATGTTGCCGGGATTCGTCGCGCCAGAAACGGAAACAGTCGGGAATCCGCGGAATCTCCCTCAATGGCCTATTAACTTATAAATAGAAAGTTCGCTCCCATTCTTACGACACCGACCAATTATTCCAAGAAACGGAAAAGAGCGAACTTAATGAACTGCGACCCCCCTCCCTCCCCACCGAGTCTAATTTGGCACCTCGCTTGTTTGTTTCTGCCTCTGTTGCTCGTTCTCGTTGGCAGGCTGGCAGCCCAATCCATCTACTCGAACCGCGACCGATCATTTTTATCATAAACGTTAACCCAGAAGAGCCTCCTTGCTTGATCTTGACATTTTTCATACCTTCTAATTCGTGGTTTCCTTCTCATTGCCTCGCAGCCAAGGCGAAATTTATTTATTTCTGGAAAGAAAGTTTGCCTTTTTGGCTTTTTAACGGGCCCATTTTCCTCTTCCTGTTGAAACTAGACTTTCCTCGATTCCAGGGCTGTTGTCTCAATTACTCTCGCGACTCTAATGATGGTAATGTTGTTTTTGACCCGCGCTTTTAAGGTTAAACTTTTTTAAATCTGGGCCTGTATATTGGTTTCAGGGGCGTGTCACTTCTTGAACTTAAGTTTTTTTTTAAACAAGGAAATTGACAATTAAAAATTGTCTTCCAAGGCTGAATCCGTTATCCAAAGTTTCGTTGTTGTGAAAAAATATATAATTATAATAAAATAAATTAATAAATAAATACTTATTTATGAAACCGAAATTTTCTTAAAACTAGTTATGTTTATGTATCATTATTGTGCCAATTTACCTTTTTTATCATAATCATTTGAATGCTAAAAAATGTCAATTTAATCAAGGTAATTCGCCTCCTATATTTTAAACTAAACACTTAATTTATTTCATAACTCTAACAAAATATTTTTTTTGTATTGCTATAATTTAATATCAACAGAAACGTTTATCACGTAGACGTTTTCAAACATCGATATGCCAAGATTTAATTGATTTATACTTTAGAAAGAATGATTTTAAAAATTAGACTAAAAATCAGGGAATTTAATCAGGGTTCGAAAACGAAAAATCAAGTGGTTTTTTTGGACCCACCTCAGAAAAAATCTTTAAAATCTCAGATTTTTTATGAAAAACCAACTTGTTCAATGTGCAATGACCACGTTAATATATATCTTAGACCGAATTTTAATGTGGATGTGTGATACAAACTTTACAAAGTTAACTGGCTTGTTACCTTGAGACTTATAACTTGGTACTTGTACCAGTCCTTTGTTTCAGCTTTGCAGTATCTGTATACTCTTACATATCGTGTAATACAAAAATGGAAATTGTATACCTAAATAACAATCCCCACCCCAGTGAAAAAACCCATTTCAAACCGACTGTTTTGGGCTTTTGGGGAAAACCCCGGGTTTTTTAAAACCCTTAATTTCATTTAGAAACCTTTACTAAAATATATTTTAAAAATACAAACATTTTAGCGCAAAAGAAGTCAGGGAAAACCTAGAAAAGTAAGGAAATTTGAATCTGAAAAAAACTGTGGTCACACTGTTACTGCTAGAGCGTGAAGTACAAATAAATTAATTCTCGGAGATAGTTTTAACTCGACATTTTTTTCTTCGTTTGCATTTTTTTGACGGTTTTATTACAGTTACGGAATTTTATCCAGTATTCGTTCCTGGATTGCGTTAATACAAACCGGTATTTGCGAAAAAAAAACCCAAAATGGAGGAAGAAAATGATAACGGGGAAGAGTGAACGTGTGGTGGCAGAGGTGCTCAGTGTCCCAGAAAATCAAAAGTAGTTCCTCGAGGGTTGACCGGCCTTGGCTCTCTTCGGACGTGCGCCACCTCTCTCACCACTTCTTCTGCGTGTGTCATCATGGTGAAGATATTTAGCCCCCTCCCTTTACACCCGGCTGCTCCGCGAACATGATACCGTGAAACAGATCTCCTTGCATTTTTTTAGAACTGGAAATATTTCTTTTCGTTACTGTAATCCCCGACCAGGAATTTTATGGAAATTGCCATATTTATATGCTTAATTTGTGTATAGTAATATGCTATTAAATTTTAAAATAACCCAAAAAAATCAGGCAAGTAAATTTTTAAAAGATGTATTAAAAATACATAATCAATATTTTTAAGATTTTACCTCAAAACATTCATTTATACTACAAAAATGGTCACGAAAAATTTGGCGTTTTGGTCAGGGAAAACATGAAAATGTCATGGAATTTAATTTCGGAAATTTTGAACGAACCCTGTTTAACGATAGTTAATAAAACCAGAAGTACATATGTATGTTGATATTTCCAATACTTGACTAGCCTCAATGGTAAGTCGCAATGTGAGTTATGTCCGTAACCACAGACGACAGTGCAGTCATTAAGTCACTTAAATATTAAATTTTTTTAAGATAATTATCAATCTTCACCTTTTCAGACTTGAACTATTACGCGTAGTTATAAATAGATTTTAAATTGCTATTACTTTTAATAGTATAGAATAACTGAAAAGCCTCGCGCTGTTTTTACACATCGTAAAAAAAAATCCAAGATTTCATAAACCAAGGAGCAACGAACAAAAGGAGAACGCGGCCAACCTTTAAACACGCTAACGCAGTGTGTGTACAAATGTCATTGGACGAGCCTTTACGCTGAATGTTTTACGGGCGGGGGAAGACAATTTCCGAATATTCCCATTCGACGGCAGCAGGGGTTAAAGCGTCTAACCAATGAAAACTGTACACAAGAAAATGCACGAGTTTTGACGGGTTGCGTTCTCCTTGCGTGGGGTGCTGCGTTTGTTGCTCCTAGCTTCCACCGTGACCTACAACAGAGAAGGGTCGATCTAATGAACCGAATCCTCGTAGACAAAACGAATTTAACGCCAAATCAGCCCTTCATAATGGGCCCTAATTTCGGGATGACGCGTGTCTGTTCGCTCATGGGTGAAGGTAAAGAACTAACGTCCGTTCGGCGGCGCCAGCGGAGGCAGGGGTGGGCGGACACCCGGGAGATTGGCATCCGCGGACATAATGGAACGCGAAACCGCGGTCTCACGAGCCGCTGTTGTCGCTCGTCTATTTCGCCAGGGAGCCATTACGGGTGGGAAAAGGTGTTCCTCTTTTTCCTGGATGGCGCGTGTCGTTTGTCACGCAACAGTTGAAGACGGCGCGTCATTCAGGCGGGCATCCAGGCGCGGACACCTCGCCGGCGTCACGCGCGCTTCCTCCGCTGGCCGGAAGTGATTCCCTGCCTCGGGACACGCTTTTTCATTTCTTGTTTGCGTTCTTTTTTGTCATCCCGTTCATTCACCCGCACGCGTATTTCAGTGATTTTTTAGTTCCGATAAAAAGTTTTAGAAGTTTTTCTTGCCTGTAAAAGTTAAAATCTTTTCACGTGATCAATAGACAAGTTAAACGTCCGACAGTTCAATGGCAAGATCGAGGCCGCCTCAGTGCGCTGTAGACATTTTTTTAAACTACAGGGTTGCCATGGTACCTGCAATACCTGGAAAAGTCGGGGAATATGAATATAGGTATAAAAGTAAGGGAATTTCAAAAATTAGTCTAGAAATCAGGGAAATGTCAGAATTTAAAAAATTAGTCTACAAATCAGGGAAATGTCAGAATTTAAAAAATTAGTCTACAAATCAGGGAATTTAAAAAAATAGTCTAAAAATCAGGGAATTTAAAAAATTAGTCTTAAAAATCAGGGAATTTAAAAAAAGTCTTAAAAATCAGGGAATTTCATAAATTAGTCTAGAAATCAGGGAATTTCAAAAATTAGTCTATTAATCAGGGAATTTAATTTCGCCTGCAAATAGGAAAAAAATCTTGGCACAAAATAAGTCAGGGAAAATCTCTGAAGATGGTCAGGGAAAACCTGGAGAAGTCAGAGAATTTGATTGTGAAAAAACTTTGGCAACCCTGAACTAGCTTGGCAGTACTGTTTAAGCATTTATATGGTCACTTCTGTAGGTGTTGGTTTAACTTATTGGTTCAAGATTGTTAACTATGGATTGGGTTGGTTAATTCTAGAAACAACGCTTTTGTATCATCGCTTTGGAAACGAAAAGTAGAATTAATGATTTTTATATCATTAATTATTAAATTAACGTTTAGTGGTAGATAGATATAAAATTGAAACTAGCTTGTAATAATTTGAACAAACGTTTTGGTCATCCGGAAGTAATAGCTGAGTTTAAACCTGTGCTATTAAAACATTTTTAAAATTATTTGATTTGATATCTCAGAAGTTATTTTTAATTTTAAACCGTTTAAAAATTGCGGAAATTTGGAATCGTTTCACCAGGTTTCGACCTTGGAATGGTTCACTGAAATTCTTGCATGCGATAGAAATTTCCGTATTTTCCCTTTCAGTCCGTTTAGTCCAAACTCGGAAATTATCGAGTTATTTATAGCAATCTTTCGGTTTTTTTCAAGTCGTTTTTATTGAACGCATTTATCCATGGCAGACCGTAAAGGAAAACGTTTACCGGTAAACAAAATATTGAAAATTAAACGGTCTGTTTTCTCCTTTTTTTATTATTCAGTTCCTTCTTCTGTCTGTAAAACAGTTAATTTTTCCGTTTTAGGAAATAGTGCTTAGCCGGTAAATAAAAATAACTTAAAGGGAATATAATCTCGGGTATATGGTGTGGAACACCAACGTTTGCAGCTCTGGCCGCTCTTGCCTTTGGCTTTAAAAATGTATGGCGAAACTGTACTGTTAATATTTTTAAATTGAAGGGGTCTTCCATAAAGATTGCTTTGCATGTTATGTTCCCTTTAAATGACTTAATAATTTATTATATTCATTGGTTATTACTAAACTGAAAGATGCGTTCTGCAATTTATTAATTAAATAGCTTGTACTACGATGTACGTAGAGCGTATCGCCGATTTGATTTGGGTCGGCGGCGGCGTTTCGCGAAAATCACCCGGCGGCGCACCGATTTTTTAAAAATCCTCGTCGTCGGATTTTTTCAGCGGCGGTGGTACAAATCAACAAAAGTTTCTTGCCCCTTTTGAAATGTTGGGGGGGGGGGGGAATTCAAATGTTTTTTGAAGGTAAAAGAAATTACATAGAAAGTCTCAAACAATTCGGCGGCGGGATCAAAATTCATCGGCGGCGGTTATAGTACCGCGCCGAAAAGCAAATGACTCGGCGGCAGCTCGGCGCCAGAGAAAATATCGGCGGCGCTAAGCTCTAGATGTACCTCAACGTCAAAATGCTTTTAGATTTGTGTTTCTAACTCCACCTAGTGCAACCGTTGGTTTTCATAACCCAACAATACCATCATAGCTACCAGTAGTTACGGACAGAGATATTTGCTGGAAATCCCATTCCACCAGGTCCGACGTTGCCACGGGGTTGAAGGATTAAATGTGTCACCCAAAACCAAGGCGAAATTAGTGTAGAAATGAATCCGTTGAGGTACAGCCTTTAGTTAAATACTCCGTGGTTCTACTTGTCATCAATAAATGGCATTTCTCAATTTTGTTGAGGCTTTATAAATGAAAACCAAAACATAACCGAAAAATATCGCTGAGATGGTTGAAAGGCAATGTGGTGCTTAACGAGAGTGCGACACTGCTAGAGCGTTTAATTTCGGTTGAGGCCAGCTCTTTCGGACGTTTCAGCCCGTCGAGACACTTTCCAGACGCCCCTTTATGACTCAATTACTAACTGTCAACATCGAAAGTTGACGTTCTACAGTCCAAAATAACAGCGCTGTAAAAAAACTATTCTAGTCGGTTATCCGAATGTGAGAATGTTGATTGTGATGTTTTTGACCTTATGACCCTTTAATACGTTTTCGGAAAACATCAGTATCGTTAAAATAATTTTGAAATTTTTGTGATTTTAGGCATGAAAGACTCGAAGAAACTATGAAAGAAGAGGGCTTAACGGAGGAACAGGTAAAGTATTGCATCGCTGCCAATAGGTCTTTTGGAGTATAACAGGAAGACAAAGATTTAGCGAGTAGGGCTTCAAATAAAAACTATTCCCTCTTCTTTTGAGATAAATATCAAAGCAAACCAGTTTATTTTTAACAACGATCTCACCAATTTCGTCCTCTTGATAAAAAAGTTCATATACTTTAAGAAATCTACAGTTTTCGGTCCAATTTTATAGTCTGCAGGGTTGCCACAGGTCAGGGAAATTCAAAATAGGGTCAAAAGGTCAGTTATTTTAAGAATTTATAACAAGTGACAGTACCTTTACATTGTGAGGTATAGCAGGCTTATTTACCTGCAAAATGAATTTTAAGATCCCCCAATTTTATTTTATCTTAAAAATTCTACGATGGTAATTTTACAATTTTATCAAGTTCCTTAAAATTCTTGCAAGCTTTTAAACGTTTTTTTTTGGTTAAAATATAAGTTATATAACCTTTATACTACATAAAAGTTTAAGTAAATTTAATAACTAAAGGTTAAAAAAATAAAAATTTGGTATAACTTTTGCCCAATTACGTTTTATTACTGGTCACTAGAATCGCCTGATGGTCAGTGGGGACATTGCAATCGCGGCCAGTCGATCTTACAAAGGATGGACGTTGGCACCCATTTACGTGGTCTTACTAAAATAACGATTTGTTTTGAATTCTAACTTGAATTGAAAACTTGTTAAAATGGGCAGCGAAAACGGGTAATTTGAATAGGAAAATATTGAGGCAACCTTGATCAGTACCGGACAACATTATTGTCAATGTACATTCTAAATCTTATAAAATTGGACCCAAAAACATTTCCTAAATCTGTTTAAGCTAACAAACTTGAATTTCTAATTTTAGCGGAAACTTATCTTATTAAGGGACGTGTAAAATATTTAGTAGTCTTGAAACTAGAAGCTTTAAAGGTCTTATGGCCTGTTAAGGATTTAAAACGTGGTTCTGATTTGGTGGTTGCGTTTGCAGAAACACGAGAAAAGGCTCCAACACGCTTTAAAGGAAACGGAATTTCTCAGGCTAAAGAGGTCACGTCTTGGCGTGGAGGATTTCGATCCCTTAAAAGTCATTGGGCGCGGAGCTTTCGGAGAAGTGAGGTTAGTTCAAAAGAAAGACACGGGACACGTGTACGCCATGAAGATTCTCAGGAAAGCGGACATGCTGGAGAAGGAACAGGTAACGCGACGGTTGATAGCCGTTTAATTATTACGTCTAATATCTTTTGTAATTATTGTCGCAGGTGGCGCACGTCAGGGCGGAAAGAGATGTTCTAGTCGAAGCCGATCATCAATGGGTAGTCAAAATGTATTATAGTTTCCAAGATGCGATGAATCTGTATCTCATTATGGAATTCCTTCCTGGAGGTAATTTGTACATCACTCCTTCCTATTAAGACCTCTTCAAGCCCTTGCTTTAAGACGGAAGTCAAATGAACGGAATTAGTTATATATGCCTTATTTTTTATAATTTATTTATCCATTAAAGAATAACTTACTATAAGAAAATTACAGTTCATTTTACTTCTGGTAATGCTCATTTCCAATCTAGAAACTCGGGTAATTGATGAAGGATATAAATCTGTCGTCGTTAATCTACTTTGAATCGTTCTAAGCCACGCCCGTTTCGAGATTATAATTCGACCACGCGGTGAAGTGAATAGCCCCTTTCTATAAATTAACTCAAGCCTCAATTTAGCTTTTACGTCACTATCTCTTACTTGTACAAGACTAGGAGCTTGTGCTAAGGTTATCTTGTGACTTAAAAACCACATTTTATAATTTTACCTTTTTTTTTTTTATTTTTAGTTTTTTTTAATTCCTTTGAGTCCTGTTAAAATTTGTTACTAAGGGAAGTTAAACGTTAACCGCAAAGGCTGTCCTGAGCTTGAAACCCAATAGACAACATTTATCTTCAATCCATTCGCGACATCGAGTTTTAACTTAAAATACGTGCTCAAAGAAACCATAGTCAGATGTTTAAAGGGAATATAACCTACAAAGCAAAACCCCTTCAATTTTTCAAATTTCCCTGAACAGTGGCGCCAAACATTTTTAAATCCAAAGTCAAGAGCGGCCAGAGCTGCAAACGTTGGTGTTCCACACCAAATACCTGAGGTTATAGGGAATATAACCACAACGTGTTCTTTATGAAAGGCCCCTAACAATTTGTGCAAGAATTCACAAACTAGTGCCAGAAATATCTAAACCCAGTTAATGGAGCCGCCAATATTGGAAGTGTTGCTGTTCTACACCATATACCGGGTTTTATTCCCTTTAAATTAATTTATATTGAATTTTATTTGAGGTATATATTGTATGAATTTGTTAGTTAAACGACCAACTCCTTTTCATTCAGGTGACATGATGACTCTACTTATGAAGAGAGACACCTTATCCGAGGAGTGTACGCAATTTTATATAGCCGAAACAGCCCAAGCAATTGACTCCATCCACAAGCTTGGATTCATCCACAGAGACATAAAACCAGATAACCTACTATTAGACGCTAGAGTAAGCGTTTCCTATCAGCCTAATTATATTTTTTCTTTGTTTTGTTAATTTATCTTTGCATTTATCTTCTACAGGGCCATATAAAACTCTCGGACTTTGGATTGTGCACTGGTCTGAAAAAGTCCCATCGAACTGAGTTTTACCGCGATCTTTCTCAAGCGAAACCTAGCGATTTTGGTAAGAATCGTCAATGTCTTGCGTAGCGCTTCCTTTTGCGCATGACTGTATTCTGCTCCTCTTAAACATGGGATACTGCCTTCCGTTTTAAATCTTTTGCGCATTGTGCTTCGTAATAATAGCAGACTAATTGGTAATGGTTTATATTCTAACTCCCTCGTAGCAGGTGGCTTTACGATGTATGTCATTGCAAATCTTAGAGAAAACTAACTCCTTAATTTTACCAAAATGCTGTTTTATGGCGTTCCTTCTTGCTACTAATAAATATATATTGAAGCATTGAATCATTATAGGGTAGTAAATTATAGTAAATCAAATTAATATTTTTAGTTAACATAGAGCCACGTAGCGGCTAATGCGAGAAGCTCATTAACTGCTGGATTTTTCGTCTACTAAGCAGATCATAAATTACGTAAGCGTCTGCTTAGCTAACAAAAATTCCGCTGTTTGAGCTTCTCGCGTTGGCCGCGACGTAGCTCTATGTAAACTGAAAAGGCCAATTAACATTTAGTAAACCAATGAGATTATAAAAAATACCTAATGAAATGTTGTAAGAGGTGCAGTTTTATGTCGAATTCCTTTTACTGCACTCGGAGCTAAATCTGGTAGCGCTCTCCATAAACAAAATAAAAATAAATTTTTTTGGAGTGTAAATGGAATTTGCCATTATCTTCGTTAAGCTTTGTAGAAAGATATTTATAATTTACGCGATTGCAATAGTTGTCAGACCTACTGCCACTTCAAGCTTGAAAACACTGAGATTTGCACTATGGGCCTTTCTTTTCTCTCTCACTTCGTTTTCATTAACTAACTTAATTCTTTTTGCTTCTTATCGCATAATTACCAATATTCCATCATCAAACTAAACTGATGTATTCATCACTGGGTTGGACATTTTGTTTGTTTTGTTATGTTTTCGTTATTATTTGTTTTTGAGATTTAACTCTTAAAAGAAATCTCTCGGTGTTTTTATCGTAAGTGGCATAATGGCTAGAGTTTTTGTCTTGAACGCAGCGTTTAACCAGAAGTCAACAAGTAAATACACATTTGCAGCTTCGAACCCGATGGACTCCAAAAGAAGGGCGGAAAGTTGGAAGAAGAACCGAAGACAATTAGTAAGGCTCTGCAATTACGAATTGTTGGGCATTAAGTAGCCCATCATTATTTGACTTTAATTTAGAACTGCAATCCGAATAATACTCAAATGTTATTTACTTTTTCAGGCATATTCAACAGTAGGGACACCTGACTACATAGCTCCTGAAGTATTCATGCAAACAGGATACAATAGTGCTTGTGATTGGTGGTCTTTAGGAGTCATTATGTATGAAATGCTAATTGGTACGTAGATTTTTAATTTTTTTCTGGTAGAATATATTTTTAATACTTTGTTAATTTTCTTTAGGGTACCCACCTTTTTGTTCGGAAACACCCCAGGATACATATCGAAAAGTGATGCATTGGAGAGAAACTTTGATCTTCCCACCTGAAGTACCCATATCAAACGAAGCCAGAGATCTCGTTCAAAGGTTCTGTTGCGAAGCTGAAAAGAGGATAGGAGCAGCAGGAGGCGTTGAAGAAATTAAGCAGCAAGCCTTTTTCAACTGTGTTGATTGGGAACACATGAGGTTATTTGTTTTTTTTAGGTTTAATGCTCGGCCATTTGCTACCTCTCACCCAGCCACTGCTATACAAACACACTATTCATAAATGTGCTGTTCTCTTTGCATGATTGCAGCATTATTTTAAAAAAAAAATGCTTCCATCACCCTCCGGTTTAGTCTTCTTAATCTTTGATTTTTTTCCGATAACTATTTACATCTATCCTTTGAATTTTGCTTTAGTCAAAGGTTTTTAGCTTTCTGACGGGCGTGTAGGCTTCCTAGATATTAAAGCTTAGATATATACCTTTTTCATCATTTCTAATAAGACAGGTGGCATTTAAACGATTCCTAATTACAGCTCATCTTTTTCACTATGACCTGTGCCCTGCTTTGTATCGACGCAGTTGCCTTAGCATAGTTGACTAAGCAACTGTGTTTCCTTTATTCTTTTCAGTCATCTTTTGTTCCGTCCGTCATTTCCGCTTTGCTTCTTTCTCGTTATTCTTAGGTTTCCTTTAGGCTGAGTGGACCGTTTTATTTTCCGCCTTGTCCGGTTCCTGGCGAACTCTCCCATTATTAATACTTGTGTTCTAATAAATTCCTTTTTCCTTGGCAGAGAGCGACCAGCTGCAATTGCAGTAGAAGTAAAAAGCATTGATGATACATCCAATTTCGATGACTTTCCAGATGTTGATTTAAAAATTCGTAAGTGATGTATCTTAATTTAGTACTATAATTTGCAAATTTCTAACTGTGATATTCTTGATTTTAGCGGCAGCCCCAAACAAGGAAGGCGAAACTGGCTATAAAGATTGGGTGTTCATAAATTATACTTTCAAAAGGTTCGAGGGTCTGACTCAAAGAGGAATTAAATCGGCGAAGAAGAGCTAGCAACGAAGTTGTTAGTGTGGTGTAATATATTTTCTTTGAGCGCTGGTCCGCCTAGGAAGATGAAATTTATTAATTGAACTTCGTTAGCTTGTTTGATATAAAAAAGCGTATTTGAGTAACTACAGAATACGCTTACGTTTTTTTAGTGTCAGAAACTAAGCAATATGTTAAATATTACACTATGGGCACTTAGACGCGTATTGATACGCGGGAGGGATACGCGAAAAGCAGGAAGTGAAATGTTTTTGGTTGTGAATATTTTACGTTTCGTGTACCGTAGTAGAATGTAATTTTCTTTCGAAAGAGCACTTAGGAACTGTTCGATAAATTAAGATATTTTTTGTAATATGATTTGAGGTGAAAAGGTTTCACTGACGTGTAAAATATTTAAAATGGTAACTAAGAAAGTAGAATTTAGCGTCGCATTTTAAATCCTTTGAATTTTTTTTCCGGCCATCGCGCTTGGTCACGAGCGAGGCACTTTGGAAATACACGTATACACGGGGTTTCACGCGTAATTTAAAAATTAATGGTATGGTAGGTCAAATAAACGTCTATCAAAAATGCACACGTATAATGTAAAATAAAGGATTTAAAATGCTTATCACGCGTACCACTAATTATAAAAACAAAATCTCTGTGATAGACCTCTATATATCCTTTTTATGTGAATATTGTTTTAGTTCAAAAAAAGCATTTTTTCTAGTCCCAGAAATTAAACAGAAGGATTAATTTAATTTGCGTGACGGCTTCGTCACAGTATGTGAGGAAGAACGACAAATAAATAGCGATGTTTGTTTTAAGCTTCGTTTATTTCTCTCGCAATTTTGGTTTTTCGGAGTGAGCGTCGAAAGCGCCAGATTTGTTTTGCAAACTTCATCAGTAAACGTGTGTCATTACAATCGGTTTTGTTTCAAAGCCTTGTATTGTTAAAGTATGATAGTTTAAGTCATTTAAGTTAAATTTAATATGTAATATAGTAAATTTTACCTAATTAAATTCGTGTCAAAAACAACTATTCCATTTTGTTTCTATTTTTTTACCAATTTTAATAGCACAAATAGAGCTCAATTTGTTAGAAAGCAACCATTCTCAGATTGGCTTTGATGATCTCATGGCCATTGGGTTGTTATAGCTTGATAACATTACTGTCTTTTGCATAGGTTTACTTAATTACACACTGAAACGCATCTCGTAAGAAGTTTCTTTCGCAGGGTAATATAGAAATCGATAAAAATATATTTTTTGTCTTTGTCAAATTTTTTCTGTTGTAAGCCATTATTTAGAGTTTTTCAATAATTTTCACTGAAATAGTGTTTTCACTTTTCAGTTATTTTACAAAATATCTATTGTAGTTTCGCCTGATGAATTAGAAATAGTATAAATAAAACTCATTTAAATTAAGTATTAAATGAAATTTTGAACATTTTCATATAGCTATAAATCTACTTGAACCCAAGCATACCAATTTACCATTATTAATAAAAATTTAATTAATTAGTCTGTAGATGACGTAGGACCTTAGACCAAGAAATGTGAAGGAAGATATTCTCAATAGGAAACTAAGTCAGCTTAAAGCAATACCATAATTGTGGTGCCAGCTACGTGATAAATCTTGAAGAGCGTAGAGCTGATCAATTCTTTGAATCTAAAAGAGTCACTTGAATTATTAGTTTAAACTTACTTGTTAGTTAAGTTTATTATTGTTGTTGTTTTATATAAACGAGGTTCTGGTTATTTAACAATGATGTATAGGCAATAACGATTTAAAATTTGTTCACAGTCAATCAAATTAGCATTTCTGTATCATAGATATGAGCGGGAATATTCCCAAGCTAGAAGGAACGCGAAAAACTAGATAATAATTGTTTAAGAGTTTCGTTTGTAATATCCAAGTTCTACACATAGGAATCACATGGCAGATGAGTAGATATGTTTATATCTAGTAACGATGGTTTAACATATTATTTTTTGGTCAAGCTTAGACGTTTTTGGTTGTTTTAGCAGTGCAATTCGTAAATAATAATGCGTAAGCAACTTATGGACTAACATTTTGGTTTTAAATAAATTATTTATTAACAAAGAGTAATTCATTTGTACTTATTTATTTCTTTGTGAATTCACAAATCCGCCACTGACTCTAATAGTCGGTAGAGTCTGATCTCCGCGGATTGAAAGTAGGGTTTTAGGCTCAAATAATGTCGCCTTTGACGATGACCTTTAGGCCATTCAGTCTACCGACTGACTAGCAGTGCCGCATTATCTATGAAACATGACATGCATGCAGTTGCTAGTTGAGGTTAATTAGGGGTTATTCCTGACCTTGCTCTGGCCTAGTTTCGTTTGTCCAGGACTTAGAAGTTTGTGTGGTTCAACATTAACAAATTCTTGAAGCTCCTACTAAAGTGACTTTACATGTATATTTCTACAAAGATCTTCAAGAGACCAAGTAAGCTTCTTACAGCTATTGAACGCAACTAACAATTGTGAATTAGATAACATGAGCATTTGTCAATTACAACCCAGGGATAGCTAATTCTGATTTTATGGCCAACTGAATTAATATGCCAAATCGTATAGTCGTGAAAGTGGATAATCCACAACAGTTGTCCAATGGAAGTTGGTTTTTCACCAAAAGTCCATTAAATGCCCCAAAAATACCTTAGCATAGTGGTCTTGAGGATTTCAAACTTTATCGACTGGCCGTCGGTTGATTGAGGTTTTAGCCCGAACTGTCTCGTTGACCTTGGACTTGCGGTCGTGTGAATAAAATAGTTACAATAGCATTCCAAGGAGAGATCTCGATTTTTATTAATGTGAAACCAAGAATAAGAATCTGAGATTATTAAGTGGTACCGCGGCTTAAAGAGATGGAATTATAAAATTAATACTAAAGTCGCAAGCCTGAATTTTGTAATTCTATCGCGACTCATGCATATGGTACAAAATCTTGAAGGTTTTTCAGTTTCTGGTAGGTTCACGGTAGTTAGAAAGATTAAGAGAAATGCTTTTAATTTTGGCTGCGGTTTTGGTGAAATAATACACGTGTGTAAATAAACTCCATAAAGAGGGGGTACCGTTTTAAATAAGAGATGAGGGTTCTTGAAAAAGCGAACAGAGATAACGTTTTCTACTTAGAGACGAATTCTATTGTACCATGGACTAATTAACTATTTTGAAGCACCAGCCTATACAAGCATTTACTGTTATGATCGCGAGTACCGCTAGAGTGCGTCGATGCTTGTTCTTTTTTACTTTTTCCCATGCCGGACCGTCCCTGTTGTTAATTAGTCCATGATTGTACATTGCAGTGCTGGCCCTCTAGATGACTTGGGCCTGGGGTTGTGCCTTGACTATTAGCCTAGCTGACTATTATTATTATTATTATCATGAGGGCCCCATAAGTAAAGGTCTACCATAAGAGCCTATAATAACGGCGTTGTCCCGGAGAGGAGAAAATATCTACATCTAAAATATTATCTTACTTAATAGAGAAAAATAAATACCTCCAGAAACACAACTCTTATTTCTAATATCCAGTTTTAGGTTCAGATGTATCATTTTGCAAAGATAAATGTTAATTTTAAGTTTTAAAGTGATAAATTTGTGAATAAGCCTTGGCTACGGTGTTAAGGGCTCGCGGCGGAGATTTAACCCGCGTGGTTGTGGTTCTAAGTTTAAAACCGTTCGCGCACGGCTTGCGCGCATTCATAATGCATTTCACGAAATTTATTTCAGAAATGCATAGTTGAGGACGTAGCCACTGGGAGGTGCAGATAACGGGTATGTGATCGTAAAAAATTTGCCCTGCACCTTTGCTTATGGCGACCTTTATGTTATTATTCAAATAGATAATTTGCGGCGCTTTCGACTGGGGGCTATAATTTTTATAATTTTCCCCGGTACGACCCCCCCCCCCCTCCCCCAAAGTCACCTTCACTATGGGTAACCCCCCAATATCACCTTTAGTGGGATCTTTCAGTAGGATGAAAAAAGAATATTTCTTCCCAGGGGAATCCCAGCTGATTACATTGTAGCAGGGACATAGAGACCACGTGAGCGATAGTAAAATCTAAGCCTTGCCATTTTAGCCCGTGTACTTTTAATAATTTTGATCCTTTACAGCTTTTAACTCATAAAACATAAAAACTAATTAAGCTTACCTTTAATATTTGTGTTCTCTTAAATACTAAGGAAATGAATGGTAAATCACAAAGCCCTGAAAGTGATATCCCACGCTACAACTATTTTTAAAAATTAGTAGAATTAACAGTAGGATAGTAGATACTGTATGGAAAACAGCTTTTCATCAACAGGGCTACCAGAACATTTTTACGAGCTTCAATTTCAGACGCCGCGAAAGGTCTATAGGGCCCAAGGGAGTCTCGATCGAGAAACGGTTTGAAATAATTTTTGGATTGCCTCCAAAATTCGTCTGTTGCTGACGTCACCCAGATGAGATCCCATTGGTTTTCAATAGGATCTCATCTCAGTGACGTCACGATGTTCGTTAGCAACGAAGATACCAACCTTAGCCCTTAGCAACCACAGCGTATCGAGGCAACCTTTTATAGCCTAAAATTTACTAACCTTGTATAGGGCCTGGTTAAATCTGAAGTTAGCATTACCACGGCCAACTTTGATGTCTCGCGCTACAGCGGCCATCTCATTCGTTGACGTTTCTGTGTTAACCTATGAGCAAAAGATGTGTATGACGTCAGCGCCCCTAGCGGATTATTATTTTTAGTTTAGCTTTTACATTGAAGACAATATAACAACCGAGCGTGGCGCTGAACTCCTACACATTATAGTACAGTTTATAGGGGGAAAATCCTTGCTCGTGGAATTTCGACGAATGTGTTGGCCGTAGTAGCGCGAACAGCGCGTTATCAAAGTTGGTCGTGGCGTTACCGAGATTGTATGTTTAACTTTATAGTTTTTCAAAGCGGTCATTGTTCTGGCAACATTGAATTGTTTTATGAGCCTAAATCGCGTCCACCCAAAATTTAAAGTTTTAGGTTTTTTTCTGAAATTTTTTAATTTTTGTTATCGTGGAATGGCAAACATTTTCATGAAGATTCGCTCCTCTTTACCACGGCCAACTTTGATTTCTCGCGCATCTCTCGCGCTACAGCGGCCATCTCATTCGTTGACGTTCCTGTGTTAACCTATGAGCAAAAGATGTGTATGACGTCAGCGCCCCTAGCGGATTATTATTTTTAGTATAGTTTTTACATTGGGGACAATATAACCACCGAGCGTGGCGCTGAACTCCTACACATTATAGTACAGTTTATAGGGGTAAAATCCTTGCTCGCGGAATTTCGACGAATGTGTTGGCCGTAGTAGCGCGAACAGCGCGTGATCAAAGTTGGCCGTGTCTTTACAGACGTGTTTTTATCCCTCGCACGCGGTTTAAATTCCCTTGTATACCTGTTAAAAGGGCCTCAGGCCCGTTGAAATGAAGGTTATACAGCGTGTTTCAGAGAAGTGTGGCACAAATTTACATGCGTGTTCTTCGGCAAAAAGGAGTGAAAAAGGTCCTAAGAAACGTTTTCCTAAATTGAACCAAATCCGAGTCATTGGCCGTCAAAAATCGACCTCCAATTCCAAATGTGCAGTTTCTATTATTCCTCGGACCCAATTGTTTCGTTTTACTAAGCGTTGGTTTCTGATCTTTTTCGATAAAAAACAAAACTAGTATCAAAAGTGCGTTTTTAAAATGAATGAAGTAAGTTACGTCTAAGTTTTTTTAATCTTCTAATGCCATAAGTAAGTACAAATTTAATACCTTGTGAGGCGTTTTGGAACGTATCTAGCTTATCTCAGTGTTTTTTTCCCGAATGCTAGTACACTGAATGTAGTTGGCTTGTATAATTAAAGGTCTCATTAAATAGTCACCCACAAAAAAAATGTTTTTAGTCTACAACACCTGTCCTAAAGGTTGTTTTGGACGGGTAGGAGGCTCAAATTTACAATAAATTGAGGGGCCTCAATAATTAAATTTACATTTCGTATCATAAACTGCTATGCTATAGCCGAGGGGTAAGACACTCTGCGAACTCGGTGTACACTGCCGTACCTTTGACAGTGCTAAATGGAACTCGCGAACTCTTGAAAATGTGTACCTTTAACAGTGCTAAATACACGAACTCGGTGTACAGATTATCTGAGACTGTCTTACCCCTCGGCTATAGCGTACTTCACGAATGCAGAATATGCCTGTATGCTTCTTTAGTATGGGCTCGCTCAGGGAAATGCGGTGGAAGAGCGGCAATTGTATCAGGAGCACTTTTGTCAAAGACAGCTGACAAATCGACAAACGCTCACGGCGGTTGATAGACGCTTTAGAAAAACTGGAAAAATACAACCCAAGTCACTTGCTACTGCAAAAGGAGACGTTCCAGAAGACGTGGAGGAACAAGTACTTACAATCTTCGAGGATGATCCTACGACAAGTACGAAGCAGTTGAACGTTAATTTTGAGTCGACCATGTACTTGTCTGCCGTATCCTCAAATAAACCAGTGCCACCCATTTTATTTACAAAAGGCTCAATCTTTCCTGAGGCAAATTATCCAAGAAGAGTCGGATTTTAACAGTGGTTTCAGGACCAAACTAACGATACAATTGGTTAAGTACGCTCCTTGTTTCTGACGAGGGTAATTTTTCCCGTGACGGAATCTTCAATTTACCTAATCGTCATGAGTGGCAGTGCAGAAAATCCGCACGTGACTACCGTAAGGTCACATCAAGTGTAGTTAAGTCTGGTGCGGAATGGTTGGCGAACATTCAGTTGGACCTTATTTTCTACCACCAAGACTAACTGGTGAGTCGTACTTAACCTTTATACCAGAGCTACTTGAAGACGTACCGTTAGCAGTAAGACAACGAATGTGGTTTATGCACGACGAAGCACCCCATCATTTTAGACTTCGGTTTAGAGCTTATCTTGATACCGAGCTTCCACAGAGGTCGATAGGCCAAGTCGGAACTGTTGCATGGCCAACCAGATCTCTTGATGTGAACCCATGTGATTTCTATCCTTGGGGCCAAATCAAGGATTTGGGATACCAGACTGAAGTTTGAGGCGTTGATGACCTACGTCAATGCATAATTTACACCTGCGACACAATCCGAAACACGCCAGAAACCTTTCGTCGTGTTCAAGAATCTTTCCGAAGACGAGACCAAGCTTACCTTCACGCCAATGGGGGCCATTTCGAGCAACTTTTTAAAACACAATGATCAATGTAATGTTGTTACGTAAGAGTACATGTAACCTCTGAGAAACCATAAATCAAAGAAATGAATTTTTTACTGTGTCTCTTGGTAATTTAAATAACCTTGTCATTATTTTAAATCGTAACGATAGCATACTTCTAGATGTGTACGCTTAATAGGCTTTTGCTAGTCTAAAGTTTTATTCACTCATAAGACGTGTTTACTCCTTGTTACTTAAAGAACACGAATTTCCACCCATACCAACTTTTATTTCTGGGGACATCTTGGAAAATTGGTATACAAGAAGACTAGTCGAAGTCCGCAACATTGACGACCTACGACAAAGTATTATTGATCGGGGTGAAACTATTCGTGACCGAAACGGGTCTAGATGACGCAACGGTGCCGAACCGTATAAGGGGTCTAATTACGTCAACCGTCTGCTAAAATTTCTAACTTACTAGCTTCGACCATGCATAAAATTTGACCTCCGACGAGTAGTTTTAGGTCACGAATTCATAACACTCCTGGAATTTTCGAACTGGTTCAAGAATGATTTGCGTGTGCCCCAAGTGAAAGTTTAGTAAATTTTTTGTAATTCAGTTAAATATGTTCTTATGGCATTTGAAGAAGTAACTTTCTTTCAATAGACGTGGTCACTATGAATCACTTTGATATTGTTAATTTCTACACGTAGAATCTTTCAATTTTTAGCGAACTTCTGATACTAGTGATTGTTTTCTTATCGTTTTTGATAACAAACCATATGCTTAGTAAATGAAAACAATTGGATCCATTGAATAATAGAAACTGCACATTTGCGCGTTTTAGTAAGCGTGAGCACATAACACCGCTGTACAAGTGGTGTGGCGAAGTGTTTAACACTTTCGCCCAGCATCAAGAGGAGCCGAGTTCGATTACAGCTTTTGACACTGGGTGAAAACTCGGAACAATTACGCATTGTAACCCGGCCGCCTGAATTAATGCCTAAAAGTTAAAAGTTGCTTGATGACTTACGCCTAAGGTGGTGCCTTGGGTATTAGCCTAGCTTCTTATTATTATTATTATTCTTTCTCTTTACTGCAAATACATGTACTAAAAATTGACCGATCAAACCATTATCCAAATATTATGTAATATTACTTAATCAAATAATATTTGATCGAAATATGATCCAAGATTTACAAGGTTGAAAAAAATCCCCTGAGGAAATATGTTTATTATAATTCGATCATTCCTTTTTTTGATTAACAATTGGGCAACCATATTCGTAAGGGTATTATTTTCAACCACATTCAACTTATTTTACCACTTCTTTCTCCATTGAATTTCCGCTGTGGAATATTGAGTACTCCACTTATATGGATCGGGATGGACTATTTAAATTTGGGCGAGCCACTGAGAACACCACTAAGCAACTGAAAATCTAGTGGGACTTTGTTTAATGAATATGGCTACATGTAAAATGAAATTGGGACAGAATCTATATTACAATTGCTTTTTGAGATAGCCCAGGTATGCAGGAGCGTCGACACCAAGCTGTGGAAAACCAGCCACAAAAACAGCCGAGATACCAATACGGTCAAACTGGCAACGTAACTAAAGGCATTACGGCGTTCATAGAATCCCCCACTACTTACGTTTACGCAGCTCGGTATCATAACTATATAAAATATTTTACAAATACAGACGTAAATTCTAAATCAATATTTAAGGCGGATATTACTAGTCCTTTACATTCGGTCTACCAATTTAAATTAGTTACTTATTATAATGACAATTAAGACCATCAAATTAAAGTTGAATAGATATTAAAATAAACATGGTCTACTATTTACGAATGAATCATTTTGGAAAAGTAGCTACTGCAAAATATTAATAAAATATATATTTTAGGAGATGTCCAAAATACGCAGAAGTATCGTGTTTGAATATTGAACATCTGTTAGTGATCATAAGCAAATAGTGAAAGTGGCGATGTAGATATAAACAAACATTCGAAAAACAGGTGTCGTCTTATTGACAAACTGGGGTTGTAGATTGCGTATGTTGAGATTGGTAAAGTGCTACCGAACTCTGGCGTTACCAAAATCAATTATCTATAATTCTAACCAATATACATATACATATACAGACTTTATTATATATGCATGTATTCGTCAAGTGTTTCAAACTTATGGATGGATCACATAATTATCGCACTTTTTATCGCAACTACAATAAAAATCATATTTATATTATCTATGGTATTTGATAGGCACCTGGCCACGTTCCCACTTTCATAACCAATTTGGAGCAATGAAGGTGACAAGAAAGTTATTGTTAACCAACATTTTACTTTGGTTAGCCGTTGGTTCTACGTTTACAAAGGCCCAAACCTGCAAGTATAATGGCAACGTTCTCGTGTGCGATAACATTTCAGGACACAAAGAATTATACACCAAATTGCAGGAAGCTTTGAACCAACGAGACTTGTCAAAACTCGATGATTTTGAAATTCAACTTAGTAACCTTGAAATCTTTCGTAAGTTCAAAGATCATATCAGTGGCGAATGGAAATCATTTGGCCATTTTAAAGCCATTGTATTTGATGTGTTTTCATAGGTTTTTGCAGTCTTTCAGTCCACGTTGCCGTTTTGGAACTGTCCCAATGAAAATCCTGCTATTGAAGGATTTCGTAAAGTGAAAACCTTTTACTTGGATAATATGGTAGTGCCTCAAAGTTGGAATTGGGAAAGAATTGGTCAGTACACCGCAAAGTCAGTTGAAGAACTTAAAGTGACAAACAGCTCATGGCTACGATTGCCCTCGAGTCTCCAGCAGTTCTACGGCAAACAGCAGAAGAGAATATGCATTACCGATTCTGGGGTTCGCTGGTTGGATGATAACTCTTTGTCTTGCCCATCTTGCACGTTCATCAAGTTAGAGGGAAACCAAATCGAAAACATTCGGAAGGAAGTTTTCGGTTCGGGATTCACAAAACTGGACATGCTGAATTTGAAGTAAATCAGACACTCTCACTTTCCGGAAGATATTAATTTTAGATTACCTATGAACTGGGGCACAAATATCACACTAGCGGATTATTCTGAACGACCCACGTAAAAATTCACAATTTATAAAGATATAGTAAACTTGACCGCGTGCGAAGCATATAATTCAATTTAGGACTATTAAAATTAAATAGTTTTCTCTAGCAGATTTATCATCGAATGATAACGATTTACAATAAGGATATTAATCCTACGATCACATATACTCATCCATCTGGTAAAATATAATCTAGGAAAACGTAATGGCTTTGGCATTTCACAGATTACCAATTATTTGCTTGCCTTTCGCGACCAGAATATGAGTACAAATAGCAACAGCCATTTATTATTGTTGCCAAATTTCTTTAGTCAAAATTTATGGAAGAATTCATATATACATTGGAATAACGTTTTTAAAAATATGTATTGATGTAGATTTGAATTCATATTTTAAAATGCACCAATCAAATTCATTGTTTTTAAGGGGCAGCAAAATTCGTTTTCTTCCGAATGATCTCTTCGAAAACTTCGCAAATATTCAAGGAACATTGGACGGCCGCTTTCGTCTACTGCTTACGGGTAATCCCTTGGAGACACTTGATTTGCAAACTTTCAAACCCTTAATGGACAATCCCAATATCAAATTGATAAGCATTGACTTCGGGAAAGTTGGTTAGTATTCAGTTTTCAGTATTGTAGTACAGACAATCTAAGATTTGACCCCATAAATGTTTTGCGAAATTTGGGATTTTTATAGTAATGGATGCGTTCTTTTACTTGGTGCAATCTGCCGCTTGAGGAAAATCAGCCATCTTGGAAAATGGCCAACCAAATACGCTAAAACCCTAATAACGCATTATGCCACCATCCAATTTGCACGTGCTATAGCTCGAATAGTTTGGTTTGTTATCGTATTATCTACATCTTTTTTGTAATGCATTTCGTTCTTTAATTGAAATTAAAATGAAACAAAAATTAACCAAAATTATAAAAATTCTGTAGAAAAACACATTTAGTACCATGCTTATTATAAGCTATATTCTATACAAAAAAGTATAAATTTATAACATTCACATTCACTTAA
This sequence comes from Leiobunum rupestre, assembly GCF_980474605.1. Taxonomy (NCBI): domain Eukaryota; kingdom Metazoa; phylum Arthropoda; class Arachnida; order Opiliones; family Sclerosomatidae; genus Leiobunum; species Leiobunum rupestre. Next base: position 65,786,743 of record NC_143386.1, on the reverse strand, counting down.
TATCCTAATATTTTTAATCTTGAAAGGCGTTATCACGTTTCTCATTGGTGCAATCATAAAAAAACATCACATCTCTAAAGAAATATTATGAATTTCACGTATTTTCCGACGTGGTTATGACGTGGGTCTTCCCTAATTTCCGTTTCCCTTACATTGTTGATGACCGGAGGTCCGTACCCAAGGAGGGCGAAGCTACCCCCTCAACCTTTCTAGCGTAACTACGAAATTAATTGAGCCTTATTTTATTCATTTAATTCGAGCGCATAATTAGAAATCGTGAACTAGTAACAGTTTTTGGGGAATATTCCGACGCCATGTCAACCAAAGTCGACAAACAAGGAGAAACATAAAAATGGTTGCTACGGATATTACTGCAAATTAAAACATACTTGGTTCAACTAGCAAAACTTACGCCTATCAGGGGCGTAGCGAAAAGTATATATTTTTTGGAAAAGGTCCAATAACCCATTTGACTGATTAGAGCCGATGTAGGCCATGATTTTAGGTACCGGTGCAACTTTGAGTTCAAAATTCCAAATTACTTAAATTTTGTAAAAATTTCCACCCTAAAAACTTTGGGGCATAGCTACCCCATGAAACCACAAATGTACAAGAACTTTTTTGGAAATAAATTTGGATTTGAAAAAGTGCTCTGGGAAGCGAGAATAATAGGCCTTTCTATAAAATAAGCAACGCTTTTCGTAGTAAAACTTCATCGATACGTCACCCGTGAGGCAGCAGCAACATGAAAACAAGAAGGCCAATGTTACTTTATAGAAAGGCCTATTGGAAATAATCTGATATCAACTATTTCAACAATAAAACCAGCATCGGATGAATTACTAAAAAGGGGTTTCTGGAAGTGCAAATATGCCGTTGAACGGGCTTAGTCTGTTTCTAAAGAGAAAATGTCTTACCAAATGTAACATAATCCCTTATTAGAATGCCATAAAACACTTTCCAAGCGATGTGATGTCAATTGCGTGATGAAATACGACTCATCTATTTGAAAGAGAGGAAGAAATAATTTTTTGGCTCACCCGAACCGGCTAAGCTGCTGGCAGAGCATTACAGAACTTCAAAAATTCAACAACCATAATTTGCCAACTCTGATATACTGTGAGGGATTGGTACCCCATGGAGATGTTATACAGTGGCATACTTATGAACTATTACATTACTTATAAGTGAATCTTATAATTTTATAATTTTTAATGGATTAGTTCTATTAATCACGACGGAAAGTTTGTAATAAATGTTTTTTTTCCTAGTTGATAATTTTGATTACTTTCGAATTAGAAAAAATTGTTTAGATAATACAATAACGAGCCATTGGATCTATAGCACGTGCAAATAGATGGTGGCATCTAGGAACAACAAACACAGCACCTCACACAAGGAGAACGCAACCCGTCAAACGTAGTGCATTTTCTTGTGTACATTTTTCATTGATTAGTCGAAGGGGAAAATTCGGAAATTATCTGACCCCTTTCTGTAAAACGTTCTGCGAAAAGGCTCGTCCAATGAAATTTGTACACAACACTGCGTTAGTAGGTTTAAAGTCTAGCTGCGTTCTACTTGGGTTTGTTACTCCTAGGTGGCATCATGCGTTATGAGATTTTTAACGAATTTGGTGGGCCATTTTTCAAGATGACGTAGTGTAATCCAGTGGCTGTTTACAGGAGATTAGAAGTTGTGACAGAACGTTTTGATTTGTATAGAAATCAAGATTTTCGTAAAGATGACTATTTTTACCGGGTTGGGCCCTTTTTTAACTAGATTGTCTTGACTAGTATTTTAGGACTTTGTTTATAGTAGCGATTTTAATAGTGATAAATTAACTTTACGGTGGCACAAAAATTAGTCGTATTCAATAGTTTTACCTCAATATTTTATCTCTACAAAACGTTTCGCTTTATTTAAAATAAGACAATAGTATTAAATGACAATATTTAATTTATGCCAATAATTGATAACCCTTCTGAAAGAAATGTTGACATTTCTTACGTCACTTTTATTATTGCATTATTTAATATGATTCTAATTTAACCTTGATTTCATCATTAATATTAAATTTCTACATAGGTGAATCCAAAAAGAGGTTCAAGTGCGATTGTCGGCTAAAATGGTTGTTAGAGAAGATGTTTTACATACAAAACTTCTATTGCGAACCAGCTGAAGGTTCTTCCAACATCAAAATAAACGATTATCTGAAGAATGAATGCCCCGCGAATTAAGTCTCCAACTAATAAAAAATATTGATATTTTTAAAGGTCATTTTATTTAAAATAATTAACATACCCTCTTTTTCCCATTCAACTCGTGTTATTAGAGTAGGTTTTGTTACAAACTCTTGTGTGTAGTAATTTTTTTTACTTAAGTTATGGATTATTTTCATGTTAAAATGTTTGGTCGGAAATGGTCATTTCCCAAGATATGAATTTTATAAAAATTCATATATTTCCTAGAACGGTTCTTTATATTTCTAGATTTTAATACGTTTTGGATAAAGTAGGGCTGCTGACTAAAGAAATAATGTTGAAATGCAAAACTGTACTAAAGTTTAAAAGGTTTGGAATTTTTTCTGAGGAAAGAGATAAAGTTACAATGCAAAACAGTACTAACGTTTTAAAGGTTGACACTTTTTACTGTATTTCAACATATTTTAGCTGTAATTTAACGCATTTTAGCCGTTTATAAACCATTTTAGCCATTTCTTAACCCGTTTTATCCGTTTTGCCTATAAAATAATCAAAAATTTATCTATAAAAAAAAATATTAAAAAATCGGGTGGGGACAGATATAGTAAAATTTTGCGTAAGTTGTTCCTCGAAACAAAACCGGAAATCAATAGCTAGTTTGTATTTTTGAATTTTTTTCTATTCGATAGGCATTATGAGTTCAAAAACGAAATTGAGCGGTTTTCAGAATAAGAAAAATGCTCTTAAAAAAAATGCGAAAACTAGATTCCTTTGTAGTACGGTCTCAATCTGATTCTAAGATTGAAATTTGTGAATTATCTGCGAGTTCTAGTCTCATTACCAGTAGTGATGGCGATAAATATTATGAAGCAGACTGCAATAACTCGAAATGCATGGACTTGGATGTTTCAAACACCAAAATATCAGTTTCTTCGGTGAAGTTAGTTGACACGAATAGCGATGAAACCGAAAGCAACTTGAAAACGGTCGAAATAATAAAGGTCAACAGTCGTGCAATACCCGTAGTAAGTGCGGATCCAGCAGAGTGGATTATAAATGATTTTACTATTGAGTATTTATTAAAATATGGAATAAATCAGAACATCGAGAATGATTTTAGCCTTTCAAAACGAATGTTTGGTGACAAAGAAAGGGCGCTAACAAAGTTTGCGTTTGAACGACAACATTTAAATGGTGAAGTGAAACTGCGGGAATATATGGTATACTCGGAGAGCTTAAAAGCTGTTTTTTGCGCACCTTGTCGATTATTTGGAGGGAAATGTAGTTTAGCGACTACGGGATTAACTGGCTGGAAGAATATTACGAACCGTCTTAGTCAGCATGAAAATTCGGCCGAACATAGAGCGAGCCAATTGGCTTATGTGAAGAGAGCCAACTTATTAGGAAGAATTGATTCTCAATTAAAATCAGATATAGAAAATGAGTTTAATTATTGGCGCAATATATTGAAGAGGCTAGTAGCTGTTATAAAGAAACTTTCAAGCCGAGGTCTTAAATTTGGAGGAAAAGATGAAAAATTTGGATCACACTACAATGGAAATTACATGATGGCCTTAGAGCTTATAGCAGAATTCGATCCATTTTTAGCAAGCCATATTGAGCGTTATGGTAATGCTGGTCGTGGCAAAATATCCTATCTCTCCAGTACCGTTTGTGACGAATTCCTAAAACTAATGGCATCAAATGTGATTTCTCATACTATTAAAGAGATCAAGGAAGCCAAATACTTTTCTATAAGCGTCGACTCAACGCCTGACATTTCACATATAGATCAGTTAGCGTTCATATTTCGATTTGTAAAGTGTAGTACTGGTATTCCAATTGAAAGGTTTATTGGTTTTTTACCAAAAATTGGCCACAAATCGGAAGATCTAGAAAATGCAGTACTAAAAACCTTGGAGTCCCATGACTTAAAAATCGAAAATTGCCGTGGTCAATCGTACGACAACGCGAGTAATATGTCAGGAATGTATAGCGGGTTGCAGGCACGAATAAAGAATGCCAACCCTTACGCAGTATATATACCGTGCTCGGCACATTCTTTGAATCTTGTTGGAGTTTGCGCTGCCGAAAGTTGTCAAGAAGCTTGTTCTTTTTTCTCCACTGTCCAACATCTTTACGCGTTTTTTGCAGCCTCTACTCATAGATGGGATATTTTAATATCTGTATTGCCACCAAGTAATAAAGTTTTAAAAAGACTTTCCGATACACGTTGGTCCGCACGAGCGGAAGGTTGTCACAATTTGAGTGAAAATTGCGATTTTGTAATTGAAGCCTTAAATACAATAAGCGAAAATTCTTCTGAGAAACCAGTCACCAGAAATGAGGCTGCCGGCCTCCGAAAACAGTTGGAACGATTTGAATCGGCTTTCATGGCTGTTTTCTGGAGTTCGCTTTTAAACAGATTTCACGTTGTTAGTCAAAAATTGCAAAATGTTGAAATTGACATTCAAATAGTTTTGGAGCTTTATTGGCCACTTATTGGTTATGTTAATAGTATGCGTGACATGTTTGATTACTACGAGGAAAAAGCTAAATCAAAATTTAAAGTTAAAGAATATAAATTGGACAGTAAGCGAAAAAAGATACGAAAACTTCAATCTGATGAGACCCGATTTGGAGAAGTAGAGCAATGTGGACGAGAAACGTTTAGAGTTGGTACGTTTTTGGCTATAGTAGATCTTGTGTCCTCTGAACTGAATCGTAGAAGCCTCGCGTATCAAGAATTTGCTTTAGTCCCATTCGACCGAAATCCCATTCGACCGAAGGCGGTTTTTGAGGTGTCCCATTCGACCGAATTCCGCCGAAACGTGCGGTTTTTATGTGTCCCATTCGGCCGAACGCTTTTAAAATTAACAACAAATTCAACACAAAACCAGCTTTTTTCCCATTTCTTCAAATACTACAGGATTTGCAAGTCGAATACCAGTGCTTAAAGCTGGATCTGGATGTTGGTAAACCACCAAAACAAATGTCAAAGAAATACGCTGAAATGAACTTAAGGTATGCAACCGCAATCAAAAACTACTACAAAGACCGCGAGAATCCTTTGAAATCTCAAAATGAAGTAGCACTCTCCCTACTAGATGCAGTAGCTATGAATTTAGCTATGCCATTTTAATATTTTTGTGCTATGCATTTATTTGAAAATAAAATGGAATGAGCATGAATTATATTTTTATCTTCACCTAGTCAAGAAAAGTAACTGAACCAAAACTGAAATAGTAAACTTAACCAACTCTAACCTAACCTAAGCTAACCTAACCTAAACATGGATCTTCGATAGTACATACCTTATAAATAAAATACCAAATCACCCCGCCAATTGGGCTACATTTTAAAATTCTTTCGGTCGAATGGGATTTCGGTCGAATGGGAATAAACGAAGAATTTATGAAGAAATTTCAGTTTTTGTCGAACCTTTGCACTTATTCAATTCAAGATATAATTGAGAAATCTAAGGCGTTACAGGTGCACTATCACAAAGATTTGGTAGAATCCTTCACGGAGGAGTGCTTGAATTTTCGAGATTATTTGAAAACCGTTGAAATTCCCGACGTCGAAAAGAAAGCAATATTACGATTATGCCGTCTTATTATCGAACAAAATATTATCTCAACTTTTCCTAACCTGGAAATAGCTTTCCGCATGTTTGTTAGCACACCAGCTACTAATTGCTCGGCCGAACGATCATTTTCGGCGTTGAAGAGAATAAAAAATTATTTGAGGGCAAACCTTTCGGACGAAAAGTTGAACGATCTCTCACTGTTGGCTATTGAAAAAGAGTTAACGATCACACTCGATTACTCGGATATTATTAATGCATTTTCGGAACCAAAGTGCAGGCGAAAAATGATGTAGATAGTATATATAGAAGCCAATAAAATAAAAATATTTTGTTATTTACAAAACGTATCTTCAATTTTGTTAATTCCTTTTCACACCCAAGGGCACATTCTATACATACCCACTTGACCGGAGTGTTACGTCTAATTATATCAATGTCAAGGGGCGCCAAAATTTTCTGTGCCTATTGGCGCCGTCAGTGTTAATCCGCCCCTGCTTCTACGCGTTGTAACCCGGACAACTGAATTAATGTCTTTAAAAGTCGCTTGATGACTTAAGCCTAAGGTGGTGCCTTAGCCTGGGTATTAGCCTAGCTGATCATTATTACCGAGGCCACAAATAATTAGGCGTCGGACACCCAATTTATGAATGACTCTATCTGGTTCACATTATTGACAGTATACATTTAACCCGTTGTTGACGGTGCCGTAGCATTTTACGTCAACTAATTTTATAACAGGTCCTTGATAGCCTGTAGTCATAAGAATGAGAATTTATATAAATTATCATTGTTATGGGAAGTTAACATGGGCTTCGCTTTATGTAAAATATCTTAAGAACAGTTTGTTCATTAATTTCGCCATTTCGCCAGGACTTTATTTGGGGTATAAGATTGTGTCACTTTATCATTATATATCTCTTTTATTAAATCCCAAATCTTAGAAAACAAATTTTAAACATTATTAAGGTAGCAAAGTAGCAACAGATGACGATAGCGTAACCATCGCCAATTAATTCATCGTTATTGAGGCATTCTGTAATTGGGTTATACATCTTTAAAAATGAAATGGTGGACGTACACTCGTTCAATTTCCATGGTAATTTGGAAATGACACGCTAATGACTGAGCTGTGAGTTAACGTTAAAGTTTAACTTGCAAGCGAGAGTTCGATCGAAAGTGATAAAACGTTTAATAAAAGAATGCATTATTTATCTGTAGCCATTGTTTGTAAGTGTATAAGAATTAATATCTATACTAAAATTTCAAATATTTACTAAACAGTACCCACCAAGGATTATATTACATTTCGGCACTAACTGATTAATCTAATACATTCTTCTGGTATTATCTGACGTATGTGATGTATCTCTTCGAGAAAAATATTAATCTCTACTGCTTCTGTTATTCCTTCGAAAAATATGCCTCCGCAGGCTTCCACAGATTAAATATGTTCATAGAAAAATGTAGTTTATAAAAAAGTAAATTTGTTGTGATTGTTTTACTAGGTCCATTTGACACCCAGGGATAGATTGTATTGTGTAAGGTTAAATAAAGATACGAGATATTTAGAAATTATAACTTTGCGTCTTTATTATCATGTCGCAACCAAAGTTTTTATACTCTTTGTCGCAACGAGCAAGCGAGAGCAACTGTCGGAGGAGAGGAGAGGCGAGGTTTAGGTCGAGGCCGCATGTGTGGCGCCCCCTGCCCGTGACCTATTCCGATAAGGAGCAATCAATCTTAACAACATGAGTCTATAAAATACATACATAACAGATTGAACCCGTGTAAGGTATTTATACGATATAATATCGTTTAACTTTTGATAGAACTCATTGCAGTAGGACTCAACTGTAGATAGACAACAGCGTAGGTTAGCCCTACACCTAAAAATGACAGATATAACTTTTTAGTAATGGGAAAGCAACTTCTTAACAACGTGAGTCTATAAAAATTTAATTATGTTTTTTAATCTTCACTATACCGTTTTGGAGGCTGCATGTTAGAACGAAATTTGGTTGACCTTATGTTGCTAGGTATTTTCAGGCCTGGGCAAAGCTGTTGTCCTGAATGTGGCTTATAAGAATGCTGTTGTGGTTCAGAGTTCTTTTTAGAATGTTGTTGTGGCCTCGGAGAGTTTCCTTGACCTACTGTGTCCGGGACCGAGAAACGTGCTGTGGATGTCACTCCTACAAATGTTCCGGGCTGAATCCTGTCATACATTTGGCACTGCTCTTGGAATGGTGCTGTTTCGTTGACAGGCAGCATTGCATGAGGGGATGTTGTAGGTGTCGCAAATTCACTATTATAATATAGCTTCTTGCTTTTTGTTTTGGATGGCTCCAATCACTTCAGGTGGAATAGGGGTTACTGATTCGTCTCTAATTGCGAGTTCGTCTAGCATTTGCGCGTAAATAATTGTGCTGGGAGACGAATCAGAAGTTAACTTTGGCGTTTTTACGCCATGTTGAGATGGGAATTAACTTTGATTTCTAACATTTGACTTTAGTGTATTCTCTTCTGGAGTTTAAATATAGGCGTGGTCAATTTTTCTTTGTTCTCTTGTACGCCGAAAACTCTTTCTATCTAGTGTTCTTATCAAATACGAATGGAGTTCTTGGCCCTTTCTGTTTGTACTTGCTTTCTTCCAGGTCCTGTGGCCCGTAATATACCAAATGGGCGTTCCGATCTCCAGGATCTCTGGTACTAGCGGTTTCCTGCCCCTATTCTGAATCAGCATAGATTGTTGTCTTTGCTCCAAAGAGTGTTTAATCTGTTCCGTTGGGTAGTGTGGTTGTAGGGATTGGGTTGATGTTGTTAGTGGAGTTTCCAGTTTACGGCCCATAAGCATTTCTCCTGGGGATGGAAGATTGCCGATTGGTGTAGTCCGATACTCCATCAATACATGTTGAAGGTCACGACCTTCCTGACTGGCCTTCTTTGCAAGATTTTTGATAGTTTGTACGGTTCTTTCAGCCAGTCCTTTGCTTTCGGGTGGTATGGGATTGCTGTAACATGTTTAACGCCACATTGTTGGAGAAAGTGTTGGAAAGCGTACGAGTTATATGGAGGGCCATTATCGGAAATCAGGGTTTGAGGAGCTCCATGACGGGCAAAATGTGGATTCAAAAATTTAATGAGCGCTTGGGCGTTTGTGGAGGATAACTCAGAAGCGTCGACGAACTAACAGGACCACATTTTTGCCATTAAGATGAAAAAGATCCGAACCCACTACTTCCCACGGAAGAGATGGTACTGGCAAAGGATGTAGTGGTGGTTGCGTATTTGTAGCACGACAGACGTCACAGTGCCGGATAAATTCTGTTATTTCTGTATTCATATTTGGCCAATACAGGTGTTGTCTCACCCTGGCTAAACAACCCATTATACCTTGATGTATGACATGAATTTGTTTTAGAGCTTGAAGCCTTAATGGTAAGGAAATAAATAGTCGTTCACCTCTAAAAATTAGGCCATCTTGCACGTGCAACTCTTCCTGAAGTTCACATAAGGCCTTTAAATCTTGAGGACAAATATTGCACGCTCTTGGCCATCCTTCTTTTGCATATTGTAATATTTTTTGACTCACTGGGTCCTTTGCTATGGCGTCTTTCATCTCTTGGATTTTTCCTTCAGGCAAAGCTGTGATGGCATGCACTACCACACGCTGTCCTTCGACCGCAGGCGTTTGGATTGCCATTTCTTTAGTTGGTGCTCTGGAAAGAGTATCAGCAATATACATTTTTGTTCCAGGAACGTAAGTTACAGTGAGATTATAGCGCATGAGTCGTAGGACCATTCTTTGGAGTCGAGGTGATAAGAGATGCATCGGCTTATGAATGATGGATACCAGAGGACGATGGTCGGTTTCCACCATGAATCGGGAACCATTAATGTTATAGTGAAATCAGCTGGTGGATAAATGGTATGCATTATGCGCTGAAATATAGAAGATGATGTACATACTCCCAAGGCCAACCGTTGAAACCGAAAACGCCCCCATGGGGTTGCAAACGTGCAGAGTTTGTAACTTGGTTCATCTAACTCCACTTGCCAGAAGGCTTTCTGAGCGTCCATGTGGGAATTGGAATACAGATTCGACTGACCTTGCACTGATTGGCTTAGATCCCACTGAGTTGAATTATCTGGGAGGTTGAAGTATTGGTGAGGTTTTGACGTCACTAGCGAATGAACTGGTTGGGCTGAGCGACACAGCGCTGCAAAGTGGCTAGGCCGAGAGCAGTTATGACATTGGGCTTCGCGAGCAGGGCAAGCACTTCGTTGATGTGGCCCCCCGCCACAGTTCCCACATGAAGACATATGTGAGTTGGAGGCACTCTGGGGTGATCCGGAGTAGACAGAGCGATCAGCCTTTATTGGGAATCGAACCGTCGTCCGTGGATAATAAGATCATGGTCTGATGAGGCTGAAATGGTTCTGTAAACCGAGGCTGTACTGTTGAACCTCCACGAGGCATCTGTGTCTGTTGCCTCGTGTTATAGCGTCGACACTATGAGAAGGGACCTGAGGTAGACCCGTTGGGCGGTCCTGAGTCATTAGTGATGCGTGGCTTTTAGCGGCTTCGCTGGCTTGACAGTGTACTACTGCATTATCGAGAGTAAAATTTCGCTGTGCCAATAATTTCTTGCGTAAGTCATCATCGTACATCCCGCTTACCAGTTGGGTGCATAAAAAAGTGGATTGAAGATCACCCCATTCACAGTTCCTAGCCTGATACTTCAAATCTGTCATAAAGTCATCCAAGGGTTGGTTTTGCCCCTGCCTGGTATGCAAGAATTGGTATCACACAGCAAAGACATTCTTATGGGCTGCATAATGAGCATCAAAAGCATCATAAAGGTGTTGTAATGATAATGACTCACCGTCAGCCAAAGCGTTAAAAAGTTAAAAGTATCGCGAATGCGACGTGACACCGGACCAATTGTATATAGAAACAGCGCGACTAAACGGGCTTCACTTTCGCGATCGAGGTTCGAAGCGGTAGCGTATATTTTGAAATCCGCCAGATATTGCGCCCAAGCCGCCGCTGAATTTGCATTCCCTGGGTGAAAATGTTCTGGGCCTTTGATAGTGATAGAAGTCGTCATCGTAAACAAGGCCAAGGCCTAGACCGATTAAGGTATTAACCCAATGATATACGCAAACGCCGATTAAGCACAAAACGAGAGGCGTGGGAACTCGAAAACTTCTGGCACCATATTGTGTAAGGTTAAATAAAGATACGAGATATTAAGAAATTATAACTTTGCGTCTTTATTATCATGTCGCAACGAGCAAGCGAGAGCAACTGTCGGAGGAGAGGAGAGGCGAGGTTTTAGGTCGAGGCCGCATGTGTGGCGCCCCCTGCCAGTGACCTATTCCGATAATTAGCAATCAATCTTAACAACATGAGTCTATAAAATACATACATAACAGATTGAACCCGTGTAAGGTATTTATACGATATAATATCGTTTAACTTTTGATAGAACTCATTGCAGTAGGACTCAACTGTAGATAGACAACAGCGTAGGTTAGCCCTACACCTAAAAATGACAGATATAGTCTTTTAGTAATGGGAAAGCAACTACTGGCTTTCAAACACATTCTATAAGAGCGAAAGTGCATGTAAAGCAGCTCCAAATCAGTTTCACGACCTTTGACAGTGGCGCTTTCCGCCAATCGCGGCAAAGTTTGAAGACACATTGCGTAAGTTTCGTGAATACTAGATGCCACAAAGATCACAATGGTCAAGGCAATCAGATCTTGAAGACATATGAGAAGCACCATGGCGGACGAAATCCATTTGGCTCGGATACTGTATAGTATGCCTATCATCGTGACGATCGTTTGACTAGAACTCATAAGCGTGCACGCGAACCAAAAGAAAATCACGTTTTGGAAAAGTTGATTGGTTCTTTTAAGCATGTTTCGGGCTATATCAAGTTTATCGCGCACCATTTGAAAGGCCTCGGGTTGGTATTTTCCGCGAGGCAGTAACTGAACCAGCGAGTAGAGATCCTTCACGATATCTCGCAATAGACAAACGATTAACACGTACGTAGTCGTTATCCACATTGCTAATGTTGAGTAGGACGAAGAAGTCAGCATTCCATCTAATGTCATGAGAAGATTTTGAGCCCAAACTTGAGTATTGGACATATTGCATCGAAAACAGAAAGTGCTCAAGTACAAACCCAAATACTGATTCCTATCCGCCTTGTAATATAATTGAGTCTCATACGCACTCAAGGCGATTCGAAGCAAAACATACAACAGCATGGCTACAATGGAAAACTTAAACCATCTTATAAGTTTATGAAGTAGAATGGCGTCCAAATCCCGTACTAAATTCGTCAGATCAATCAACAAAGATATTATTTTCCTTCTGCGGGTGATCAGGTAACCGATGAGTATAATTTGACAGAAATAACTAATGGAAAACTGTCCGTAATAGTTTTTAAAAACTTCGTAAGCGGTGAAGATTGTGTACGCGATTGTTATCAAGTAGTAGCTCATGAAAGTGAGACATATTATCAAGTGGATCTTCAACGCGGTCCAACCGAAAGGCACTTGAAATAACGAGGACATGTTCAAAGGTCTCTTTTTATCACAAGCACAACTTCAAAGATCACTCTTTATCACAAGCACATATTCAAACTTCGCTCTTTATCACAAGCACAACTTCAAACGTAGCTCTTTATCACCAGCACATGTTCAAAAGTCACTCTTTATCACAAGCACATGTTCAAAAGTCACTCTTTATCACAAGCACATGTTCAAAAGTCACTCTTTATCACAAGCACATCTTCAAAAGTCGCTCTTTAGAACAAGCACATGACTGGTATTTTTACATTATAGTTATTGTTTTCTGAAAATCGGAAACCACCCGTTCAGGTTCTATTAATAAAGGAAACTAGATGGCAGGAAAGAAAAACAATCGGTCATTTATTCTTATTGATTCGTCGGAAATCGATCAGAAATCAGCTTCAGAACAAAACCTATTATTCTCTTTTAGGGCGTCGCAAAATTTATTTTCCCAATATTTGAATTGTAGTATTACGTATTTACAAAGCTGAGCGCAGTGTCCAGTTCAAACAAAAACAAGGTTAAGGAAAGGCAATGAGGCCTTATATTCAACTTTGAGCTTGAATGACGCTTTGACCGTCAAAACATCCTGGATACAAGGTTGCACAGATAGGACGGTAATCCATATAACCCCTTTCGAAACCAAATATTTTCCATTGTAATTTTACCACACCATCAAAATAAAAAATATTGAAAACCACAGTCAATAGTGTAGGCCACTATTATAGCGGGTGATTTCAAATGCACAACAAAAAAATTAGCTCAAAATAACTATTTTAGTATACTAGAAGTTATGCAATATCTTTAATATAATGTTTTTAACTGTATAGTATTAAAATAACAAAAATACAATTCGTAACATAATGAAGAAATTAACAGTTAAAGACACCACCCTTTCTAATAGCTCTATTTTAAATACAGTTTCAATTTGATGTAAAATAATAAATGCGATGCCATAAGGAAAACCACGCCACACAGACCAAGGGTCCAAACTATCACATTTATTTTAAGTCTCAAGGATTGTTGCGAAAGATACGTGGTTTTTAGTTTTAAAAGGAGGAGACAGTTTAAACCCCATGAAGTACATTTAAACTATAGTCCAAAAGTAAAGCTTTAGTATAGTTTGTTTAAGATCAAATATATTGGAGCTCAACAGCGGGAACAATATGCGTTACGGTACTCTATTACAGAATTATTAATTCATTATCCATTAAAATTGAAAAAGCCTAGTGTTGCTTTGAACAGATACCACTGTATTTTTATAAAACCGTTAAAATCCCCAGAGGCGTACCAAAAGGGGGCAGTAGGGGTAAGTGTTACTTGAAATGGGCGCCCCTGTATGAAAAGAGTGTGGCAATTTATAATAATTTTTTAATTTTTAAATTTCAAAAGTAAAGTTGTAGAGCATACTCTGTAATTTTCAGTTCTTTAACTAAAATAACTACAGTAATGGCAACAAAATGTTTGTAATGTACGTCTGTTCGTCGAATTTCAATTAACATAATTGAAATTAACCCCCCCTGTATTTTAAACAATTGAACATTTATCTAAAAAAATAAGCATTTCCGAAAACCAATTAACCTACACAAGTCTGTCGAATTTTCAATACACTGTTAAATAATTAATTAACTTAACTTTCCAATTAAATACAATTTTCTTACCGAATACCCAGGTTTTTTTTATCATAGAAATTTTTACATAGCAATTTTTAAATGGAATACAATTAAATAATTTTATTATCTATAGCACATATTATGTGAAAAGTCTGTGTTAAAAATTTAAGCCTTAAGGTTATAACGCAATACAGGAAATACTTAAACCTTGACCATTTATTTTATTGCAGTTTTCAACATATAAATGTTTACAAAGAACACTGTTATCAAGAGACATAGAAGGAAAAGAGTCTGCCTCGAGAGGCCTCCCAGGCTAGCTTCTACCATATGTTTCCTAACCACTTCCAACTTCGCCTACCTCCCTCTTACCCTCTATACCAGCGAGCCAATCATATTGTTCAAATTAAAATCGTTTTATTTTAAAGTAGTACCCGCGACACTAGCGACCCTAGTAGGAATTCTGGCAAACTCACAAATCACGCATTTTCAATTTATTCATGCGCAAAGGGGGAAAGAACACAACGGAGAAGTTGGAAATTTTCATGGCACACGGAAGCAGACTCTTTTTTCTATGTCTCTTGGTATTATATAACGTTCTACTCTATGTAGTACCTAGTATCTTAAAATTAGTAGGTTAAAATTTAAAGCTTTAATCTTATAACACTATACTGTATACAGGGTGTCTTCATTTGATCGGCCAAGGCATTTTTCTCAAAAACTATATCTTCTAAAAATGTGAAATTTTCAGAATGTACTCTCTCGGTGGAGATCGTTGTTATTTGTGAAGTTCAGAAAAATCGTGAAATTTTTCATGGTTTTAGAATTTGTAATATTTGAACGCTAGGTGGTAGACGAAACATTTCAATGAGTAAGTTGTAGAGCATACTCGAAAACCTTTAATGGAGTAGGTATGGTCGAAATCGTACATTTTGTCACTGAAATAATAGGTCATGAAAAAAACCAAGTTGGTACTACCCAAATGTTTTTACGCCTCATGTTATTGTAATAATTGTCTGTGAAAAATGAACATGTGTTGAGCCAAATCATTGTTTTACTTTTACAAAGTAAGTGTTAGAACAAGTGAAATTATTATAATAAGGAATTACAGAAAGTTTGTTACAAATACATTTCAATAATGCTTCCGTCCACTGCTATACAAATCCGTACGCGATGAACCATATTCTGGAACGAACCACGGACCATATCTGTAGTAACGAGTTGGAACGCTGCAATGATTATCTGACGAATCCCCACAGGTAAAAGTCCAGCGGTGTCAAATCTGGGGACCTAGGAGGCCATCGCACTGGAGCATTCTTCCCAATCCAACGCTCAGGGAACTCGGTGTTGAGGTATTGCACCACATGTTGTTCTTGGTGAGGAGGTGCACCGACATGAAAGAACCAAAGGCGTGGCAGGTTGACTAAAGGTACATCTTCCAGTGCTTCTGCTACTTCATTTCGTAGAAACGCCAAGTAGATCACCCCATTAAGCCGATTCGGAAGAAAAAATGGCCCAATAACGCGATCCCCTAGTAGACCTGCTCAGACGTTCAAGCGGAATAGTACTTGATTGTGATGTTGAAATCCCCAGTGCGGATTTACATCGCTCCACATATGGCTATTCTGGCAGTTAAATGGGCCGTCCCTTCCAAATGAACACTCGTCGAACGCCAGAATCAAACGGACGAAATCTTCGCTGGCGTCCACCATGGTACTGAACCAGTTACCGAAATCCAACCTAAGGCGCTGATCACTATCGTGAAGTGCTTGGTGGAGCGTGGCACGAAATGGGTGAAATTAATGGTGGTTAAGGACACTCCAGACATAATATTTTGACAAGTCCAAATCGGAGCATGCTTGAGGGTAAGCGACAAAGTAGGCGATGACTGTGTCTTCCATACTAGTGTTATGACGTCCAGGTCCATGGAATCTGCGATTCACATTGCCGTCTCCTTCGAAGTCAGCAACAGCTTGGAGAATAGTGTGGTGATTTGGTTAACTGTCAGGATATAACATTTGAAACAACCGCCTTGTTAAACGTGCGTTTCGATGACCGCTGTTCACGAGTATAACGATTCATACTTTTTTACCGGACTACGTAGAGATAATGTTTTTCAATCAAAGTGGTGACACTTTAAATACTTAAACAGATCCACATTTTAATCGAATCAGTAGTGCAAAAAAAGCTTTCGGAAATTCAGTTGGCATAAATTAGACATTTTGTAGACCCTAAAAACACCAACTTTTTGTCCATAGAAAACAAACGTGTGCGGGGTCCTACTGGGTAAAATGGAACAATAGCCCCGCCACCCCCTTTTCCCCCCTTTCTTGACACCGCTTAAAGTACTTTTTAAGGAGATTCCAATGGTGCGAAAATTATTCCCCGCAAAGCATTATTTAAAAAGTTAATTAAAAATGCCCAAAGACTATACCTTGGCGGCTGACGGCGCCGCGCACTCGTGTTGGATGAGGTAGGACTGATGACATGGACTATTCTTTAAATTCCTAGATTTTAATACTTTTTGGATAACGTAGGACTGATGACGAAAAAGGAGAAGGCTGAAATGCAAAACAGTACTAACCTTTAAGGGTTGGGATTTCCCCCCGTATTTCAACGCATTTAAGGCTTTTTTAATCATACTATGTCATAGTATATGTCTTCTGTGTGATATTGACTTATACAACGTCGAATGTATTCTAAGTAATGGCGCCTGACGGCGCCGCGCACTCACTTCGCTCGAGCGCTGGGGGCGCGTGGCACCTCCCCAACCCCATACTAAAAAAAGCTATGGGCCATCTATAACGCAACCTAGAGGACAGCACCAAGCCTGACGCATCCAGTATCGTCAACCCAATATTAATACAACTAACCTAATAATATAAATAACCTAACCTATTTTCCCCACCAAAACCCCTAAAATTCGTTGAAATACCGCGAAAATACCGAAAATAGTAAGTTAGTAATGTTTTGCATGTCCACATTTTTCTTTTTCGTCATATATAGATATATATATATATATATATATATATATATATATATATATATATATATATATATATATATATATATATATATATATATATATATATATATATATATAGTAGCTATATAGTAGCCCGCCGTCATTTTAATCCTTAGACCCCACGTCTACTACAGCAGCATATTTCGAAAATATTGTGGTCTTACTAGCGCTATCAGCATATTTCGCGAATATTGCAGTCCTACTGGCTCCATTACCACTCCCAATAAATAAAGAAAGGCTGATTTTCGACCGGGAAAAAACGGCGCGACGGCGAGCTCTCTTCGCCGCGGAGTGAATTCTACGCCCCGAACCGTTCGGTTCGTACATCTTTAAATTAGAATATCTTTAAAATTAATTATTTGCGGCTTATAATTTTTGAACCATTAGATTCCCCTTAATAAGTACGTTGGTATGGTGTAACTAAAAAGTGGAAACTAGGTGGCGGGGCTATTGTTCAAAATAGCCTCCTACGGTAGTTCCTTATAAAATTACACTTTGATTTGCCTCAAAACATGTTCATTTTTCACAGACAATCATTACAATAACATGAGGCGTAAAAACATTTGGGTAGTACCAACTTGTTATTTTTCATGACCTATTATTTCAGTGACCAAATGTACGATTTTGACCATACCAACTGCATTAGAGGTTTTCGAGTATGCTCTACAACTTACTCATTGAAACTTTTCGTCTACCACATAGCGTTCAAAAACTTCAAATTCTAAAACCGTTAAAAATTTCACTATTTTTCTGAAATTCACAAATAACAACATTCTCCACCGAGTGAGTACATACTGAAAATTTCTTTCACACCAACTCCCCTTCTACGAATTTCACACTAACCCGTTAAAAAAGTTTAAAGGTCCAGACGGGCGCAAGGAACTCAAGAGAGGAGCTAGGGGAGGAAGTCGAGAAAAAAAATTGAAAGCCGAGACCAGCCGGATTTATAGATAAGCGCTGCATTGGGGCCCTTAACTTTTACTAAGTCGACTGTTCGATCGGCTGTCTCACGAAATACATGTATATTTTTATAGAGAGTATTACCGTGATGTCATTAATGGCTTCAAAAGTCGCTGGATGACTTAGGCCTAAGGTGGTGCCATGGGTATTAGCCTAGCTGATTATTATTATTATTATTATTATTATTATATGGGAAGCCAGTGACGTAAATAAGCCAAAGCACCCAATCGCGTACATTGGAACGCACAAAAATTGACATGAGTAGAGATGGACTAAATATGAACATGTAAATCCAAGATGGCCGCCAAGATGGCCGCCATAACACTCCCCCAAGACACCCCCAAAATATTTTCCAAAAACCAATTTTTGCCCTTGGAAAAATAGAAAAACATATTTTTGTTTTCAATCTCAAATTTCACCTTGAAGATGATCCTTGACCTCGACGCTTGAGCACTGTCCACCACCCTTAAGCCTCGGTCTATCACCCCAACAAGTTGGGACACGATCGGACAAGGTCGGCCTGAGATATCGGCGGTAATATGTGACCCCACCAAATACTTACGCTTATTCACTTTTGGTGTCACTTTTTTATTTTTTTAGTTTTTTCGCCATTTAAAATGCTAATTAGTTATTTGCGAGATGGGGAAACGAATTCGCGACCTTCGTTTTATATCCTTGGCGGCTTTTGGCCCCACCCAAAATACTTTAAACAACTAATAAACGAATCTAAAATGTCGATAAAAAACTATTTCTATAAATGATAATTCTTTTGACATTTAAAAGTCGAAGGATATGTGTAAGCGTAAGACGTCTCAAAAGTCGAGCTCTTTAAAGGTTAAAAAAATGAAGTTATTTATGGGGAAACCAGAAATTAAATGCAAATCTCCTACCGAGAACCCTTGTTATTATGATGAGCCATGTCGCAAACACGCGTTTGATTTTATAGATAGTTTTAAATTTAGTGTTAAATGCTGGGTTTGTCAAGCTTTATTTCTGGAACGAAGAGTTTTTAAGATGCATCTGATGAACCATTTGACATCTAGTTATTCTAATAAAACACTTCTTAATATTGATGTTTGCGATTGTCTTCATTCAAATCAACCGAAATACACAAGCGAAGAAGAAATATTAGACGACCAAATTATTGATTATTTGAACGAGTTTAACGTAAAAAATCAAGAATGGCTCGACGGGTTTGTTAATGATAATGGAACTCCAAAGAAAATTCATCGTAAAAAAAGACAACTGTTATTAAGTCCGAAGAAACTTTAAATTCAACAATGAAATCAAATGTTGTATTTCCACCGGACTTTGTCATGCCATCTGACGAGCAGATGGAAGCTATTATCTTTTTTCAAGAATATTGTAAAAATAATCAAATTTTAACTCTTAATCAAGTTGAAACACCCATTGAGGTTTTGGAAAATCTTGAACAAACTTGTCAAATGATTGAAAATATGTGAATAAAGCTGTTTTTCTAATAAATATATTGTTCTTATTTTTCCTACGTAAAATAGATATTTTAACTCTTTCGTGTTAAGGTTTAGCGTGGTAGATCGGTAGCGTTGCAGGATGTTAATCAAATAGTCTCAAGTTCAACTCCCAATACTTTCGATCTATCAAGCTAAAAATTTTATTAATATAAAACGAGATGTCGCCCAACTAAAACTGTCATTATAAAGATGTCAAGTTTCGTAGTATTTCTACCTTCGAACGCATCACCCGATATTTACCCGGAAAATACGCCTTCTAACTTTAAAGTACAGTTATCAAAACCTTTAAATTTTAACAATGAAAAATGGGTTTGTGCATTAGCAGAGATAATTCTTCCTGAAACTTATTCGAATATAACAAAGGAGTATTCGCATTTCCAAGTAGGGCACGTGTCAGATGCTATTTCACCCGAAGAAAATCAATGGGATTATATTAAAATTGAAATTCCACCCAAACGTTACGAGGGTGATCTAGATAGAAATAAGAATAATATTCCAACATCTCTTCAAAATAATATACTCAACGAGTTTGCTAAAGCTATTGAGGCCAATCAAACACTTAAAGGAAAAATACATATGAATACGGTAAAAGTAGATAAAAACGAAGACAGTTCAAAATTAAAAATACAGTTACAAAAAGATGTGCAAGTAAGAATACCTCAAGCATCGCCCCTAGCTTCTGTTTTGGAATTTCGAGAAAATGATTTTGTCGACAGTGATTATCTTTCTAATTATCCACTCTCAAATCACGCCAAACCTATTTCTTTAACTTACGCAACAAATTTTATCGAAGTACGAATAAAAAAAGCGTTAATTGTGAATAAATATCAACAAAAATATTTACCACGACAAATTCCCGTGGAAGAAATCCAATCACAACCCAGGAGGAAAAAACAGAAAATTAACAAGAAACCGAAACTAAAACTAGAAGTGAAACAAGAAGAAAATCTAACCAACATTTTACCAACAGACCCTTTAATTCCAAATATTAATGGAAACGTCAACCAACCAAAAGTTTTAAATCCTTCCGAAGAAAATAATTTACCAAGTTATCTTCCAATACCAGTTAATCTACCATCTCAGCCTGTTATTAAACAAATACAATGGAATAATTACGCAATTGTGTTTGAGGCGGCCAGATATGAGGGAGAAAGACAATATAATAATGAAATTCAACCGTTCACATTACACTTAATTTTACGCGATTTATTAGAACGATGTAAACCGAGACAGTTTGATGGATTAAAAACCGCGATATCGTCCGATGATGAAGATAATTTATATTTTAATTTAGAAATACCGGTAGGGATGGAAATTAAATTTCAAAATCCATTAGCAGATCTTTTTAAAATTCCACCAGACACTTATTTTACGGGTATTCAAAAATTTGGACCGTTAAATAATTTAAATAATATTACTTTTAGTTCACGCAACAATTTTATCGACATACGTAATGAGACTACAAAAATACCGCAATTTGAGCAGGAAGATTGGGCTTTCTACTCTGTATCAATTATCCCACCTTTTTTATTTGAAGGTCAGAGATATGATTTTGGAAATATTATTCCATTATCTTTGCATAGGCAATTAAAAAACGAGATTCAACAGGCGACCAACTTCCCCCCTTTAAATCGGTTCGAAATTAGTTACGTAATCGAAGAAATAAATCGAGGTCATTACTTAAGAATTTCATTCCCTAGAGATCTACAGGTGGCCTTCACCGGGACCTTAGCAAATATTTTTAATATAAACGCGCCAGAATTTCAAGATGGTGTAATTAGCAGTCAAAATCCTTTAAAAGTGTATGAGGAAAAATTTATGTCAGATGAGGAATCGGTTATAGATTTTAGATATAATAAAAATATTCCAATTGAACCGCCTAACTGGGAAAATGACAGTTATACGTTTGAACGTAATTATTACGAGGCTAATAAGGATTTAAGCGGGAATTTTAAACCGTTATCTCTTCATTTCAAAATTTTAAATGAACTTAAAAAATATTTTGATTCGCATATCTCACTTAAGGCTGGATTTATTATTTTCAAAGAAAATGGAAAATATTATTTTCAAATTGAGTTAATGAGTGGGTTGGAAATTAAAATATTTGGACCTCTAGCAGACCTCTTGCAAATTGAGTACAAAGTAGATTATATCTCCTCAGTTTATAAAAGCAAAGCATTAGACCCTCTTCAAATTAGATTAGAATTAGATAATACGGTTAATTTTATAATTTTTCGAAACGATTTAAACAGAGTTGAGAATAGTCGACGACAAAAACGTGATATTGATTTCCACATTTACGAACAAGGTAAAAATAATAAACTAAATGTTGTAGACAAATTCCATTGTCGAATTCCAACTGGGGTTTACCACACTATTGATGATGTTTTAATTGCGATGAAACACTCATTACCACATCAGAGTTGGGCTAAATTCGAGTTTAATTTTAATTCAGATTCGACAGTTTCAGTTAAAGGTTTGGGTGGAAACAGTTTTTTAACCTTTCCAATAGATAACCCCAAACTCGGGCAAAAGTTAGGTTTTTCAAACAATCAAATTGAAAGACCTCTTTTTAACGAAATAGGTATGTACCCCGCAGATCTCAACCACGGAATATCCGGAATTTATGTCTATACAAATATTATACAACCTGTAATTACAGGTCACACTAATACGCCCCTGCTGAGAATTATCAAATTAAACGAAAATAAAAATCAAGCACAAGTTGAAAGATTTCATTTTTTAGACTATTTTCCAGTTCTCTACGATCAAATACAAACTATAGAAATTTCTTTAAGGTCGGATTACGGTGAACTCCTGCCATATAAAACAGGAAAGACTATTATTAAATTAATATTTAAAAGACTGGATTCTAAGTCTAAAGTACACTTAAAACAAGCTCATCATGGAAAGATATTATAATCATTATGTACAAACAGGACGCGGATATAACGTATTTCGAGGAAGTCAATATCAAACTGGTCGTGGATTTGGGTCAATTTTTAAAAGTTTAGCAAGATTCGTAACTCCTCTTTTTCGACCCGTAGCTAAATCACTCGGTATCCAAGGGTTGGTTATGGGGAAAAGAATTATGGACGATGTTGTTGCGGGTCAAAATTTTAAGGAGTCTTTAAAAAAAATAGTAAAATTGCTGGAACAAATCTTTTAAATAGTCTCGGTGATTCCATATTAAATACACAGAAAGGCTCTGGAGTTCGGAGAGTAAAGAAGCGCAAATCAAAATTACGCAATAATCAAAGAAAACGCAAGAGAACAAAAGCCGATTTTCTTAACTAAAGCATTATGCCTCAATTTGAATCTATGTGTTCGGTGTTGGAGCTTTTTAACGAACCCCTGATTAATGGAAGTATTGAGGGGAATAAATTTGTAGATTATTTCCCTATAGCTCCCTTGTCTAATGCTACACAGATTGATTTTTCTATCCCCGGGGGAGATTATTATATGGACATGTCAAACTTGATGCTTAAAATTCGAATTCGTGTTAAAAAAGAACAAAACGGGATTTTAATAGATATACCTGCAGCCGAAAAAAAGTATCCCTATGTAACCTTCCATTGCATTCTATTTTTAGCCAAATAGACGTATTTATGAATGAGACTTTAGTACAATCTAGCAACAATTGCTACCCATACTTAGCATATTTAGCAACAGTTTTAAATTTTGATAAGGGAGCCAAACAATCTTACAAAACCGCCGAGGGCTATTACGAAGACGGGTTTTGCGACCCAGCGTTAGCGTTTGATGATGTTAATAAAGATAAAAAAAATAATGGAATTTTAAAAAGAAGTAAAGATATTGCGGGATCGAAACTCTTGTAAAATAGACAAATTCCTTTTAAACAAAGTGAATTTAAGAATTCGACTCTTGAAAAATTCCGATTAATTTATAATTATTTCCCATGAAGATGTTAATATCAAATATAGATTGATTATCGAAGATGCGGTTCTTACGGCTAAGCATATTCTCGTAAATCCAGATCTCCAGCTGGCACATAATGTGATACTTCATAAACAGAGAGCTTTGTACGATTTAACACAAACAGTCGTTAAAACTCTGACAATCTCAACAGGCGCTAGCGATTTCGTGAAGTCAAATATTTTTTTAGGTAAAATTCCAAATCGGGTAATAATCGGAATGGTAAACAATTCTGCGTACAATGGCGCCAGTCAAGAAAACCCTTTTCAATTTAACCATAATAATCTCTCGTTCTTACAACTTTCATTAGATGACCAGAATATACCAGAAACTGCTCTTACTCCAGATTTTAATAAAAACCTCTACACTAGGTCATATTATTCACTATTCTCGGCAATGGATTTAATTTGAAATAACTCTGGTAATTGTATTGATTACGAAAATTATAAAAACGGTAATACATTATTCGCGTTTGATTTAACTTACGACTCCTCGGCAAATTCTAACAAAATCTCAATTCAACGACATGGTAGTTTACGGATGGTAATGAAGTTTTCTTCCCCCTTAACTAATATTCAAAACATAATTATAATTGGAGAATACGAAAACCGATTTGTCATTAACCAAGAGCGTCAAGTTACGTATATTACGGAATAAAAACAATCAACGAGGGCAAAGATTGTTTAGTTGTTTCGTGAAATCGTAGTGGTAAAGATGTCTCGAACTCACAGCCTCTCGCCTAAACAAGAAGTATCGGTGATAGGTTATGTCAACCCATCCATCAAAATTTACCGACTAGACACTTGCGCCGAATTTGAACTGAGTTTGGAAGCCTGGAAATCTTTATTCACATTCGAAAAGGAAATAACTGATTTTTTTGAAGACCAAGTTGCTAGTTTTCACACCTGGCTTCCTCTTGAAGGTTCAAAGATAAAAATCAACTGTTTCAAGGGACAGAAGGAAAAACTCGTGGATGTACGCACTTGTGCAAGAGGAAAAAATCATTTGTATCATCTTTTTTATTCAACAAATTATGGTTTTACTCTCAACCAAGCAGGGTGGAAAAGATTAAAACATTGTAAACATACAATTGATCAGGAGATTAATTTAATTTTGTCAGCAAAAAATATTATGCGTGACATAATTGTACATGAGCTCACGGATAAAATGTTGGAATTTACCGAAAATTGTGAGAATCCACATTGTAAATCTTCGATTACTCACGATGTCTCTTGTAAACTAGGATTTAGCACAAATTTTGAAGACCGAGTTGAAAATATGATATTATTAGCCATTCCCCAATTAAACTACGATCATATTGTTGTTAGGTTCCAAAAGGAATTTGGCCTTGACCCCTTAATAGTAGAAAGTCAATTATATTTTGATATTGTTCAAAATGTTTCAAACTTAAAATGTGATTTAATTTATTAAAATAAAAACTTTTACTACAGTCTGTTTTTATTATTTCTATTCATACATTTAAAGATGGTGGTGTCAAAAACAGACAAACAATTAAGTAAAGTTTATTACGATGTTGAAAACCCATACAGTTATTCCAACAGTGTTACTTTAAGTAAAACTTTTCCCAAAATTTCGGAAAAAGAAATTAAAAATTTTCTCAATAAACAACCAACTTACACACAACACAGAGCTAGGAGATTAAATTTTAAACGTAACAAATTATACGTAACAACTATTGACGAGACATTTATGGCCGATTTATTAGACCTCCCTATTTTACAAACTTTTAATAAAAATTACCGTTTTTCGCTCTTAGTTCAGGATATCTTAAGCAACATCATTTTTATTCAGCCAATAAAAAACAAAACCTCGAGCGAGATTGTGAAGGCTTTTAGAGAGATTTTCAAAAAACGGGTACCCCTTAATTTATGTACCGACGCAGGGTCAGAATTTAGGAACGCCCCATTTCGCGCTCTTTTAAAAAAATATAATATTCACCACTATTTCGTTTATTCTGGGAAAAAGGCCTCTATGATTGAGACACTCGTTCGTACGGTAAAATGTAAAATTTTTAAAATAATTACCAAGACCGGCGATTTACATTATCTTAATAAACTACCATTAATTGCAAAATCTTATAACGCTCGAAAACATTCTACAACGGGAATCGCGCCTAAAGATGTCAATAAAAACATTGAATCGGCAATTTGGAAAAAAAACTATGGCAACCTTAGCATGATTGGGAAGCCAACTTTAAAAATTGGGGATAAAATTCGATTAGCCGTTGCAAAATCATCATTTGATAAAGCATACAGGGGAACGTTTACAGCCGAAATATTTGAAATTCATAGAGTAATTACGAGAGATCCCTGTATGTATATTGTGAAAGATTTGAAAGGCAATATTTTACGCTCAAGAAATTGTTAAAATTCAAGTGTAGAGCGTTACAGTCTTTATTCAACCTTTTGTTAACCATGGGTAAAGTACACATTCTCCTGGGTCTCGCGATCGTAATATTTGGTGTTAGTGCCACAATAGTGTCATCCGCGATGAAATTCAAAAAAAGAAGTCCCGAATATAGCCTAGACATTGGAGTTTGTGACAAAGCATACGATCTAGGAAGAGACACGTACCTCGTAAAATGTAACGAGACTTTCGACGTGCGACATTTCAAGAAAGAAGACGGAAGTTTGAAGCCATCTATCAGGGGAATCAACTTAACAAAAGATCAATATGAAAAATTATGCATTTTGACAGTGACGTGAAAGATGAACACTAATCAAATCCAATCTATACTTAAGTGTGAGAGATAAATTTATCGGAGTGTTTCCCGCTAATAGATTACCAAAAGTTCCAGTTAAAAAAAAATCATATTGTTTCGTAATCAACACCGATCCTGATACGCTTCCAGGCTCTCATTGGACGGCTGTTTACAAATCGGGCGACACTCTGGACTTTTTTGTTCTCTAGGAAGATCACATCGTGACTATGGATTTTTGCTAGAACGATATAGCAAGCGTATTCGACACAATTCTCATAAATTTCAATCAAATAAAAGCCAAAACTGCGGAGCACATGTGATTTATTTTCTAACCTCGAGATGTATGGGGATTTCTTACAGTAAAATAATTAACGAATTGTATAATTTCGATTTAAAAAGAAATGATAGTTTAGCGTTGTTGAATATATGTATTCATTTGATGAAAGAGTGGAAACGAAATAAATCAATTTGTTTAGAATAAAAAAATGTTTATTTATTTCACACATAATTATTTTTACACATTTTTATTATTCTTGCCAGCGAGAAGGAGGCCGGGTCTGTCTTTTTGGCCTGGGAGATTTTTTAGGCGATGGTGATTTTAATTTTTTTTGCGACGATATTGGAACTCCACCAACAGGACCCTCCTCCAAAGATAGCTCTCGATCCCAATCATCTTCCTTGCTTAATTGACTTCCAATATCGGTATTTTCTAAGTATTCTTCAAATATTTCATTTTCTTGATTTAATCGTTTATGCATTCTATCATCAGTAATTGTCTTTTGTTGCTTAACAATCGGCGTAGATGATTTCCTTTTCCAAGAATCTACTGTCTTTAAGAGACTCGGGAAATTGACCTCTCCCCTAGTCTGTTCGTTTTCTCTCTCGCTGAGATAGTCTTTCATTTTGCGTGTCATAGTATTTAAACGCAGCTCTGCAGCGTCGCCAGCGTTAACTCCCTCGGGCGTTTTGAAGGGTGAATAAATCTGCGAGGTGAACGGGGAATTTAATGGGGCAACAGGTACGAGTGCTTGAAAGTTTGTAATTTCAACTTTAGGTACCGGTATCGCTTTCCTCATTTCTCTGGCCTCGCTCAGTATTTTTAGAAATTCTCGTAATTTGGAGCGGCTGTTTAAATTAGAAGTTAATATATTTTGCAGCTCATTATCTAATATGTTATAATATGTTTCCTGGGGAGAAACAAGCTGTTTATTTTCTTGAGATATTTGTCCGACACTCGATGCGGGAACTAAAATCATTTTTTTCATTTTATCTTTTATTGAATAAATTGGCAATTAAAGGAACGATAGATCCTAGGAGGGCCGGTATGAAGAATCCCGTACCTTTCTGAATTATTAGAGCACGCTTCCTTTTTTGCGAAATTTTCGGACTGGCTAAAAACCGTATTGCTTTTTTATATTTAGAAAGTTGTTTTTTTTTGGCTTTAGATAATATAATTCCACCCCCTTTCAAGTTTTTGCAAACGGTCTGTAAGGCTTTTAATTGCGTTGGAGAACTGTTAGCTAATAAATTTTTACGTATCCCTCCTTTAGATTTATACAATAAATTTAAATATGGATAGTGTGTTTTAAACCTGTCAGAGGGATTTGCAATAGGAGTCGTTTTTTTTACGTACTGTCTTTTTTGGAGCCATTGTCTTTAATGAACTTGATAATAATATAGTAAATTATGTATTATTGGAAAAAACTACCATTTGTGGTCCGTTTTGATTAAATGTGTACGATCTTAATCGTAAGCTATCTGGAGTGGTGACAGATGTGTCTATAAATAGGGAATTGTAAGGTTCTCTAGTAGCCATATCGTAGGCCATTTTAATTATTTTTGTATTATTTGGAGATATTTGATTAGCTAAATATTGGATTTGACTTAGATCTCGAGGAGATTTAAACAGATTTAGATATGACATATTAAGAGAGATTAAACGAGATTGTTTGCCTCGAGGAAATAGGGTTTGTGAGATTAATACGACTGAAATTTCATAATGATGACTGTCGACAGTAACCAATTTAGCAATTTGATCATTTTTGTAAAGTTCGTCTGCTAGATCATCAATAATAAGTAAAGAATTTCTATTTGATTCCCAAAACTCGCTGTTCATTGGAGGTAGTCCTTGAATAAACTCTATATCGGTTAAAAACTGAGATAAATCATGGTAACCTGATTGCCAAACCGAATAACAATAAATAATTTTAATAGGAGGTTTATCGATTAATTCATTCCTCCATCTAACTAGTGAGTTCGTCCATGATGATTTGCCCGACATAGTAGGCCCTGACACCATCATTCGAAATGGTGAAAGAAATTTTATATAAGACATTACTTTTTAAACAAAGACAACATACTACGTATTTTGTAAGTACATTGACTGTTTTATAGAATACATGTAAAAATAAACAAACATTTTTAATTTTAAAAAATTATTTTATTAAAGTATAATGTTTCTTATCAAAAATCATTCCTTCACCAGTTATATAAAATTTCAAAAAATAACATACAAAAATAACATTTTTGAATAAAAAATAAATCATAATATCTCCTTCACCAAAAAAAAATTATTAATTCCCGTTTTTTAGTAAAAATTCAATTTTGGAAGTTAAAAGTTTAAATCTTAGGTTATTTAAAAATAAAGTATTTACTCGATTTTTGGAAGAGATTTCATATACGATAACTATGTGGTTAAATGAAACCTGTTTTGCGGGGTTTTTTTACATGATTTTTAGACTTATAATTAAAAGATGACAATTTTATTTTGCAATTCACCATCTTCACATTCTAAATAGCCGTAGGGGACACTAGAGATATTATCTTTTAGCACACGTTTACAAAATGTTTTTTTGAAAGTTTTACTTAAGTTGCCAACACGTAAAAGCATTTTGTACTTATCTTTTATTACGTTAAAGGGAATTTTCACCTTAAACTCGGTATTTGGCACAAAAATCATCTGTTTAAAAGAATCGAAATGGATGATTTCTGAATTCTCCCTAGTAAGAGTTATCCCTTTTAATTTTATAATTGTCTGATTATTTTCAAGTTGAAAGCTGTAACTTTTTGGTCCAGTTGGTACGAATTTTGTTATATATGTATTCGGAGTCTCGCACGTAAGTTCACCTAAATTACCACCGAGGGGGAGTAGAGTAGAACTAAATATGAACATGTAAATCCAAGATGGCCGCCAAGATGGCCGCCATAACAACCCCCCCAAAACACCCCCAAAATATTTTCCAAAAACAAAATTTTTGTCCTTGGAAAAATAGAAAAACATATTTTTGTTTTCAATCTCAAATTTCACCTTGAAGATGATCTTTGACCTCGACGCTCGAGCACTGTCTACCACCCCTAAGCCTCGGTCTATCACCCCAACAAGTTGGGACACGATCGGACAAGGTCGGCCCGAGATATCGGCTGTAATATGTGACCCCCCCGATTACGTCAACTTATTTACTTTTGGTGTCGTTTTTTTTCGTTTTTTCGTTTTTTCGCCATTTAAAATGTTAATTAGCTAATTGCGAGATGGGGAAACGAATTCGCGACCTTCGTTTTATACCCTTGGCGGTTTTTGGCCCCACCCAAAATACATAAATAATTAAACTAACATAAATAAGTTTTTAATTTTTCGCAAATATTTTAATAGTTTTATTATTTTAAAACAATGCTAGTTTTAGTAAAAGTAAAAACACAATTAGTTATTATAATATTTAATAACTATGATATTTCAAACAATATATGTTTTTAAACACTTAACAACATATGAAACACTACCAATAAAACTAAAATATAATCTAACAAATTAAATTAATAAATAATAAAGAATTAAAGAAGGGTGTATAAATAATTTGAAGGCTGAAAAATATAAAAAACACAATGTTAAAAAATATTTTAAGTGTATAATAAAAAATAATTATAATTACATCAATTCGTAGCAGGTATTTTTCCTCTTCGGTACAAAACGACATGTCGGGTTGGAAATTCGGGCTAGAATTTATAGATATAAATAAATTAATCTATTAAAACAAATATATCTAAAAAATATTTACCACAAAAATTCTTTAACTTTTGTTGCTCTACCATCGCACGAATAAAAACACTGGTTTTGGTCTTAATCGCTTCGGAAGTATATAGTTCGAGAATGTCTGAATTAATTAATACAGATCGAACGGTATGTTGTACAGTGCCAACATGTTGAATTTGATCTAACACATGAAGTTCAGACTCAAAATGTTTTAAATTCTTGTGATTCCACCACGAAATTTGACGAGTATTACAAAAGGTTATACATTCTTACTACTCGAAGAGAGAGAAATTTTAAAGATCGCGGCAAAGAAAGTTGAGGCTTTAGATATAATTCGAAAGTACAGGCTTTAGATGTAATTCACCAGACATCTTGATTCTAGATTTCTCCTGGTAAAAATCCTTTACATTGAGATTTAATAGTTTAAGCCTGACCTACGTAGTAGAGTAGAACTAAATATGAACATGTAAATCCAAGATGGACGCCAAGATGGCTGCCATAACACCCCCCAAAACACCCCCAAAATATTTTCCAAAAACAAAATTTTTGTCCTTGGAAAAATCGAAAAACATATTTTTGTTTTCAATCTCAAATTTCACCTTGAAGATGATCCTTGACCTCGACGCTCGAGCACTGTCTACCACCTCTAAACGGTCTATCACCCCAACAAGTTGGGACACGATCGAACAAGGTCGACCCGAGATATCGGCAGTAATATGTGACCTAACCAAATACTTACGCTTATTCACTTTTGGTGTCGTTTTTTTATTTTTTTCGTTTTTTCGCCATTTAAAATGCTAATTAGTTATTTGCGAGATGGGGAAACCTTCGCTTTATAGCCTTGACAAGTTTGTCTGTCACGTGATATCCAACTTACCCCTGTTGAAAATTAAACTTTATTTACTTTTTGGAAATAAATAAATAAACAATCAAAACATAGTTTGCATCCCTACGTCATCAATGACGCAGTTCCAAGTATAGATATAAGAACCAAGAATAAATATTTAATTTGAGCTAGAATGAACGATTCTATGCCGCCATTTTGCCGGTGTAGATTTCTTAGTAAAACGGGAGGGTTAACAGTTTCAATCGTCTGTTTGCGGATTTTAATTATTTTCAAATGATTAAGAAATTAGTTTCACGTTAAAAATGGTTATCTGCCTGGTTAAAAATTGTTCGAGTAGTTCAATTACCAAGGGAGAGCGAAAATTGTTTATTTTATTCGATAGCGAAGGTAATTGTAAAAATTATGACCGCAAAGGCCTAACTTTGATAAGCTTTGTCAACTTCTTTTCGTAGATATTTCTGTCGTAATTTGATATTTTATTTAAATAACCCGGCCTTAGAATCTTATCTGACTTTGTTTAGGGCCCATTTAAAATTTTAAAGCATAAATCTAATTAGTTTTGTAGCTTTGACGAGATTACCAACAAAATGGCTACCTATTTAGTAGCTATGCGCGAAATGGTTTGAATTTTTGATCGCCCTCCCAGTTTCTTTGGAGACCATAGGCGCCTCCCTTCGGTGCAAACTATGTATACACATTTTAAAACAAATTACAATGGGGCTGGTCAATATCCGCCCGAGATATAGCCCCTTATGTATAACCCCGGTCGAAATAAAATACAATTTAACTTACCCTGTCGAAATAAAATACATATTTTAAAACACAACAAATTGCAATAGGCCTGATTGGTCAATATCCGACCAATAACTTATGTTTTACCCCTGTTGAAATGAAACTTTATTTACTTTTGGAGATAAATAAATAATACAATAACGACATAATAAACAATCAATACATATTTTAAAAACACAACAAATTACAATGGCGCTGATTTGTCAATATTCGCCCGAGATATAGCCAATTTTGTTTATAATAAATACAATGTATTTACTTTTGGAGTTACATTTTTTTACATTTGCAATCCAAATAGGAAATTGGTTTTCAATAGTACTCCAATACATTCTAAAGTAACATAATCAATAAAAATTCCCAAAAAACAATGATTTTATATAATAAATTAATTACATAACCAATAAATAAACATTTTAAAACATTACAATGAACTTAATGTTATCCACCTACAATAAAACGTATTACTTTACCAATATAAAAATAATTCTTACATTTTTGAAGATACAATGTTGTTTTTATTGATACTTTTGCTAGTTTTCGCAATTGTTTATTCATTATCCACAAATTTTCCGATTTATTTTAAAAAAGGATGGGAAAAAGAATATCATTTTAACTTAACTATGTTTATTACGCGACCATGCATTAATTTGAATAAAAGCGGTATTTATTTAAGTAATTGTTTGTTTTTATTTAAATAATAGGCTTATTCACTTTCAATTATTTAAACATTTTGCAATTTTTATTAAACTATTAGTTATTTAAATAAATATTGAAATATAGCCGAGCTTATTTTATTCATAGAAAAAAATTAATCGACTGCCGAACACTAACTTTTGCAACCCAAAAGACTATAATTTTACCCAAATAGATGTCTGGTTAATTTTTAATAGTAAAATAATATATTCTAAAGTTGGAAAAACATTTTAAATTACATAATCAATAAGAATTCCAAAACCATTTATTTAAAATAAATAAAAAATAATTAACTTTTTTAAATTAAAAATAGCAACATTGTAGATAGAATTTTCTCTGACTATACACAGTAAACGAACGGGTATTTATTGGCGGCTAAATTAAAACCAAATTAAGTTTATTAATTTGAATTATTTTCAAAATAAACATTACTTACTTTGATTTATAAGTTTATTTTTCTGCTGAACAGCGTTACCAGAAGCACGCTCTATGAAATTCTGCCGCATTGTGAACTATAAAAAATATCTATATATCTTTAAATTCATAAATTAAAATTAACTCTAGGATAGAACAGGTTCAATTGCATTAGCCTGGTAGAAGTAATTTGATACCCACCCTTAATTATCGTCACGTGTAAACGTTATCAACTACAGTTACAGCCTTGTAAAACTAGTTTGGATTTTTCAACAATTGACTAATTATATCAATTAAACGCAAAAATGTTTATTAACATCTGGCATCATTGATCCTACTCTATTTTTTCCCAACTTTCGCATCTCCGCGCCAGATTAAATTAATCAATAAAATTATAAACGCAGATCACGTTTTGCCAGGAGACATTCCACAGAGCCCCGTTATAAAGAGAAAAAAAACTGGTTGCTCTAACAAACGTTGTATATATTTAATGTGAATTAAAAAACGGTTTTTTTTAAAAAAAATTCAATTTTATTTTGTATTGCTCTGTTGTTTATGTAACTTTTCTCTATATAATACAAGAAATATTTATAAAAAAAAAGATTTATTTCATTTTATACACAGTGTTTTTTTAGATCGAGGATAAATACATACCGAACTATATTCGGATTCTATACAATCTGTATCTCTCGAACGTCTTCTATTTCCTCTTACACCACATATTATACAAATTAAATGTTGAGGAAAGATTAATAATGCATCCGATGGAATTCTCATTGATAAACAATTGCCTTGTCTAAACACAACAGGTTGGTAGTAAAATCGACATTGTTTATTCCAACAATAATAATATATAACGACAACAAATAAAACCATCTTTTTGTACTTTAACAGAACCTCTTTCTAACAAATTTTTGCAAGAAGTCTCGTCCACTGTATAAAATGAAGAAATAATTAAAAAAATATAATTAAAGAATATTAAAATTACTAAATAACATACTTTTATCTCCAAAATTGAAGAAAAACTGTATTTCTTAATATTCAACTCTCTCGTTTACACGGCGAATATATTTCTAATGATTAAAGGTATAATTCAAGTTTTTTATACAAATGCTGTATGTGTAGATATTAGTATTATCATAAATTAAAAACCCCGAAGATTTCAAGTTATATAAAAATAAGTCAAGGTAAAATCTTTTTTCATAATATAGTATATTTAAAATCAACTTTAGAAATGATTAATCAAATAATTATGTCTCAAAAATAATTTATATTTTGTAATTATTTTCATCCTTATTAAACGTTAATTATAATACAAATTTATCGTAAATACATGTACTTTTTATATATTAAAAAGGGTGTTCGTATCGTTGGAATGTGCTTTCCCCCATCAATACACAAACCTGCTAACCTTGAGGAATTTAATATTTTTCAAAATATAAGTTATTTGTTGACCTTGTTTTTTCAACAGGTAGTGGGCCCGATTGAGCTGTATAATATCACTGTAAAACCTAATTGCGAGTAAATTTTTTTTATTATATCACAGTTGAAATGGGAAAACGCAAGATGTCTCAAAAATCGCCCTCTTTAAAAGTTAAAAAAATGAAGTTATTTATGGGGAAACCAGACTTTAAATGCGATTCACTCGTTGATAATTCGTGTTATTTTGACATGACATGTCGAAAACACGCGTTTAAAAGTATGGAGGGATTTACCTTTAAGGAAAAATGTTGGATTTGTCAAGATCTATTTCTAGACAGGAGAATTTTTAAGCAACATTTAATGAACCATTTAACATGTAGTTTTTCGAATAAAACACTCACTAATAAAAGAGTGTGTGATTGTTTAAATTCAAAACACCAGAAATACACACTCGAAGATGAACTATTAGACGATCAAATTATTGATTATTTGAACGAGTTTAACGTAAAAAATCAAGAATGGTACGATGATTTAGTAATCGACGGTAAGATTCAACCTTCGAACTCAAATGTTGAACCAACTAGTAAAGAAGAAAGTATAGATTCGAATATTCTTAACATGGCTGAAGAAACGTTGAATTCTTTAATGGAGTCTAACCCTGTACTAACAAACGATTTGAAAATGCCAAGCGATAATCAGCTGGAAGCACTTATTTATTTTGAAGAATATTGTAAAAATAATCAAATTATAATCCCCAACAACAAAATGGAAACTTCTATTGAAGTATTGCAAAATCTTGAAAAAACTTGTAAAATGATTTAAAACATGTAAATAAATCTTTTTTCTATAAAATACACTGTTATTATTTTCTACGTAAGATTTCTTTCAAATAAAATTCAATAACAATTTACTTTTGAAGATTCAATTTTTTTATAATATTTAATAATATTTATTTTGCCAAAGACAAAATTTGTAGGCGACCACAGAAAGTCTATAGGTAACGAATACCATCCTAGTACAAACCACTCAATAAGATTAAAATAAATAAAATTTTACTCGAATAAAATCATTTTTTGCGAAGAATTACAAAATAAATTATACAATTTATAAAGATTTTAAAAATAAATCAATTCCAAAAATCTGTACAAAATAAACCATCCAATAATGATATTATTAGGAATATGAAAAAAATAATGGTTGTAAAAAACTAGAAATATTAAAACGATATAATTAAAAAAAATTATAATTACATTATTTCGTAGAAGTTTTTCTTCTTAACTAAAAAATGAGGTATTATGTTTTAGGCTAAAATTTGTAATAGTTAATTACTATAATTATAAGAATATATTGTAGAATATAAACCTAAAAAATTACTTAATTTTATACTCTCTCTCTAGTTCTTATACATTAAATATCTATAGATCCTTTTTACTATTTGTAAAATTATTAGTTAAATCCTGCTCTTAAAAATGAGGATTTTTAGTTACTTTCCCTTGTAAAAGTAACTGAGGTTTTGGTACTTTTATGGATATTTCCCACAATAACACTTTTATAAATGTTTTTAAAAAATAATTTCTATATCATACCTCTATTTCTGACCTATTTCAGACTCATTGTGGCTATTTATAAAATAATTAGTCAAATCTTGCTCTTAAAAAGGAGGTTTTTGATCTTCATCCCTTGTTAAATCAACAGGATTTACGAAACATTTATGAAACTTTCACAGACTAGCACTTTTATGGATATTTCTGACACTAAAACTTTTATAAATTTTTTAAAAATCAATTCAGTACCATATAATGGTACTTTTTGATTTTAAAAAAATTATAAAAGTGTTAGCGTGGGAATTACCCATAAACTGTGTTTCATGATTCGGGCAGTTTCATCGCAAAGAGGCCATTAACCAACTGAAATATTTCAATCAGATTATTTTTCTATTAAGCTATGTAGTAGAAATTAGATCTTTGAATGTTCCCACTTAAAAGGTACAACTGGTAAAATGACTTGGAGTTAGTAATATATTTTAATTAACCCAATGATTGTAAATTCGGTTATGCGAAAGTTAATTTTTTTTACTAAACTTCATATTCTAAGAGACCTATTAAATTTGAAAATTAATTTATATATACAAAGTATCAGGTGTAATAGAATAAAAATTTTGATATGTATGAGTAAATAAATTAAAGAGACTTAAACGGTTTTAAATTCACAATATTTTTATTTATAAATATATTACTAACTCTTCAGGGATTTTTACAAGTCTGACGATATAATGGTAAAACTTTGGGACGAAAAACATTTGTGCGCTTAATAGTTAGAAGTTTTACCATTATATCGTCAGACTTGTAAAATTCCCTGAAGAAGGTGGAAGAGTTCCTCCGAAACGTTGGATGTTATAAATAAATATATTGTGAATTTAAAACTGTTTAAGTCTCTTTTAATTAAGTTTTTTCACAATGTGCTTCTCTTCACTTCTATGAGTAATTAGATTGGATATAAATCTCTTTGTGCTTGACCACTTGGGCAGTTTATCGCCAAGAGGTCATAAACAAAGAAATATTGTATGAAATATTTTTGTATTTACCAAGTAGTGTTTTTTGTTCGATATAGTGTACTTTACAGCGTAGTTCCAACTTTCTTCAAAACCATCAGATATTCAGCCCCGTTCGCTATTGAGCTTACAAAATTAAATTTTTCCCAATGGTTGGATAATATATTTCATCTATGATTTTTAAGTTAATTTGGTTATGGTAGATTATCATATTCAATAATTTTAAGAAGACCATACATCTAATTCCACGATCTAGGCGCATTTGGTATATTAAATAGTTTACTTAAACATATATTATAGAACGCAATCTGCTTTTGCAATTGGGCAAAGGTCTATTTATTATTATTACTACTTTTTGTTATTCTGGCAACACTTAAGCCTAACACTTTGAAGCATGCATGTTTAGGCTTATTGGGGAAATAACCTTGAATGGACCTGTTCATGGATGACTTTTACCCTAAATATTTATTATGAAGATGCTGCACAATAAAGTCGTTAAACTAATTATCTTCACCGTATAATTGAAAAGGTAAAAAGAATGAAATCAACATTCACTCACTCGAAAAAACGCTGCTTTCGCGCGAAAAATATGGCGTCGCGCGACTACTGACGCATCGTTACGATAGTGACGTCATAATTAATTTTCCCGCGAATTTTGTAACTCAATTTTGGGTTGTAAGAACATGTGACCCAAAATTGGTTAATAACAACCCAGAATGGGTTTAAAAAATAACCAAAGTTTTGGGTTAGACATTTCGACCCAGTTTTTTGACCCAGAACAAAATGTAAGAAAAACCATAACCCAAAACTAGTCAATTTTAGCCATTTTTGGGTTAAAACTAAAACAACCCAAAATATTTAACCCAACTGTTTTAAGAGTGTACACAAGTTGTATTTTTTTATATACTACATATCTTAATATATCTATTTACTTATAATTGTTTTAACCAAAAATATCTTGCTATCAACTAATTGAAGATAAATTCTCAAGTTTTTATTTATTTTGTGAGATAAATATAAATATATAAATTAGTAAAGAATTTAAATTAGAATGCTGAGAGTTAAAAATATTGATCAAATTTGTGGTACAGTTTTTTAATACTGTCACATATTTTAAAAAACATTTCTAGAAATGATTAATCAAATAACTATGTCTCAAAAATAATTAATTTCTTATAATTATAAATAATAGGTGTAACCTTCTAACTTAATATCAAACGTAAATTATAATACATCATTCTCGTAAATATATATCCTTTAAACATATTAAAAGGGTGATTTCAAATTTAAAACAAAAAAATACTTATTTTTTAAATTATAAACCTAACCTTGGATATATTATACATTAAGTATAGTTAAATGTTAATTATCTTTTTTAGACATGCGTATTCATTTGTATAAAAATAGGGCGTTGTCAGATTAAAAAAATTACGGTTAATAGTATTACACATACAGTCACATTCTGTATAAAAAGTTGACATTTCCATGGTAGGAAAACACACTGACTGACAAATTTGTTTCGTTCCGGGGACGTACTTCAAATAAGACAAGTGTTTGAACATTTTTCTTACATAAAAGTGAACTAGATTTAAATGGAAATAAAATTTGTAAAAATATCAAAGAATGCTTTCGATCCAGTTCGCGCAACCAAATTTTCAGCAGGCTTAGATATAAAATCTGCATATGATTATATATTGGTTTCTGGAGCCAGATTGTTAATAGAAACAGATTTAAAAATTTTACTTCCCGAAAACACCAATGGTCGTATTGGTAAAAGTTTTCATAATGTTGTAAAAATTTAAGAAATCAGT
The DNA here is from genome assembly GCF_980474605.1 of Leiobunum rupestre. NCBI lineage: Eukaryota > Metazoa > Arthropoda > Arachnida > Opiliones > Sclerosomatidae > Leiobunum > Leiobunum rupestre. The sequence goes on along the minus strand of NC_143386.1, from coordinate 65,748,062 downwards.
TCTTAATTTACCATGTTTAAAAAGCTCCTCGCAGTGGTTTGGCCCTTCATTACGGAATTGATGTTTTAGCCGGAGTTATTGACATAGACTATACTGGACCAATTGGTATTGTTTTAATCAATCATGGGAAAGTTGATTATAAAATTTTAAGAGGTGATAAAATAGCGCAATTGATTTGTGAGAGAATATTTTATCCATCAGTAGTAGAGTGTGAAGTATGTTTAACCAAGACTTTACCTAAAGTTTTGACATAATATACTATTTCTTGTTATTAATCAGAAATTTAAAGAAACGGAAAGAGGATGTCATGGGTTCGGTTCAACCAACTAACACAACTTAATGTTTATAATTTAATTTATGTAAAATAATTAAATAAATATTTAACCAACAGTTAAAAAAAATTTTATTTAATTTTTATATAAACAAATATTGGTATATATGATTATATATAGAATTTGTTAAGATAGAGTTAATATAATTTTATTACAAGAAAACAACAATGTATAAATACAATTCCGATTAAAAAATTAACTGGGTATATATGACCAATTATTTCTAAATCAGATCATCCCTTCTATGATTGTTTGATGAATATAATTATTGATAAAATAAGTCTCTCCAAGTTTAGTAATAAAAACTCAATAACGCATAATTTTTATTAACAATTGATAGCATCGACCTCAAACTAAATTTATATTGCCACACAAAATTATTTAAAAGCTTTAAAAATTATAAATGTGAAGCATGAAATATTTCACTGAGTTTGTAAAAAACTGGGATCAGTTTGAATTTTCTGAAATAAGTTGACAACAAAGATAAATCTAAGCGTAAATTAAACTTAAAATTAGGTAAATGAATATTGTAAGGTACCAGAAATTACGTACGTCTTATTATCTGGAATTTTTAGGCATCTTAACTAGTATAAGCGTATTAAAACTTAATTTCATGTATTTGTCCGCGTGAAAAAATTTGCATTCGTGAACGTTTCTCTTCGTGTATTGAATAAACGTAACAAATTAAGAATAAATCGTTCTTATCGTATCTTAGTCTGTTTATTGTATTTGTACGTTTTATGGTTCAATAGGCCACAATAAGTTTTGAAGATGACATATGTAGTTATTTATCTCCCGTCTTTTAATGTAAACAACCTATATTATGTGTAAACTATGAAATACATTTATAATTACATTTATTATTACCACTATTATAATTTCTAGAGGGCTGTATTTTTAATTTGAATGGTTTCTTTATTAAGCGTACAGTCAATGGTTTTTATTGTCGCTTGCTTATGCTTCATTTTAATTATATTTATAATTAATTTAATTGGGTACAAATATTAAATAATGGAAAATTTCGTTACAAAAATGTATGTATATTGCATTTTTAATACATACAGCCATCTATTATTATTTTACATTTTAGCGTATACGTCACAAGATTGATTTAAAGACTTAGTTATTGGCAACAGCAAATATAATATATATAACTTAGATTAGTCAAATTATCATTTTCACAAGCTAGTTGGTATTTTATAACGACAAAACGATCGTTAGGTTTCATGGAAAACGAAATAATGGGCGGGAATAATAGAACTGGCACGTGCTTTCGATAATGATGTTAGTGTGATGATTAAAAAAATAATTTCATTTAAAACCGGCACTCTATGAACAAATACCAAAAATTTTGATTTTTATGGATTTTTGCCTATTTCATTACTTTTGACACATAACAGAATAAAATCTGTTGACGACAGTCGAAAAAAATGAGTGCTGAACAAAATAAAGAATTGTGTAAGGAGAATGAATTGTTGTCACTACAGCATACAATTATAGAATTGAAAAAAACAGAAACGAAAACTTCAAGCGGAATATATAGCAGAGAGAATACTCCTTGAAAGTTTGTTACCTTTCATACGAAAGGAACCTATCTAACGAATATTTGCAAAGGATTTCGGAAGAAAAAAGATTATTGAGTTAAGATGAATTATCCACCTGGGGATTTTTTCGCCCTTTCTACGGTTTAATTGTTGAAAGACGGAAAGATTGTGATGTACCATTAATAGTTCGCGGTAATCAGATTCATTTGTGTCCATTTATTCTTACCAAATTGGAAATGTAAAATAATATCACAAAAAAAGTTTAAAAAAATTTTTATTTATAATTTTTATTTCAAGGTGTAACGATAAAATATTTTTGTGTAACCTGTTTAAAATCGGGTTGTTATTGTAGTTTATATTACGTGGTCTGTTAGAAAAAACAAACCACATCGCTTTCTATACAAACTAGTTTCGCTTTGTTTTTTGTTGGCGAATAATGACTTATAAAGAAAATAAGGAACCATTTAAGGACTATGAACTGATTAAACATTTAAATAAAGAATTGAAAAAACTGAATCGAAATCTTGAAATGGATTTAATTGCACAAAGAATGATATATTTTCAAAAAGAGCATAATTTTCACGAAATGCTTTTGGAAGGAGCCCCAAAAACTGAGTTCTTAAAGGCGATAGACGACTTAGTGGTTTTTATAGATAGCGCGTTAAATGTTATTAACGATAGTTCCTTTGTGTCAACAAAAAATGTTGTAAAATATTAATAAAAGTTTTAAATATTAAATCAGAGTTTTTATTTTAGAGTGTGATAGCTAGAAGGATGTAAGATAATTTAAAAACAAATTATAACAATTTTTTACAAACATATTTAATTTCAGGTTCAGAGTTGAAAATTATTTTATAACATTGTATTATTAATTTTTGAGTTTTATGTTAAAAATAAAGTTTTGCAAAAAAAGCTCTATTATCAATTTTATTCAAATAAGCAAGACATTGGCGGTATAAGTTAGTCTTTTTAGATGTAAACTAGATTAATTGTTAAAGAACTAAAACCCAAAAATTAACATATCAACCTCACAGACTGTAAAACGTAGCAGAGAGTAAAAGCGAGTCTTAAAATGTATTATAAATCAAACAAATTAACGATGTTTCGTGTAATTGATTTCTTACTATTTTGTACGATCGCTTAAATGTATCGGCTGCATTTTTTAAATTTTAATTAATTTACTTTTGTATTGTCTTTAAAAATGTTAAGTTATATTTTAATAGTTATATTTATAATATGTTTTATAATATGTATTTTAAATCGCTATTTGACTTGGCCATCTACCGCATATTTAAAACCGTTTTTACTTGGTAGCGTTATAAATTTACATAATACTATTACATACTAAACAATCAGATAACACAACCCTCATCAAGGCGGAGTTTCCCCAACTGTCTTAGCCGGCGGGTTATCTTAGCGTGAGGGAAAACGTTACGCGCACCAACTCCAGGGTATACCGGGAGAAAAAGCCTTACGATAAGGAAGAACGGTGAGAAACGCGCCGCGCTCTATTAAAACATTCCTGCACGTTTTATTCGATCTAGCTAGAACTAAATTTACTGTGTTTTATAGCCGTTACGTTGAATTTCTAATTAACTCGTCAAAAATTGTGTATTTTGATCACAAAAAAGTGGATTTTTGGTACTATTTCTCTTGAAGAATTCTTTAAATACACAATGGTTTTTAAAAAGGGTACGTTAAAACTTGTATTTTTAAAATAACTTATATTGTTTTAAAATTGTTTTTTGTTGTTGTAGTATCTTTAAAATTTAGGTCGGACAGTCGACTAGTTGTAACAGTATCAATTTTTCGGAAAGAGCCGATACATTTAAGCGATCATACAAAATAGTAAGAAATCAATTTCATTACACGAAACATCGTTAATTTGTTTGATTTATAATAGCGAGAAGCACTCTGTGATTTCGTAGAAATCTACGCTGCCTTTCGTATTTCACAGGATTATCAAGTGGAAGAAGATTTTTTGGATCAATTTATAGGTTATTGCCCATTTGACGTAAGGGAATTAATGGATCATTGTTTAAATGACGTACAATATTTAAAAAGTGTTTTCAGTTTGTAAATAAATAATGTATTCTCTGTCATCACATTTAAATAAATATTTATTAAAAGAAAATTTAATAAATTTACTACTTAACAAATTTTATATTTTCGCAATAGTTTCAAGTTTTATAAAACAGTCTTACACGAATTGAGCACACTGTCACGAAAAACATTTCAAACTACCAATTTTGCATAGTTTTTAGTCATTTACACCGTTCTCGAGGAAAACAAGTTAGACGAATGATAATGTCGCACAAAATTAACAATCTCGATTTTTTAAATGTATTTTTGTCTGTAAAAAAGTACAAACCTCCTTGCCTCAGCCAAAATGTTTAGTAAATATGAAATAAGCCAGCTTGATAAGGTTTAAAAAAAAATTTATTCAAAGTAATTTCAAAAGTTTACAAACTTCTAAATAATTTCAATTTTTCATTATGTTGATAGCGTTGTGTAAAAAATTCGTTCAATTTTTCCTTGGATGTTAACCCTGTAGAAATTGGATTCGGGTGCTTTCAGTAATATCATCCGATGGAGTAACTTTTCAATAAATCTTTGCACATAAGGATTGAAATTATTTGTATAATTCTATATTTGATTGTCAGTTTTGCCGTTTATATAATTTACCAATTTCTTTGATGTTTGACGTTTTGTGACCTATCAAAACACTTGCTTGTAACTTGTATGGTGGTTCGTAAGGTTTATATATTCCACACACATTTTTTTAAAGTTTGAAACATTGGTTTTTTAACTTTGAAACATTTTTACTGTTTTAATTTTAGGAGTTTTTCGGTAGTTAACTTTTCTTTTAGACACAATTATAAGTATTGAAAACATGTTCAAAAATAAAAGTCTTTCAAACTCATACTACCTTTTTTTATTATTCAACGTAATATTTTTAGTCTAAATTACAAACAATTTAATATTTATTTTATCTTTTGTTTTAATTTAAATGTTAACTAAATAATATTTTTATAGTACTCGATCGACCGATATTTTGCTAAAAAATTAATTATAAAATGTTACAAATGGTTTAGATTTCTTTCGATCTAGACTGTTAATTAAATTATTAATTAAACAATAGACCAAAACCTTCTCGCTTAAGCTAGAATAGGGTTTTGATTTGAACGATACTCGCACGGTATATTACCACAGTTCTGCTTTAAAACAAATTTACATCTCGGGTAATATTTTGCATGTTCTTCGAAAGGAATATCGTTCTTTTTCCAGCATAGCAGCTTTCCATCGCAGGAGAAACATTTCACACAATCCTTGAAATCTGTGTAGTAAAAACCGGCTTGTGCCAAATGTCTTACGTCTATATGATCGATCGGGAAATTTTTAAACGATTGTATTCGTACCAATTCAGATCGCATTGGGCTTAAATTCCAAAGATTGTTCGTTATGCGTAGCACGGGAACATTTTCTGTAGATTCATCCTGAACAAATTTGCAATTCGGATACCGCTGTATATGAATTAGTAAAGGATGATCACCCTTTCTACAACTGCCAACTCGTTTACATTTAAAAAGGGTTGCCTTAAAATTTGAGTTGAAACTATTTATCCTTTTACTTTCAAAATGCATTTCTTACGTATTTTATTGACTGTCAGTCATCGGAAAAGATTCGTTGATAAATGCTGGATGATTATAAAAATCAAGAAAAAGTTGCTGTAGTCACATGATGGTTAAATGTGACTGGCGTCTTCTAGCGGTATTTCCCAAAACTAAAGTTTTACAAAGATTTGTAATATTATAGGGCTGTTTAAATCAGCTACCTGTTTTTGAGCTAGTTCTTAATTATGCCATTTGTTTTCAAAACACCTGCCACCAAATACCTCATGTTCCGATAAAATCCGTAGTTATTCTTCAATAATTCGGTCTATTTGTTCGTTGCAAGCACTCATCTATTTACAAAAACATTACATAAATTTACCCAATATTTATTTTAAATAGATAATAAATGTATCGATATTATTCCCATTAATAATAATAATCACCTAAGTTAATACCTAATTCAAGCATTCAACGTTTTAAATAACACTAAACATCGCGATAACGACATTAATTCTTATGAGATTTAATCATACGGTTATTGCATAATACATCCAAACATGCTTTTGTAGAAAATATACTAAACATTTCGTATAAGTGTAAATTTTCTTGTCCTATGTGTACATTTAACAGTTTAGTAGGACTATGACGGAAATATTGGTCCAAAAATAGATTTTTAAATAAAATTATAATTTTTCCAAATGTGGATCTTGGTATTGGAAAGGATATCTACAATTTCCACGTTAATTGTAGATTTTCTATATTATGGAACTAGAACGTCGTAAAGATCTTGTATTCGGAACGAAAATGGTTGTAATATAGTATATGTTAAAACCTTGAACCGTCAATTTGCTAATGTTGTTTAAATATTCAATGTTTGTAATAGAAATTAAAATAGTTGGTGGAAAGTTACCGTGCACATATAAAGAAAAATGATATTGGGTTTATAAGCGATTGTTCAAAGATTTTTATACATCAAAAACAACAAAATCATAATCAATTCAAATTGAAATATTCAACAAAGGCTATTTTATTTAGAACATCAACCTAACATTTGTTTCAAAATATCAAACTTATTTTTTTTAAATTTAAATCTCAACTATTTGACAACAGATACAAATATTATTTACGGATAGAGGAATTTATAACATTGTTATTTAAATTGTTATAAAATAATTAATTTTTCTTTAATTAGAGCTCAAACTTATTTTTAATGAATCTTTTGATTATTTTTTCTATTAAATTATTATTCTTATTTTTGTTTTTGGTTTAATTTTATTTTATTTTTTAATTAACTTAATATTAATTTAGTATATTTGTTTGTGCTGTCTTGTTTACCAACATATATAAACATCCTTTTTTTTATCTGCAAAGTTCGTTTTGGTTAATATAAATTATAATTATTATTAAATATCTTCAATGAAAGTAAATGGTTGTTTTGAATTTTTTTTAACAAATATTAAAAATAAAATTTAAATTAATTTTTAAAATATTTTTATAAATAGAATTCCTAACATATTTAACATTAGTTGAAAATGTAAAATTCGCTCTGCAAACATAAAAACCGAATATTTAAATTTTAATAACTAACAGATGAAATCAGAAGCGCAATGTGAATGTAACAGAATTAATAATGACACGGTAATTAAGGTTTAAAATAAAAAAATAATCGATTTAAATATCCTCTTTTTTAAGGAACATGTTTCTGCAATTAATATTTCTATTTTGAATTCCACAGTTAATGTAAGATTAAAAAACGTGTACTTAACAGTTGAATTGTCTTTGTGATTGTGAATACGATAACTGGTCTGCTGTTTAAACTGAAATCCATAAATCAAACGGTTTTATGATACAGGTTGTAGAACATGTCGTATAATTAGTAAATAATAATTTAAGCTAAATTGTTCGGAATCTGATACCTTGGATTGAAAACAGAATATAATTTGTGTTAATTAATGTTTAGTTTTTATCTTTTTATTAGAATAACAAAACCTAGGACAGTTGCGACCGTACGTTAGAAAAAGCACACAAGTTCAACAAGTGACGTTGCCTGTTAAAACATGTAAATAATTTCCTTTATGTAACATATACGTTAAAATTAAATTGTTTTATAATTAACATTCGATAGTGTACAAGGTTACACTTATTATTTATTAATATAAGATAAAAGTATTTTTGAGAAAATTCACTTTATTCTAGTGAAATCTTAATAATGATTCTTATTTTTTATCTTAATTTATAATAAAAGCTCTTACAGATAATTGATTTATAGAAACTACGCTGACAATATAAAAATACATTAATGATACTTTTTTATTTATTTCTACGTTTTTAATAATTAAATTTAATTTATTGAAATATCCTGGTAGCCAATACAGTTAGTCTTTTGCAAAAGAAGTATTATTATTATTATTATTACTAATAGTTGTTAAGTATTTACAATTTTTTTCAAATTAGAGGATTTATAAATTGATATTTTATTAATATCTAGCTTTTGTTTGTAAAAACCAGTTTTTTCTTCTCACTGGCTCTGTTGAATGTTTCCTTGTGAAACGTGATCTGCGTTTATAATTTTGTCGTTTGTTAGAAAATTGTTGAAAAATCCAAACTAGTTTTACAAGGTTGTAATGAGTTGATAAATTCTACGCATGACGATAATTAGGGTGTGGTTATAAAATCAGTTTTACAAGGCTAATACAATAGAATGTTGAACCAGTTATATCCTAGAGGTAATTATAATTTATGAATTTAAAGATATAGCTCGCAATCCGGCAGAATTTCATATACCGTGTCTTGTACGATGGCTTTGCGTGTTTCTGGTAACGTTGTTCATCAGAAAAATAAACTTAAAAATCAAAGTAAGTAATGTTTAATTTTGAAAATAATTAAAATTATTAAACTTAATGTTGTGTATAGTCAGAGAAAATTCTATCTACAATGTTGCTATTTTTAATTTAAAAAAGTTAATTATTTTTTATTTATTTTAAATAAATGGTTTTGGAATTCTTATTGATTATGTAATTTAAAATGTTTTTCCAACTTTAGAATATATTATTTTACTATTAAAAATTAACCAGACATATATTTGGGTAAAATTATAGTCTTTTGGGTTGCAAAAGTTAGTGCTCGGCAGTCGATTAATTTTTTTCCATGAATAAAATAAGCTCGGCTATATTTCAATATTTATTTAAATAACTAATAGTTTAATAAAAATTGCAAAATGTTTAAATAATTGAAAGTGAATAAGCCTATTATTTAAATAAAAACAAACAATTACTTAAATAAATACCGCTTTTATTCAAATTAATGCATGGTCGCGTAATAAACATAGTTAAGTTAAAATGATATTCTTTTTCCCATCCTTTTTTAAAATACATCGGAAAATTTGTGGATAATGAATAAACAATTGCGAACACTAGCAAAAGTATCAATAAAAACAACATTGTATCTTCAAAAATGTAAGAATTATTTTTATATTGGTAAAGTAATACGTTTTATTGTAGGTGGATAACATTATAATTTTGAATTGCTAAAACATTAAGTTCATTGTAATGTTTTAAAATGTTTATTGATTGGTTATGTAATTAATTTATTATATAAAATCATTGTTTTTTGGGAATTTTTATTGATTATGTTACTTTAGAATGTATTGGAGTACTATTGAAAACCAATTTCCTATTTGGATTGCAAATGTAAAAAAATGTATCTCCAAAAGTAAATACATTGTATTTATTATAAACAAAATTGGCTATATCTCGGGCGAATATTGACCAATCAGCGCCATTGTAATTTGTTGTGTTTTTAAAATATGTATTGATTGTTTATTATGTCGTTATTGTATTATTTATTTATCTCCAAAAGTAAATAAAGTTTCATTTCAACAGGGGTAAAACATAAGTTATTGGTCGGATATTGACCAATAAGGCCTATTGCAATTTGTTGTGTTTTAAAATATGTATTTTATTTCGACAGGGTAAGTTAAATTGTATTTTATTTCGACCGGGGTTATACATAAGGTGCTATATCTCGGGCGGATATTGACCAGCCCCATTGTAATTTGTTTTAAAATGTGTATACATAGTTTGCACCGAAGGGAGGGGCCTATGGTCTTCAAAGAAACTGGGAGGGCAATCAAAAATTCAAACCATTTCGCGCGTAGCTACTAAATAGGTAGCCATTTTGTTGGTAATCTCGTCAAAGCTACAAAACTAATTAGATTTATGCTTTAAAATTTTAAATGGGCCCTAAACAAAGTCAGATAAGATTCTAAGGCCGGGTTATTTAAATAAAATATCAAATTACGACAGAAATATCTACGAAAAGAAGTTGACAAAGCTTATCAAAGTTAGGCCTTTGCGGTCATCCTTTTTACAATTACCTTCGCTATCGAATAAAATAAACAATTTTCGCTCTCCCTTGGTAATTGAACTACTCGAACAATTTTTAACCAGACAGATAACCATTTTTAACGTGAAATTAATTTCTTAATCATTTGAAAATAATTAAAATCCGCAAACAGACGATTGAAACTGTTAACCCTCCCGTTTTACTAAGAAATCTACACCGGCAAAATGGCGGCATAGAATCGTTCATTTTAGCTCAAATTAAATATTTATTCTTGGTTCTTATATCTATACTTGGAACTGCGTCATTGATGACGTAGGGATGCAAACTATGTATTGATTGTTTATTTATTTATTTCCAAAAAGTAAATAAAGTTTAATTTTCAACAGGGGTAAGTTGGATATCACGTGACAGACAAACTTGTCAAGGCTATAAAGCGAAGGTTTCCCCATCTCGCAAATAACTAATTAGCATTTTAAATGGCGAAAAAACGAAAAAAATAAAAAAACGACATCAAAAGTGAATAAGCGTAAGTATTTGGTGGGGTCACATATTACCGCCGATATCTCGGGTCGACCTTGTTCGATCGTGTCCCAACTTGTTGGGGTGATAGACCGTTTAGAGGTGGTAGACAGTGCTCGAGCGTCGAGGTCAAGGATCATCTTCAAGGTGAAATTTGAGATTGAAAACAAAAATATGTTTTTCGATTTTTCCAAGGACAGTCTAATATCGCACATTCAAAAATTTGAATATATGTGTGGTTTGGTAAATTTTCTTCTATAAATTCTTTTCGGTCTAATTCTCTTTCTCGAATTTCTTTGAATGATTTTCCAATAATTGTATTAAAGCTCGAGCCAGAAAAATGTTTTGGACAACCGTGCCAGAAATCACCCATTACATCAATTACTATGGGTGGATTTTCACAGTAGCCATCTACGAAATACGGACCTACAGCCTGTTCCCCGGCCGTGGATCTGACCGTTTGCAAAATTAAATTATTTTCCTTCTCGTACCAAGATAAATATTTTAAGGCAATCTCACTTTGATTCTGTCTACTTGCCAAACCGATAGCCGGAATAGTACATAAGGTATATGGTTCTAAAAACTTGTCAATAAAAACATTGTTAAGTGCCCCAGATAGAGAAATACCCCATAATTACTGATATCAATTTCAATTAGTTCTTTATATAAGATGCGAAATTTCTGCATAGCCAAGCGTAATAAATTACAATTTTGTTTTCGGAATGGGGAAAACCCTTGAAATAAATTTGAAAATTTTCGGCTGCGTTAAATATTATTATCTGATATTTTGGGGCTAAATATGTTTGAAATTTAGCTATATCACCAATTTCTACAGCTCCTTGTGCAATTCCTACATCATCATGCAATTTCTTAGCGGCTTCAGTTTGTAATTTATTACGAAAGAATGTTAAGGCTCTATATTCTTTAAGAACACTTGTTAATGGAAGTTTTTTCTTTTTGTACTCAGCAATTTGACAGAATTTTATTCCGACTGTGAGGGCTCTCGCTACGCATAAATTATCGATGTTATTTATATAGTAAAAATTGGTTTTAGTTTTTAAAAAAGCATCAAGATCGATAATGTCTCTGTTTTTTAGAGCTAAAATTTTTTTTCCCATTTTCAGTGGGGATTTCAAAAGAATTATACTGAATTTAATGTCTCCATCTAGTAAGAAATCTTTTTTTCGATTGAGCAATGCGAGCTATATGGTTAAATATTCGAGAAACAGTTAACTGATCAATTTTAATAAATTTAATGTTAATTGGATGTTCTAAATTTTCCGATTGAATTGCAAATCTGAGGAAATCGAAACCTGGTGCCTCTTGTCTTACGTATTTGATAATTTTGGACAGAATCTTTTCAAATACTGTAAAAAATAAATGTGTGGGGATTTCGTTTAAGTCTATTAGTTCCAATTCAATATCAAGTTGTTTACATTTTTTGAATTTCTAGGGCTTAATTTTTTAATTTTATAAAACTTTTTATAATTAAAACTGTTTAAAGATGAAAAGTCTAATTGAGAGTCCGAATCGTAATCACTGGAGTCTTCCATATTCTAATTTCGTTTCCAGGTCTAAAATGTTATTCTAATTACTATTACGAATAATTAATTAAAGAGTTTAACTTGACTTCGTGGGTGGGCAAACAATTTTTCCTTCCGTCTGGTCAATTATCTTTTTCAGCCTGTTTGTTGAGTTTATGATTCGAATAACGTCCATGGATAGGGTGTTAGCTAAGAACTTTACCCTTTTATAATCACCCTTCCAGAGTTCATCTTGTGGAAGATGTTTAATGTTTTTATACGAATATATCTGAATATCTAGATATATTCCCTTGTCGCTCGCCTTTTTTTCTCGGAGTTTTAGTTTCGTAAGAAACTCCACCTTTCTTAACTTTCACTGATTGTTCGATACCAACTTCTTCGATATTTGACATACGACGTACCTCTCGAATAAAGTCCCCATCCGATTCGTCCGAATCTAATAACATCTCCTCTTCAGGCCTATCAAAAACTGAAACTGCTTGACTCGCGGAGCTTTGACTATTGCTTGTGGAAGCCATTTTAGCCTGTTATGTTTTAATAGTAAAATTTTGCCCTTTTATACCAAAAGTAATTTATTTTTTCATTAATTTTTTCAAAAATATAAAACCTTGAATATTAAAGTGATTAATACTACAAGGATAGAACCTAGTTATAATTTATCGGTATGTAAATGGTATTTAAAATTGTTTGTGAATGCCAATTTAAATATAGAAATGTATAAAAATATAAAATTATTAATTATTTTTTTGAAGGACTTTATATTTAATCAGTTTTTTATCATTAAATTTTCCGTGACAAAAAAGAAAACGCCCTAAGAGTTTTAATATTTTTGCTTTAAAAATCGATTATAGATGTAAGAATTTTGTTAATTACAGGGTTAGATGTTTTAAAATTCTATGGGAAGAAATATATTTCTGCGAGGTATAAAATTTAAACGAAGGGATAAAATTATATTTCTGCAGGGTGTATTTGATAAAAAATTATCCTTTGACTTGATTTTAAACAGGTTAAATCAGGATGTAAAAAATTAAATATTTCTAAAATTTCTCTTATAAAAAGACTGTCTTTACCGTATTCGTTTTATAAACCATGGGATCTCGCGAAATTTTGACTTTTTCCGGTAAGATTTCTCATCCTCTCGCTATTAACCCTTTTACTCTTAAATACTTAGCTTTACGCAAAGTTGGGAATTGTAATCTTTTTAAAATTAACGATATTTCGATTAGAGTTGAAACTTACTGTATGAAAACAGTCTTTCTTGAGTGTCAAGCCTTAGTAGAGCCTTTTAAAAAAATCATTTTTGCTTGCCCCTTTATAAAAAATCTTTCAAATTATCGCCAGCTGTTTTTGCTGCGGTTTTTTCTAGAAGAATCAATAACAATTCTTGTCTATTTGACGTTCATTCCATTAATTTTGTCTGTCCCCACGACGGTTTTGAGTTTGACGGCTTACTGTTCCACACTCAATCCACTCTTACGAAATTTTACGCGTAATTGGAAAACATATGCGACTATATCAAAATTTAAATAAGATCCCATGGTTTCGCCAACATAGAAATCGTAGGAATCTTCAACACGACCTTTTAATTCTCTACCAATTACAACAACTATCTTTCTTTCAAAAAAAAACAATTAACTTTAACTAACGACTTTCGCCTAACGAGATATACCATCCGTTTAGAATTAGGCGTGATCGTTCTATTTTTTATTAATGATTTGGATCGACAAGAAGTTAAAATAGTTACAACTTTAGAGTAAGGAATACTAATTTTAAAAAAATAATTACAATAATTAAGAGAAATAGTTTTATTTAGTTGCAAATTATCTCGACCAAATCAAAATTTAAACGATCGTCGGCAAATTTTACAACTACGACTCAAGGTATTTACAATATTTTTTTTATTTTTTTAAAAAAATTAAATTTATTTTTTTAAAAATAGGACTCAAATCTTATAAAATTTTAATTTTGTGAATCAGACTATTTTTATTTAAAGACTTTATTTGTGTTTTTTTTATATTTTTATTGTTTTTATTTGGTGAAAGATATTAATTTTTGAAATGTTTTATATTTTTTATTTAAAATGTTTTCTTTTTAAAGGGTTTAAGATTTTTTAAATATGTTTTCCAAAATAACTAGTTTTATTAATTTAATTCAGGCGGTGGAGGCTCTTTTTAATACTTCATAATCTACTTTTTTTTAACTAGTTTTATTAATTTAATGTTGGGATTGGTGTAAAGCCCTTTTTTCTATATTAAACATCCTTTGTTTTCATCTTTTTTATCCAATACATTTTCAAGAAATTTTATTATTCTTATCTTTTTGACAGGTATCTAATTTTTTGGTTAAATTAATTGAGTTATATATATATATTTTTTGTTTTTATTAGTATTAGTTTTATTATTATTATTATAATTATTATTTAAAAAACTTCTGGAAAATTTATTGTTTAAAACTTATTTAAACAAAATTCATCTGGGATACAATCTATTGCTCATTTCAAACTACCCCTTGGTTATTTATTAATCTTATTGTTATTTTCATATGTTCAATATACTTTTTCTATACTAATATCGTGTTTAAACTTTAATGTTTTATGTTTATTTTGGTAATTGATGAGTATATTAACTGAAATTTTATAAGTACATTTTGTACTAGGTTGTTTAAAAATTGAATATAATTGTTTTTATTAATTTATAAAAACTTGTTTAAGAAGGATAGGGATAATTAGTTAACCTTAGTTGTATTAAAAAATTAATAATTATTCCCAAAGGCAATATTTTTAAATTTTAAAATATAGGTCAGGCTTAAACTATATAATCTCAATGTAAAGGATTTTTACCAGGAGAAATCTAGAATCAAGATGTCTGGTGAATTCTATCTAAAGCCTGTAGTTTCTTTGCCCCGATCGTTAAAATATCTCTCTCTTCGAGTAGTAAGAATGAATAACCTTTTTAAAAAACAAACTATTTGTAGAGAATTCGAAGAACGTTGTTTAAAAACTGTATTTCTAGAATCTAAAACAGTAATCGAACCATATGGTTCGATTGAGTTTAAATGCCCCTTTTTTAAATATTCCTTTAAGTTAAATCCCTTATTTTTTGTGGCACCATACGAATCGCGAATTGAAAAATCGCAAAACTTTTGTTCTTTTTCTGTGCACGATAAAAGTTTTAAATGTTATCGTCCAGGAATTGTGTACGATGATTTATTATTCCATTGTAGGGTAATGTTAATCGGTTGGTTTAGCTACGAAATTCTTCAATTATCTAGCAAATATATGCAGATATTTTGTAATACTAGTTAAATTTCGTGGTGGAATCACAAGAATTTAAAAAAGTTTGAGTCTGAACTTCATGGGTTAGATCAAATTCAACATGTTGGCAATGTACAACCGTTCGATCTGTTTTCATTAATTCAGACATTTTCGAACTATATACTTCCGAAGCGATTAAGACCAAAACCAGTGTTTTTATTCGTGCGATGTTACAGCAACAAAAAAAAGTTAAAGAATTTTTGTGGTAAATATTTTTTAGATATATTCATTTTTAATAGATTAATTTATTTATATCTATAAATTCTAGCCCGAATTTCCAACCCGACATGTCGTTTTGTACCGAAGAGGAAAAATACCTTCTACGAATTGATGTAATTATAATTATTTTTTATTATACACTTAAAATATTTTTTAACATTGTGTTTTTTATATTTTTTAGCCTTCAAATTATTTATACACCCTTCTTTAATTCTTTATTATTTATTAATTTAATTTGTTAGATTATGTTTTAGTTTTATTTGTAGTGTTTCATATGTTGTTAAGTGTTTAAAAAAATATATTGTTTGAAATATCATAGTTATTAAATATTATAATAACTAATTGTGTTTTTACTTTTACTAAAACTAACATTGTTTTAGAATAATAAAACTATTAAAATATTTGCGAAAAAAATGAAAACTTATTTATATTATTTTAGTTGTTTAAAGTATTTTGGGTGGGGCCAAAAGCCGCCAAGGATATAAAACGAAGGTCGCGAATTCATTTCACCATCTCGCAAATAACTAATTAGCATTTTAAATGGCGAAAAAACGAAAAAACGAAAAAAACGATATCAAAAGTGAATTAACATGAGTAATCGGGGGGGTCACATATTACCGCCGATATCTCGGGCCGACCTTGTCCGATCGTGTCCAAACTTGTTGGGGTGATAGACCGAGACTTAGGGGTGGTGGACAGTGCTCGAGCGTCGAGGTCAAAGGTCATCTTCAAGGTGAAATTTGAGATTGAAAACAAAAATATGATTTTTCGATTTTTCCATAGACAAAAATTGGTTTTTGGAAAATATTTTGGGGGTGTCTTGGGGGGTGTTATGGCGGCCATCTTGGCGGCCATCTTGGATTTACATGTTCATATTTAGTCCATCTCTACTGACATGTCACAAGGGCCCATTTTTACCTCTCCGAGGGGACTATGTAACCTACGGCTCACACGGTGATTGTAATATTCACGGTATACGTCAGTAGGGTCTTCAGGCCGATCCCAGGGAGTATATAATTGAAGGCCGCCAGCCGGGTGGTGAACGTACAAAGGCAGTGTGGCGCTGCCCTTACAAAAACATTCTAAGGGATTGTACGGAAAATTCTTTGGAATTGTAAGGTGTTGTTGGGAGTAAATCCTTAAAGGACATTTTACCATTGATGCCTTAAGAAACTCTTTAACTATTATAAAGGATAATCTCTTAAGATTCTTTCCCTTCAGCGTTTCCTTAGAAAATCTTAAGGTATATTTTCTTACGAATATTTTCCGACGTTTTCCCTTGGAAATTCGTAAGGTATATTTTCTTACGTTTTCCCTTGGAAATTCTTAAGGTATATTTTCTTACGAATTTTTCCGAAGTTATCCCTTGGAAATTCGTAAGGTATATTTGCTGACAAAAATTTTCCGACGTTTTCCCTTGGAAATTCTTAAGGTATATTTTCTTACGAATATTTTCCGACGTTTTCCCTTGGAAATTCTTAAGGTATATTTTCTTACGAATATTTTCCGACGTTTTCCCTTGGAAATTCGTAAGGTATATTTTCTTACGAATATTTTCCGAATTTATCCCTTGGAAATTCGTAAGGTATATTTCCTGACAAAAATTTTCCGACGTTTTCCCTTGGAAATTCTTAAGGTATATTTTCTTACGAATATTTTCCGACGTTTTCCCTTGGAAATTCTTAAGGTATATTTTCTTACGAATATTTTCCGACGTTTTCCCTTGGAAATTCGTAAGGTATATTATATATATTTTCCGAAGTTATCCCTTGGAAATTCGTAAGGTATATTTCCTGACGAAAATTTTCCGACGTTTCCTCTTGGAAATTCGTAAGGTATATTTCCTGACAAAAATTTTCCGACGTTTTCCCTTGGAAATTCTTAAGGTATATTTTCTTACGAATATTTTCCGACGTTTTCCCTTGGAAATTCTTAAGGTATATTTTCTTACGAATATTTTCCGACGTTTTCCCTTGGAAATTCTTAAGGTATATTTTCTTACGAATATTTTCCGACGTTTTCCCTTGGAAATTCTTAAGGTATATTTTCTTACGAATATTTTCCGACGTTTTCCCTTGGAAATTCTTAAGGTATATTTTCTTACGAATATTTTCCGACGTTTTCCCTTGGAAATTCTTAAGGTATATTTTCTTACGAATATTTTCTGACGTTTTCCCTTGGAAATTCTTAAGGTATATTTTCTTACGAATATTTTCCGACGTTTTCTCTTGGAAATTCTTAAGGTATATTTTCTTACGAATATTTACCGACGTTTTCCCTTGGAAATTCTTAAGGTATATTTTCTTACGAATATTTTCTGACGTTTTCCCTTGGAAATTCTTAAGGTATATTTTCTTACGAATATTTTCCGACGTTTTCTCTTGGAAATTCTTAAGGTATATTTTCTTACGAATATTTTCCGACGTTTTCCCTTGAAAATTCGTAAGGTATATTTTCTTACGAATATTTTCTGAAGTTATCCCTTGGAAATTCGTAATGTATATTTTTTGACGAAAATTTTCGAAGGTTTTTCCAAGGAAATTCTTAAGGTATATTTTCTTACGAATATTTTCCGACGTTTTCCCTTGGAAATTCTTAAGGTATATTTTCTTACGAATATTTTCCGACGTTTTCCCTTGGAAATTCTTAAGGTATATTTTCTTACGAATATTTTCCGACGTTTTCCCTTGGAAATTCTTAAGGTATATTTTCTTACGAATATTTTCCGACGTTTTCCCTTGGAAATTCGTAAGGTATATTTCCTGACAAAAAATTTTCGACGTTTTCCCTTGGAAATTCTTAAGGTATATTTTCTTACGAATATTTTCCGACGTTTTCCCTTGGAAATTCTTAAGGTATATTTTCTTACGAATATTTTCTGACGTTTTCCCTTGGAAGTTCTTAAGGTATATTTTCTTACGAATATTTTCCGACGTTTTCCCTTGGAAATTCTTAAGGTATATTTTCTTACGAATATTTTCCGACGTTTTCCCTTGGAAATTCTTAAGGTATATTTTCTTACGAATATTTTCCGACATTTTCCCTTGGAAATTTTTAAGGTATATTTTCTTACGAATATTTTCCGACGTTTTCCCTTGGAAATTCTTAAGGTATATTTTCTTACGAATATTTTCCGACGTTTTCCCTTGGAAATTCTTAAGGTATATTTTCTTACGAATATTTTCCGACGTTTTCCCTTGGAAATTCTTAAGGTATATTTTCTTACGAATATTTTCCGACGTTTTCCCTTGGAAATTCTTAAGGTATATTTTCTTATGAATATTTTCCGACGTTTTCCCTTGGAAATTAGTAGGGTATATTTTCTTACGAATATTTTCCGAAGTTATCCCTTGGAAATTCGTAAGGTATATTTCCTGACGAAAATTTTCCGACGTTTCCTCTTGGAAATTCGTAAGGTATATTTTTTGACGAAAATTTTCGAAGGTTTTTCCAAGGAAATTCGTAAGGTATATTTTCTTTCGAATATATTCCGACGTTTTCCCTTGGAAATTCGTAAGGTATATTTTCTTTCGAATATATTCCGACGTTTTCCCTTGGAAATTCGTAAGGTATATTTTCTTTCGAATATATTCCGACGTTTTCCCTTGGAAATTCGTAAGGTATATTTTCTTTCGAATATATTCCGACGTTTTCCCTTGGAAATTCGTAAGGTATATTTTGTTTCGAATATTTTCCGAAGTTATCCCTTTGAAATTCTTAAGGTATATTTTCTTACGAATATTTTCCGACGTTTTCCCTTGGAAATTCGTAAGGTTTATTTTCTTACGAATATTTTCCGACGGTTTCCCTTGGAAATTCGTAAGGTTTATTTTCTTACGAATATTTTCCGACGTTTTCTCTTGGAAATTCGTAAGGTTTATTTTCTTACGAATATTTTCCGAAGTTTTCCCTTTCAAATTCGTAAGGTTTATTTTCTTACGAATATTTTCCGACGTTTTCCCTTGGAAATTCGTAAGGTATATTTTCTTACGTTTTCCCTTGGAAATTCGTAAGGTATATTTTCTTACGAATATTTTCCGAAGTTATCCCTTGGAAATTCGTAAGGTATATTTCCTGACGAAAATTTTCCGACGTTTCCTCTTGGAAAATCGTAATGTATATTTTTTGACGAAAATTTTCGAAGGTTTTTCCAAGGAAATTCGTAAGGTATATTTTCTTTCGAATATATTCCGACGTTTTCCCTTGGAAATTCGTAAGGTTTATTTTCTGACGAAAATTTTCGGAGGTTTTTCAAAGGAAATTCGTAAGGTATATTTTCTTACGAATATTTTTCGATGTTATCCCTCGGAAATTCGTAAGGTATATTTCTTTGGAAATATTCTTTGATGTTTTTCTTCAGAAATCGCAACAGTATATTTTCTGTAGATTTCCCTCAAAAAACCCAAACATATATTTCCTTCACTCTTAAAAAGGTTGAGTCAAATGGTACCCAAAATGGGTAAAATTTTACCCAAAACTATGGTCACTATTGCACCTATCCAAGAAGTTGGGCAAACTTAAAATACCTAAATTGCGCAACAAGTATTACCCAAATGTGGGTCAATCTAAAATTACCCAAAATTTTGGGTAATAAAATATTAACCCAAAAAATGGGTTATATTCAAAATAGCCCAAATTTTTGGATTACATTTTTAATTTAACTCAAATATCTTAGTAGTATAAAATACCCAATTAAAAGGGTTGATGGAAAAAGTGGCCCAATTAAAAGGGCTAAATAAATAATTTTGACCCAAAGAACTGGATTACTCCATCAGAAATTAGATTTATATTCAGTCTTATTCCACCATTAAGAACTCCTTAAGGAATTGTTCCAAAGAAACTCTTAAGAACGTTCTCGGGAAAAAGGTGCCAAATTTACCAAGGATTCCCATGATTTTTCCTTAAGAATTTCTTAAATGTTTTCCCTTTTTTTTCTTAAGAATCTAAAGGAATATTTTTGTAAGGGTGGTGGTGAACGTACGAAGGCAGGGTGGCGCTGGTGGTGAACTAGCAACGCTAGGCCACCACTGGTGGTGAATTGTACAAGGTAGGCGCCTTTCTGTGTATTAATGGTTGACGGTCAGCTCTTTACAAACCTCCGGAATAATCCTGATTGACAGTCCCCGCTTTTCGTTGGATAGAGAGTGGTGAATAAGAAAAGGTACAAACTGTACCTCGATAAAATGAAAGGTTTATAGAAGGTAGCAGCCTTTCTCTGTATTATTGATAGAAGGTCCTACCGAAAAGAAGGGTTTTAATCCTGATTGACAGTCCCCGATTTTTCACCGTCTGTAAGAAGCGCGTACGATTCTCCGATACTATTGCACACGTTCTACCGTACGAAGACCGCGTAAACTACGAATTAAGAAATAAACATCATTTTAATATGCAAATTAGATTTAAATTTGAACCGTTGATTTCCCCGGTATTATTTTCCTAGTGAGGGTTCCCTCTCCGAAATACTTCATGTACCCAAAATTAGACCGCAAGTTTTTTTTTAGGGGAATCTCTATGGGAGTATAACATTACAATAAAGCTAATAGGTCCAGTTTAGGGTACTTATGGTCCGAAATAGGGTACATAAGGCCGGTAATGGTGACTTTGGTAACTTTTAGGGTACTTTTGGTCCATTTTGGTCCAATTTTGGTTACACCAGAAAAGCATTTGGAAAAACGAAGAGCCGTAATTTTACCACTCCTCCACCCCAATATCTATAATTTAAAGAAATGCTTTTTCCCTGTTACTATGATCTTCCAATCCTCTATAATTTAGAGGATACAAGGTTATTTCAAATTAATGTGAAAAAAATGGATTGAAGGGGTGGAATAAGTAAACGTTATCTGAAGCACTCCGGTAAAACGGTATATATTATTCCTTGCGAGGATAGAGTTAACTACGATATAAGAAATAAACATTATTTTAATATGCAAATTAAATTAAAATTTTAACCGTTAATCTCGCCAGTATTATTTAAATGGCAAAGAGGTTACAAGGACGCTGTGTGATTCTCCGTTTCAGTGTTTACATTGTTACTCATTCTTGTGCAATGTAATAGTATAAATAGCCGAGAAATCCTGATCGAAAATTCATTCAAATGCATTCAAAGATGGAACCAACAAGCTATACGTAAGTATATTTTCATTTAGAGATTATTTTTTTCCGAAAACATACTTGAGTGAATGTACTAAAATTTATTTTTAGGAATAAAAAAATCTATTGTTATTGACTTCGAATTTCTGAATGGACGTACCGGAGAGATAGTGATAAAAGAGTCACGGTGACTTTGGTCGCTTTTAGGGTACTTTTGGTCCATTTTGTTAAATTTTTGGTAGAAAATCAGTTGGAAAAACGAAGAGCCGTAATTTTACCACTCCTCCAACCCAATTATCATTTCGCTTAAAAGACTTTACGCAAACGGAACATGATAAATTTATATTACCGTGCATAGAATTAACATGGCGAACTAGACTTGGCTTATGGTTGAAAACAGCAGAGCAAATTGTACAGGAAAACGTCTAGAGGTCGAATGTGTCCTTAACATTACATTCTGACCCTTGTTATACTGTCCAGTATACCCATTACAACATGATGCAATTTTTGGATACATAGTTTTTCTAAACTCTCATTTTGTTAGGCTTAAGTATACCTAAACTTAGACATGGTCAGTGAGTCCCGGAAAAACCGGCGTAAGGTGTCGCAGCACAGTGGAGTTAGATCCCCGATTTCCCCAAGTAGTCCATGTTGCGCAATTTACCGTTGAAAATAGTATTTCCCATTGAAAATAACGCGAAGGTTCTTAAAATACCCCGATTTATATACTATAAAATAATTCTTATATTTCATGTACAGAATATTTATATAAAATAATTCTTATATTTAAAAAATTTAGCGTAACAATATTTTTTTTGTATATTTGGAAATAACATTTTATTCTCTCTGAAATCGCACGTGTGATGTTAGTTGATTGACATGTTTTCGAAGAATGATAAAAAATTTCCCCGTTTTTAGAGATTCTGTCATTCACGTTACCCATAGTACGTATAAGTAGAAGTTTTCTCGATGAATATTTTCTAACCCGGGCGACCAAGATTATTTTAATATAATTTATCCATAAATATTTTTTGAAGTGCAAACAAGAATAGTAACCTAAGCCTACACACAAGAAACATCTTTACTCTACTTAAAATCCAATAAAATCTATTTCCGATATGTAAATAGGTGGAAACATATTGCAAAAAATCTCTCAGCGAAAATTTGCTAATGGCAAAACTTACCTTCATTTGTTGAGAACAGCGCGTATTGGTATTACGACCATTCTTAGTTGGTACGTTTGGATAGCCGGATACATCGCGTTTACTCTTTGCGAACTTCAAAAGAAATCTTTTTAAATTTGGACTTGGGTGGTTTTGTGGTGTGTGAAACTTTGGCACGCGTGGTCTCTTACGTATTTGATAGTTGCATCTGTAACCAGCCGTTACGCTTTTATCTAATAAATTTACAATGTTTATTAAAGCAATATAGGATTAACGCTCCCTCAACTCTAACAGTGGTTTTCATGATATTTCTAAAGTAAACTTTAGATATTTTCTTTGTAAAAGATTTTAAATGGAAATGTAAAACTTTTTAAAGTAAAGTGAATATCCACTTTAGCAGCCCACCATTATTTTGGTTTTATGATCATTGATTATGATATAAATTGTAATTTTAT
This sequence comes from Leiobunum rupestre, assembly GCF_980474605.1. Classification (NCBI taxonomy): domain Eukaryota; kingdom Metazoa; phylum Arthropoda; class Arachnida; order Opiliones; family Sclerosomatidae; genus Leiobunum; species Leiobunum rupestre. The sequence continues at coordinate 65,724,925 of NC_143386.1, read as the reverse complement.
TCTAAATTTCTGTGTACCGAAAAAATAAAGACATTCGCTTTAAATTATTTTATTGAAAATATTTTTAATGATGAAAATCATAAAAACGAATTGAGCTCTAGGACTGAAGATAGATAATTATTTCTTTCCAAAGGTTCCAAACATACTTCAATGAAATTTTTGATGCTTATGCCCAAACTGACCTACATTTGTTGAGTATTAGCTTCTTTTGTTGCGGCAAACCGTTTAGTTTCTTTTATATCTGTTGATTATGATAAAAATCATAATTTAAATTGATTGTGTCCAGAAAGAATAAATACATTTGCTTCGAATTAATTTTATTGAAAATATTTCTTGATGAAAATCATAAGGACAAATTGAGCCCGAGATAACTATTTCTTGCCAACGTTTCTCCTTAGTTTCATGAAATCCTTGATACCATCCTGAATATCGCCCATCATGCACTAGAACAAAATTGAGCACCAACGATTTAATATCAAATATATCTTTTTACAATCCTCATTTTGCTAAATCGTGTAAGTGAATCCCGCTTCTCATTCGAAGTCTCTAAAAATAAAGTCACTTCTTACTTGTTGAAGAGTTCCTGGGCATTTCATTTTAAGGAACTCGGGCTAAAATATAAAAGGCGAATAACATTACGTCACCATAAGACACAGTGAAACTATATTTGGGACCGTATTTGTGACTCACATTCATAATATTACCAGAAAACATGATATTTTTGCCCAATTGTGTTATGCACTGTTGAACTGCACCCGAGCACTAAAAGAAATAATTTAAAATGATTTTAATTTTAGATTTAAAACTAAGTGAGATAAATTAGGTTTCAGTGACAAATTCATTATCTGAAGTAATCGACCGGCCACAAAATTAAACTGGCGATTGTTTGCTTGAAATGGTTCAAAGATATCGTATCGTTATTCGTATTTGTTCATGTTTATTTAGAGAAAGGATATCATTGGCAGAGTACGTCAAGCTTCCATCTTTACTCACTCGTAGCGTGGCAGTCTAGATCGTAGTAGAAACGTACCGTTTTTCTTACTATTCCGTGGTTTTAATTTTATACAGGAATCCATACCTCTACTTGGAATGCTTATCTTGCCGTATCGCAAATGGTTAGATCACTCGGAAGGCTTTGGTCCCGCCTACGAGAGAAAAAATCCCCTCTGCGCGCGCACTTCTCATAGTTAACATAGTGACGTCAAAAAACCGTCAGCCTCATCGAGACGCAAATATGAATTTCAAGTAGAAGTATGGATTCCTCTGTTAGATAGTAATATCGTTGTGTACTCTCCAACCAGCATATTTTACTTCGATGAGACATTCGCGCCAAGAGTGAGAATTAGAGGAAACAGCCTATCCTGCTATTGTTGAACTCACTATATAATACTTCTTTAAAAACCAGTAATTTTATTAGTTTTTTCTTCTCCACGAGAACTATCCAAAAAAACAAAGAACAAAAATAACTGCAGATAAACTACGGGATTTCAAATAAAAGATTAACAGGTGGTTTGATGATTTTTCAGATAAAATACACGAAGAAAACAACATCAATTTCAGAATAGTTGTAGTCTCTAAATTTAATTCCCTAAAAATACTTATTTGACCAAATGATACTTGAACTATTACTGGTTAGTCAATAGTTAACCGTTAGTCTGGTTTTCAGTTTGGAAATAAACCGAGAAAATACGCCGAGTATTCAAAAGAAACATATTTGGTACCTGGAAAAAATACTTTTCAGTTTCACGTGTAAAACTTATAAGCTGTTGAATTTTGGTCTGATAAGCAGATGTCGTGAGATTTAAAAAAATCCAGCAGAAAAAAATTCTAAAATTATGATGTTTACTCTTTGGCCGTTACGTGGCGCTGTTTCAAATAAAAACGTTAATTCCGCAACAAGAGTGTGACTACAAATGCTGATTGCGAAATCGCTCTTTATTATTTTGGGAGTGACAAAGGTACTTACTCTTTCTTTTCTACTGATAGTTGGCGTTTCCGGTGCTACAGTGGTGCTGTCGTCTTGATTCTCTGAGCTGCTGTCGTCTGTGTTCGTTACGTCGGTACCGTCATCCGAGTCTTGCCCTAAAATGAAAAAACAATTGAAATTGCAATGACCAATAAAAGGACGTTGTTAAATCGGACAAGGAACGTATTAAATACAAAACCACAACATTATTTATCATTATTTTTATAGTTATTACAAAACTAATACATTCATCTGTAGTTATGCGAGGCGCTGTAAAATCTACCTGTGGCACCAGAACAAATCACCATCGGAAAAAGACAGTTTCAAAGTTTTTGTAAACATATGATCGAGGTGTCATATTTGCGGAAAATTAATATTGATTTATGATTATGACAAAATTTTATGATAATATTTAACATAAGTGTGTTCACCATTTTTAATTAAAGGGAATATAACCGGCAAAGGAATTTTTAAAATTTCCCTCTACAGTGGCGCCAAACATCTTTAAAGCCAAAGGAAAGAGCGGCCAGAGTTGGAAACGTTGGTGTTCCACACCAAACACCTGAGGTTATATTCCCATTAAGAGCCGTTTCTAGAGTCACAAGTGTGCTATAACACGCTATAGAAACATCACAACGATTCTATTTCCTTTGTGAGCCTTTAAAAAAGTTGTTCATCAAACGATGTATTTTAAGCAGTTAAATAGTAACCCCGTACTTTTATACTTAATATACAAAGGTTACATTATAATTTTTAATAATGCGTGGCTAACAAAAGGTGTTCTATAAATGCTTCTTGAGTTGCTATTTCTTTTTTATAATATCTATGGCTATAATCGCCATAAACCTTTTTCCAATCTGGAGTTAGAAAAACAATTTAAATCTTATAGCTTCCACCTACAATGCATTGAGCTACCTTAGAACGTAGCAGTTAGCATTGAGCTTTGGCACCATCCTCACATACTTCATAGCGTAAGTTCGTCCACTCGACAAGACAATGGCTAATTAGTAGACAATTATCATAGAAATCTCAATATACTTAAGGAAGGAACTCATTCTTCGAGCTCGCAAGCGATTGAAAGCAACGCTAAAAATCATCTCAACATCATGAATAAATGATGAATAAATAAATTCTTGTTACGCGAATGCATTATTGTTTCCACGGGAGTCGAAAGCTTAGGAGACTTAAAAACTCAAACTTAGAAAGTGGGTATTAAAACGTCACATGGACATTGATGGCCTATTCACACAAGCCACAAGCAACTTCAAACCAGTCAGCCAGAAAAAGGGAAGAATTTTACCTGAGGCGTAGCAGAGGCAAAAGCCAACGATCACTAAAGCTACGAAAGTCTTCATTTTGCTTGGAGGTTTATTTCCGAGTTCCTTTTAACGGTCACGACGTCAACGGAGGCTAGTGCTTATATACCTTTTTGGATTTCACTCGGCTGATGGCAAATAAGAAATTTTAATTGTTCCGTATTTCATGAAAAATTTTCATGATTTAATTCTCTATTTTTCTAAATCTAACAGAAATTTGTCAACTATCTGTACTGGTCGAGACATAAATTGACCTTGTTTTATTTGATCGAGATATATTTCTTATTTGTCAAAATTGTCAATTGCTTAGCTATTTATCTTTTTAAAATAGTCAGGTTTTATTTTTCTGGTGATTTATCAGTACTTAGCGGTTTCTGAACAAAAATAAAAAATGCTTATTAATGTGAAGTTGACTAGAACACATAAAAAAATTATTTACTACGCAAAACCGTTCCGCCAGGAAGTCCTTTTGGGTAGTAGTAAAATTAGTTTGGGCAATTTAATTTTATGCAAAAATAATAATTACTAATCTTATGCTCATTTTGGTGAACTTTATACGTATTACAGATTTATTATACAGCGTAACACGGTTCAATGGCTTAGCGACAGAATATCAAAGTCCTAAAATTGCCCTCCCGGTTTAATTTCTGACCAATTAAATATTTTTAACTAAAATAACAAATAAAAAACTGAGCTTACAAAAAAAATAATTTCATATACGCTTTCGATATAACGGAATTTTTAATTTTCAACGAAGAGTAATAATTGTCGGTGGTTATGTAGTAGAACGTCCGCGTGGTATTAATTAGGGATGCAACGGTTCCATTTTTTTGGACTATCTCGGTTCCGGATCCGGTTACGGTTCCTAAATTGTTGCTTTATCGGTAACGGTTACAGTTCCGGTTACAGTTCCGGTTCTTAAAATTTTAATTTATCGGTTCCGGTTCTCAAAATTTAGAACCGATCGGTTCCGGTTCCTAAACGGTTCCTATACGGTTCCAGTGTGTTTAGTATTAATTAAAGTTAAATACACAAGCAATTCAAATGAAGTTAAAGATAAATAAAATCCACCAGATTTATTTATTTAGAATATAAAATTTGTTTTTGGTAAATTATATTTTAAAAATAGTTGCTTTCTCAGTGACGTAGCTATGGGTTCGGGGTCCTCCCACGAAACGGTTTTTGGGGTCCCTTATAATCATTAAGGCCGAGTCGCGATTATCGCCATCTGGAGTTAGTGCCAACATGTATCGCCCTCTACAATTAGATTTAACACGTACTTGCATGTTAAATATATAAAACGCTTAAAAATGGCTCTAAGCCCAAAGTGAAACGATTAAGATAAATCACGGCAATCAGCGTCTGGAGCATTAAAAACAAAGGATCTGGTAGAATTTGGAAGTCTGGAGTTCAGACTCCCAAGTCCGACCAGTGTTATTGATTAAGATCGTTAATAAAAGATTTATTTATTTAGAATCACGATCTAGATGACTTAATGTAAAATAATAAAAAAATTATGGCTACTATTATCTCGTAGGGATTTCATGTAAGCGCGTTATTTGTTTTTTCAATAAAGTAGGGTAAAAATGAAATCTTCTGTTTGAAATTTCCCACGGTTTCAACGTTTATAGATGGAGGGAGGGGGAGTAATGATGTACTTTCAAGTTTTGGGGAGACATTACCTTCCCTTGCGCTCCTCATTTCAGGGGTGTAGGAACGTTTTAGAAGTTGGAGGGGGCAAAGAGAAACGAAACGGAGGTCTAGGAGCTTAGCCCCCGATGTAGAGTAAGTAGTCGGCCGCGAATGTCATTAAGGCATTAACAGTAATAACAGTTATCATACGAAGTGTATTTTAGTCTTTAGAGTCGTTTATCAATTTAAGATACACAAATCCACAATAATGAAATGAGAATGGTTTTGAATTTTTAAATGAGTGTAGCTTCACCGAATGCATGTGTTACTGTTTGACTACTATGTATATGGGCGGGAAAAGACACAGTTGAGCTTCTATAAGCTTTATATGCTTTTAAATTGAGAATTTGAGCTTTGAAGATTTCAAATGACCAAAAGGTTGATGGGGCAATAACATTAGTTGCCCCTCACAGCAAAATTCTACGGAGGGGCATTGCCCCCTTGGTTCCTACGCCCCTGCCTCATTTCATTGAAAAATATAAAGAGGGGATTTCTATGACTCGTTTTGATTTCAGTTGAGTATATCGTTCTAAATGGAGTCCATATTATTTCGTTCAATAAGCATTGTCATTTGTGAAATGTAAGCAAATGCATAAGTTGAAATTTTAGATTTTCTAGACATAAACTACCCAGGCCAGCGATTATATTATGCAAACGAATTAGCCTTACCTTCAAAACTTTAAATCCAGAAACACAACTTAGTTATTAATTTACAAGGTTTAACGATCTGCTCGAGGGGTCGGACACTTGCCATTATTTTGTACGGGATTTAGGATTTCGTAGAGATTTTGGCGATTTATCATAACTTGTTGAAGTGATTTTGGGATTTCAATGTTAATTTACCATAGAGAAAGTTAAAAGATTTTGCGATTTTAGACAAAGTGTACGGGATTTTGTTAAATGTCCGACCCCTCGGATCTGCTATAAAAACACGTGTCTCGATACTTTTCAAACTTCAGTATTTTACTTTCATTATGTACGTTGTTTGGATATTTATGCGACGGTTATTGTGGTTGTATTTATAAAGTTTTGGGCACGCCTGTTGAAACATAAAGAAATATATGAAGCAAGTAAAACATTAACTTGAGTTGACAAGAGAAAAAACTAGACTGTACACAGTCCCATAGGCAATTTGGGGGCTCCTCGATGGAGCCCCCTCCCTCATTGCGGAGTCTGCCGGGGCGTAATTTACGCCACTGGCTTTTCTGCTGTTTCTCCTCTAAGTCGGTTGCGAAGGGGATCAAAAATTATGCTTGCCCATTGCCCCACTAAATAATTGCTCGGAAGGCACACTAGTAGCAGTAGACGACAAATATTTTTTGTGGCCTTTGCTACATTTGTGAAATTGTGTCGAGTTTTCCGACTGAAGAAAATTAAACTAAAACTATCGCGGATTTCCGGATTATGCCAGTTTTTAAAGCAAACATTTGGAGGACGAGCCCATTTTCAATTGAGAATACGTAAGGGTGTGTCAGTTGACAGTTACGTAGAAACCCACCCAGAGTTATCTGAGATAGGATAAAGATGAGCTTATATGAAAAACAAATAGTAAATTAGGAATTTTAATTACTAAATTTCAACATGCGCTAAATGTTGGTAAATAAAGTTATACAACCGTTTAAAAACCGTTTAAAACAATGAAAAACTCGGTTCCGGTTCCGGTTTCGGTTATCATTTTTTTTTTATAAATATCGGTTCCGGTTCCGGATACGGTTATCAAATTTTTATATTATCGGTTCCGGTTTCGGTTCCGGTTATCCGTTGCATCCCTAGTAAATATCATAAATTATACCGAGTAATTTTAACTGAATTCAAACTACCTATAAACTGTCTTAATTAACAGCTGAAAGCTGTTCGCTACTAATTACTTCCAATCTACTTAATTAGCCTCACAGGTTGAGTTGATAATTTCAAGGGTATAATTAGGTTATTCCAATTCAAAAAATAATAACAATCAATTTTATCTTACAGCTGACTTGAATTAGTTCACAATTACAGTAACACTTTCAGTCTTAAACACGCACTGTTCATACACTTAAGTCCATTCACTCACGTTCCAAACGCGAAACACAATTTAACTCTTTTCTTAACCGAAGACCGAACATACTAATTAAAACCGCAAAATTACCTTATAACTTTTGTCCGACACCAGGACCCCGTCCTGTAGTAGTTCGTCTGACAGCCAAGAACTAAGAAAGACTATATCTTCTATATTGACGGCAACGGCCTTATATACTTATATTTAGTGTTTTTGTGACCCGTCGAGATTTGACTAAAGTTCGAAAAATTGAAGAGATTATTTTTTTTACCCGGTTTGATTGATAGTTCTCCACACGGTGGCGCTATATTATTACTTTGATATAGTTTCCGCGGGAGTTTTGAATAATTATCCTTTTTCTAAGCGTTATTAAAAGGTAACAATGAACTACTTTTTGTGTTTTAACGAAATTTTGTTAAGAATTTAACAAAAATTTAAAACAAAACAAAAAACCGCACCAAAGAATAAACAAACAGAGTTCAATAAACAATATATACAGATATTGTATTAATCCGTTTAGTAAAAAAACCCGCCTTATCATAATTGTTCCTTTACTTCAATATTTTCCCTAAGGAAGTGAATGGCTCGGCGGTGAACTTTCCGCATTGTTACAATGCGACCCGAGTTCAATTCCTGATCACGATCAAATTTTACATTAAAATACTAAAATATTTAATTAAATATAAGATTAATGTAATCTATAAATATTTAATTAAATATAAGATTAATGTAATCTATAAATATTTAATTAAATATTATATTAATATAATTTACAAATATTTAAAATGATGTAGAATAAATTATAGTACCTAACGTTATAACTTTGTAAAGGACATTCGCCAAAGCTGTTTTTTAGAAAAACACCGTAACTTAACAAGCGTTGGTGGCAGAGTGGTTAGAGTAAATCTCTTGCACGAGGCACACCCGGGTCCGATTCCCGGCCAGCGCCAAAAAATCGCAAATTGGTACTAAGACGAATACCGTATACAATTGGCGGAAACTCTGCCATTGGACGTTGAGAGGTTGCAAAGTCATTAAGAAGAAGTTGGAGAGAAAACGCCCGTACAATCACAACAAACTCAACATCCACAACCATCATAACACAAACTCAACACCTACAACCGTCATAGCACAAACATAACATTCACAACCTTCACATAAACATTACAATAACGAAATAACCAATCAAACTGAGTTAAAACTGTCGCGACGGTGAGCGTTGACAAAAAAAAGACCAACGAAACCAAACCCAACCGCAAATCAATCCGTTAACGCTCACCGTCACACGGTGGTTTTGCAAACCCTTCGAGAAACTGCGAACGCAGAAATTTCGAGAAACTGCGTACGCAGTGATTACCCTTTGCCCCGAAAATGCGAACGCGTACGCAGGCCTGACACATAGATAGACAGACACGGTTGTTGTATAACCCCTCCTAGGGGACTTAGTCCCCTCGGAGAGGTAAAAATATTGTTAAAGGTTTTTTGGATTAAAAGGGGCACTTAGTTAAAATAATTGCGATGCAAATTCCAGAGTAGACATTGAACCGCTAAAAGGCGTTCGAGGTACAAATAGGCTCTACGAACGTTGAGCTCAAAATAGAAAAATGTATTAAAAAATTATTTTAAATCAAACGAATACTCGGTTTCAATTAAATATTTCTAAATACTTAAATGTTTAAGTTTTTCTGCTATGAGGCTAATCAGTAAATAATTTTTAGAAATAGAAAAGAAAAATAGTCTTCAATTTAAAAAAATTATTGATTACGTTTTGCTTATTTTGACTAGACACTATTTTAACTAGACAATATCATAAGTGGATCATTCTCTCTAAGTATGTAAATTCCGGGTCTCGGTCGGGTGTCTTAGTCTGGGTTTCGTGACGTCAGAGCTTGTATAGAGAGCAAACTCCAGAGATAAATTTTTGAAAATATTTCGGCGGAGGCGCCACCGAGTGGTCAAGACGGCAACTACAGGGGCGTTTATTGAACAAAACTCTACCCTTGGATCTGAAACTGACCTTGAACAAATATGGTATAGGTTTTTTTGGGGGAAGAATTCGAGGAGCCAAACCCCAAAATTTATCTCTCTCGGGCCCTCGAGACACGTTTCAGACGTGAAACGTACCATAAGAGATGTAAGAAACGTTAGATTCGGCAGTATCAATTCAGAGTCAAGTTGAGGCGATACACAGTATAGGGCGGTTGTAAAGGGCTGCCAGACCGACCCCGAAAAAGACTCTAGTCATAGGTAGGACAGCGTTTTGTCTACTTATAGAGAGAATGATCCACTTATGACCATATGTATACATATAGTTTTCTTACTCGCTTTCCAGAATCCCATTCTATACTTGAATTAGAATTCGACATACCGGCAACAAGATCAGTTGCGCAAAAAGGTCAAAAAACGATTGCAGTTACGACTACGGGTCATGAAAGAACATTTTTCGCACTAGTGTTGTCGTGTATTGTTAGCGGAGATAAGTTAAAACCTATGGCGATTTTTAAAAGGGTTACAATGCCGTGAGAAAGTCTTCCAACGGGTGTTATTGTCATGTGCAACAAAAAAGGGTGGATGAACACCATGACAGCGCTCAAAGAACCATCTGTCCAGGCTGCCATTAATTCTGTTGGAGCCCATATAGCTGTTATACGTGGCGGTTTAACATCTAAATTACAACCTTTAGACATCGCAGTTAACCATCCTTTTAAAACATATGTCAGAGCTGAATGGGATAAATGGATGGCAAACGGCAAACACACGTTTACTCCAGCAGGGGAAAAACGACGAGCTGCAAGTGGATTTATACAGCTTTGCAAAAAGTCACAACAGAGACAATTCGTAATGGATTTTTTAAAGCAGGCATACTAAAAACAAAATATCGCCGAATCTAACCTAGAATCCGAAATTGAGTAAAAACAATTATTTGTTTTTATAAAATTGTATCCGAAATTAAGTAAAACAAATTATATGCATTTTTTTAAATTGTATTATAAACCCAATAAACATTTTCATTTATGCTCACATATAGGGCACTTTGAATGTTTATTAGTTTAACTGATATCGGCAGATCTCCGAGTAAAACCACAGTTCGTACCCTGTACTGATGAGCCCCAAAAGGGCGAAACCGGTCTACTGTTGGAATCTCTGGCTAAAATTTTGACTTTTGATAAACATTTTCATTCCTGTATTTATTTTCTTTTATAACCCGCTCCCTTATATAAGCTGCTCCCCTATATAAACCGCGCTAAAAACGAAAAAGAAAAAATACAAAATGGTGCGGTTTATATGAGTGAAAATACGGTACAAACGTCCAATAGAAAACTTTGACCGAGTTCATTTGTTATATAGGAAGGTAATTGTTCACCCTCAAACCAATTTATTAAAAAGGTATTATTTCTTCCATAGATCCGAATACACTCCGTTGGTGAATTTCTATATATGGGGCACATAATTGCTTCTTTTAATAATCTCTCTCAGAGACGGTAGCGTTGGTGGTAGTGCATTTTTCCCCGATTTTGTATTTGCGTACTTCTCGGTGAATAAGTGGTGTCTCGCTTTTTCCATCGTCGTGATCTTACTATGTCCATACATTTCTACAGACAAACGATTGGACTGATGTCAAAACGTAATCAGTCACACGTTTATTTTCTCCTAAAATTCCGAAAGACGTTAAATATTCCTTGGCTTTCTCAAGAAAAAGAAATGGACGAATCTTTCCTTTACGAAGAAAGGCGGATGAATAGTCTGAACCTGTAAAGCGTGGGAAGATGGTAGAACCTTCCAAATTTAAAGGCCTTGATTTTACGTAACCAATGAATAACTACGAATCATCTGTTGATTGAATGATTAACACGTCCGTATCGTCGGTTCGTATAATTAAAGCAGGCAGATAAAGTTATTTTCTTGTATACTGAACTCCATTTCGTTAAATCCTAATGCGAGAAGCAATTCGTATAGCAATTGATTACTAAAATGCCTGTTTCTAGGCCGAAAAATTGACAAGTTCAGAAATTAAGATGGCGTTCAAAATGGCGGCCGATTTGGAATTTTTTGCATAAATGGAGCGATATTTGGCCTAGAGATGCGGTTTACATTGCTAATCTATATAAATCAGTGATAAAAAAGTGTTCACATGTTCTGCACCCAAATGTTTCGCGTTTAAGGACCTAACTGAAGTTTTATCAGCAGGAAATCCTCTGAAAGGCGTTACTTCGGGCCCGTGGGTGCTTGATGTGGAATGAATTATTTCCTAAGATCAGGGCGTATAGTTTATAAATTTTTCAATGCATCGTACTAAAATATTACCACTGGTAAAAAGCTTGTATCTCAATAAGCCAATTGTCGAAGCCTAGGATGATATCGCTAGAAACTCACAAGGACCAAACCTGTGTATATGATTATTATGTTTTTATTTATTCTTGTATGCCCATTCAACAAAATTGAACACTCAAAATAATTAAACATAAGAAAGTTCTTCATCAAAGCAACAAGTTTAGAAAACTACAATCAATTAGGTAGCACTGTTGAAACACGGAGTAGGTGATTGCTTATATGAGCAGATCATAAGGCAAGGGTCATAATTTTTGCGGCAACGACAGGAACGATTTGCACATCCAGTTTTGCAGCCACAAGTATCGAGACCATTGCCTGATTTTTAAGACGGCCTCCAGAGTTATGAGAACAGGGACTAGCTTGCCTTCTGCTGATCCCCATCCAGTCTTGCATGTGCGTTTTCCTAGACACACGTCTGCAAACAATTTGAAAGTTTCTAGTTCAACACTTACAGCCGCTATCCCACAAAGATATTTCTGAATACATGTACTTTCTTCACTGCAAATTTCAATTTCACTCCGAGATCATTCACATTCTTAAAAATTTGCTTTCAATTTTGAATGCTAGGTAGCAAACTTGAATGCTTCAAACATTTTGAGTACGCAATGGCTTTGATTTTTGGTCGTTAGACCAAAGAGAATTAAGGGAAGGAGTAGCAAGTCTAATATTTCTGGCCGCGGGTTGAAAACTACTAGTTTTAAACTAGTAAATTCTATATCCGGTAATAACGCCAATAGTGCCATCTTTCCATTGTTTTTCCAACCTTAAGATCAAAGTTATAGGCGCCATCTCGTTGAGATATTTGCACTTATAAAAAGCGTGACTTTCAAAAATATGGATGCAAATTTGAATCTGGACAAGATAAAATTGAAAGGTGAGTGAGAGTTGCTTTATGTTAAAATTTATTCCATAAACCTAAAGTACTATTTCAACATTACTTTATAGAGGTGGTTCTGCGGTGTGCAGAATCAAGCTTTAAACAAATGGAAGAAGTCAGCTGTGAATTCATATTGGAAAAGGACAGCGTTTTGAAATTTGGTCGTGAACTAGGAGGATGCTCACTGGAAAATGTGAAACTTCTTGAAGCTATTTCCCAAAAATTATTTTCTTTAGTCAAGGACTCCTAGACGTATATACCATTCAGCGGACGAATTTTCGTGAAAAAAGTTTAATCTAATTTTCAACCTTTTCTTTGCTCTACTTTAAAAAAGCAGCTTCTTCATTCAAGCAATGAACAGCCCGGTTAATTCTGAATATAGTAAATATTTCTTTTATTGCCAATTGGGTTAGAAAGAAAATATAGGAAGACAAATCATAAACAACATTTAATGCCCTAATATCCAATCCATTTCACAGTTAAAACCTCACTATAGGTGCAAACGAGTAACGAACCAGCCTTTTTCAATGATAGCGCAATGATTTTTAAATTCCAAACATAAAAACCGAGGCCTAGCACAAATACAGGTCCCAGGCGGGGAATTCATTTCCTCGCCTTATAATTTTCGTCGATTTGAAAAGTAGATTACGAGTGAAATAATTACGGGAAAATTATGAAAGTAGTCTTAAATCAAACCTGGAAACTTACTAACAATCATATGAAAAATTCATAGTTGAGTACAAACACTAAAATTTATAAAAAGTCTCCGAATTGCAACACAGTTCGGAAAACAAATTCCCGTAGTAAAGCATTGGGGAGACTCAGTTCGTGTCTCCGCCGTTCGGCAAAGCCACTTGATTTTTGAACCCCTACTCTTCTATGGAGATGTCCGTCATTTCCTCTAGCTTTTAATTGGCTAAGCAATTTGACGTAGTAGCGGCATAGCTTCGTAAGCCCTGCCTTCTACCGGATCGGGATAGCACCATACAGATAAGGTACAGTTCTATATTCATGGGTAAAATGAATACTTTCCAACTAATTTCTTCTCCACTATTCCACAGTGCACGAGATTTAGAATTAGCACCGCTATTGCAAAAACCGTTACGTGCAGTTTTTAATAGATGAGGCACATCAGAAATGAAGAACAACGGTCTCTCTTCATTCATTGCAAATAAGTTCGTTGTCATATATGGAAAATTAAGATTGTTTTCCTGGCTCAAGTGAAAAACTTTACATTCGCCACCGCACCATCACCTACAACTGCCAAAATGCGAAACCCACTGATCTCAAGCTTTCGAATAGCTTCCCAGAGAAGACTATGAAGTTCAGCACTGCCTATGCCTTATGTACCAAAATGTGCAAATGGAATTTCAATGTCGCTAGTTATTCATCGGATCATCAGCTGCAAGACATGAGTTGCTAGAGGTGGAGTAGTTTTCCCTTTAATTTCATTCTCCATGTCGTTCAATTTGTTGTGCGTTTCATTAATGTCAACGAATCCAGTTAGTACACCAGTTTTTTTATCACTAACAAGGTCCTCTTTTATACTAACTTCGTCCAATAACAATGCAAAATATTTTTGGTGTTCTGGCAGCTTTTGAATGTCACACTGGTTTGCCATTTCCTCAAACATTTCAGTTGAAAAGCCTGGTCTGTTACTGAAAGTGTGATTGTGGTTGTAAAGAGTTCTGGTACTAGGTAGAAACCGAACATAAAGTTTGTTTTTAGTAAGGCTTCATAACTCGATTTAGATAAATACACCATTTTATTAACGTGGGATTCCACCTCATACCATACTTAGATCTTGTTATCGCTTTCATTTGTTACCTCAAAAATATTTTTTCAAACGATCCAGTCTTTGCACATTTACTTCTACTTTTTAAAAGTGTCATTATTGATTCGATTTCTTTCTTTTTCTTGATACTTTGCAATACTCGTTATTTCGATTTCTTTATCAGTTTCTTAGCTGTTGTGCTTTGTGCCTTCAGTTTGGTTCGATATCTTAGTTTCCTCAAACTTGATCGGTACATAGTGCACGTGATACATCTTTTTCTAGTTGAGGTCATGTACCCCTGACAGTTTTGGCTGAACACTGCTTTTAACTTTTCACAATAAAAACTGTTGGTTTTCTTTTTGATTGCTCGTTGTGTTTTATATAAACACACTAGTTCCATATCGTTATTTCGCGGGCAGCATGTATATTTGTTTAATATTCTTAAACACTTTGAAATATCATCTCTTGTTTTTAACATAATTGTTTCCTCGGTTTCTTTTGGTAAAGGAACTGGTCGACCCATAATTTTCACTTCACACACTATTTCAGTTTCATTTATATCAAATGAACATTGCAAAAACCTAAAAATATATATCAGAATTTATACACCACTACTAAAAGTTAGATGTAGTAATAGCAATACCTATAGTTATCTTTAATTTTGCTGAAAATTGCTGTATACTCCTGCAATTCTAGGGACCATCCCAAAGGTGGAGACAAACTCTGTATTAAAGATTTGGGATCAATCTTTAGGGTCATTGAATCATCGTCAACCATCAATGTTTCTGGTGACTGGGAAATATTTGACTCGTATGGCGTTGATTTAACCTGCAAGTGTAATGTAAAACTTATTAAGAGTAAAATGATAAGACGCTTTTGAGCATGAGCTTACGGAATATTGGTTACCAACTAAATCGGGATATAAGTCAAAGAGTGGTATTGGATCCGGATTTTCTGAAGTTGGACCAGCAAAGTCGACGAAGTGCCGTGAGCAAATATATGTAGATCTTTTAACGTTACTTATGTTGAAATCAAGGCGGCCACAATCATGAACCCATTTGCGGCAACTTTCTACTTGTGTTTTCGCTGAAGGGAATTTAAAAAAAAATACCGGGAGCTCCATATACAGCTCCTGTTTTCACAGTTGTTTTAGAACATCATGTTCCATATACACAAGTCTTGGGTTTGTAAATCATTTTATTCTATTATTAAAATATAAAACATGTAAATAACAATAATATTCATAAACATTAGGCCTTGTCAACACTTACTTCCATATTTCCATACAAATGCAATGATTTTATTTCTTAGTAATCCATGCGCGGTTACTTTCATGGATTATTTCAGCTCGTCAATAAACTAATAACAAAACTTCGTTACGAAAACGTAAAAACCGTCTTGCACACACAAATTGCTAGGGTAGAGGTCGGTAACGGTTAATCATTATCCATGATTAAATTAATTTTTTTGGGAAAAAAATGTAAACACAGAAATTTACCGGTTAATATTTCGGAAAATGATTAAAAAACATGTATTATTCGTAAATTTTGAGCTTTTTATCGAAAAAAACGTCGTTTTTCGGATTAATTTTACAAATTTATCGATAAAATTAATCGGATAATACAGAAATATAAATTACTTGATCAAAACATTTTACGAATAATTTTGAGAGCTTTATCTATTGAATAAAAGTTAACCATCCCCGACCTCTATGCTAGGGGACGATCCTAATTTACTCACCCACCGCGGTGCGAACAATCTCCTAAAAATTCTTCGAAATTAAGCAGTCGACATTTCAAAAAATCGGAAGACGGAAACAGTACTCTTTACTTTTCATCCCCACCGCGGCATAATAAGTAGAACAGTGGAAGCTAGAGCGACTACTCCTTCCCTTAATTCTCTTTGGTTAGGCTTTCAATTTTGTACGGTATTATTTTACCACCCTCCAAATAACGGGAGGGGGAGTGGGGTGAGTCTGAGACAAACGGGTTTTGTTTTTTAAGGCAAAAGCTTAGAAGCTAAAGGCATAGTTTGACCTTTACCCCCGTTACTCTAATTTATCTCTGAACGACACGTGTAGGCAGTAAATATTTTCAACGGTAGATGTATATCGGGGTTGTAGCTGAAAGAAAGGAAAAAGACCACTTCATCATTGTCGGCGAAAAATTTGTAATGCTTTGCATTTCGGGTCGGGTTGAAACAGTGGTAAAACCGTGAACAAAGATTTACAGTTTTCAATGTAAGATTACTCTTTTTTCCCTGTTACAATTGCTCAAGTTATACTTTATTAAACATAATTAATACTCATAGGCTGGACTTCGAACGAATTTTACCAATTTTTAAACCTCTTTATACTCAAGGTAAAATATTATTTTTTTAAGCTATTCATAAAACATGTTGGTTATTTCGCGTACAAAATTTTACTATAATAATCTTGGTCGATAATTTAAAACAAGTGTAAAAAAGCCGCCGAGCTAAGACCACGTAACTCATTACTTAGAGCTAGAAACCACGTAACTCATTACTTAGAGCTAGAAACCACGTAACTCATTACTTAGAGCTAGAAACCACGTAACTCATTACTTAGAGCTAGAAACCACGTAACTCATTACTTAGAGCTAGAAACCACGTAACTCATTACTTAGAGCTAGAAACCACGTAACTCATTACTTAGAGCTAGAAACCACGTAACTCATTACCTAGAAAAAATTAAGTGTTTAATTCTTTTAAATATGTTGTTTTACTTTTCTACAAACACCAAATGAAGATAGGACGTATTTGGAATTAACTAAGTTATTTATTTTTATTTTCAAATATCTTTGAGACTTTATTCCAAGATTGTGATTAACACGTCTTAAGAAAAAGCCTGCTAATTTATATAATTCCAAATGGTTTATCGATTCATTACGCAATCCTATAGCATACAGTTCTATGCACCTCTAAATATCCTTTAAAAATTGTTAATTTTAATTAATTGTGATATATGTGGTAATATTAGGTACACATTTTTAACATGGTTAAAACATATACGGCAAGCGCATAGTCATGTACCAAACACAAATTTTAACTGCATTTTTGACCCTTGCACTAGTTTTTTCAAACGTTTTGAATCTTTAAGATCTCATATATATAGGAACCATAATACTAAAGGTCGTCCACGTGAAAATAGCTTAAATGAAATAGAAAACACAATTGGACATGGTATAATCAATGAAGCACAGGATAGTCACGAAAGTAATTCAAATTTTGAAAACGAAAACCATATTGTTCAAATTATTAATAATCAACTAGATACATTTTTAGAATTAGAAAGATTTGCCGCACTAATGATATTAGAAATTCGCGAAAAACATAAATTGCCGATATCCATATCTTGAACTATCGCTAATAATATAAGTACGCTATTAGAGATGTCAATTGAGTCAGTACGTAGAGCATACCAAAATATTCCAGAAGAACCACTACAAATTTTTAGCTTAAACCATTCTGTAACAAAGGTTATTAAAAGCGAATATTTTCTTCATAAATATTGTAAAGATAATCTAAATTTGGTAGAGCCAATTGGTTACATACTTGGCACAGAGATAATTAATTCTAAAGTTTTCAAAAACACGGCATTATTTTGGGCACGTAGATGTATGGGAAGAATTTAATAGAAAAAAAAAACATTGCGATGCTAGAATTCTAATGGATTTTTATGATGGTACCATATGTAATAACCATTTGTTTTTTGGTGAAAATCCAAATCACATTCGTTTGCATTTCTATTTAGATGAAGTGGAATTAAATAATCCATTAGGTTCTAAAAAAGGAAAACATAAGGTTACCTTAATTTATGACGTTATTGGCAATATTTATCCTAAATATAGGAGCAAATTAAGTAGTAATAAATTAGCTTTAGTTGTGAGGTATCCAGTTGTAAAGAAATATGGATACACAAAAATTTTAAAACCCTTGTTAGACGATCTAGAAACTTTTCAAATTGATATAAAGGGAATAACGACAAAAGGCGCTTTGGCAACAATTTCAGGAGATAATCTATCCAGTCATAATATTGGGGGTTTCAATAGGACGTTTTCCAATGGACGAATCTGCCGTTTATGCATGGTTAGAAAAATTGACGTATCAGAGTGTTTTGATGAAGAGGTGCATAAATCCCACTTAGACGCGGTACTCAAAGACCCTAATAACATTTCAATATATGGTGTTAGAGGACCATCACCATTTTCGGTTTTGTTAAATTTCAAATTAACGGAATCCTTACCCCCCCCCCGATATAATGCATGACCTTTTTGAAGGAGTTGTACCAATAATACTGAATTTAGTTACAAAGCACTTGGTTAATGATAAATTACTTTCCTTGGGAGATATTAATTTTAAAATAACCAATTTTCCTTATGGAGATCTATTTATTAAGGATAAAAGCGTAGCAATTACCACAAGCGTTTTAACTGGAAATAGTTTGGTAGGCACGGCTGCTCAAAAACGAGCGCTAATATACTTTTTTCCAATCTTATTTGGGTCTTCAGTGCCAACTAATGATAATCACTGGAATTTAATTCTGACATTAATTGAAATTTGGCAAATAGTACACTGTAAATGAAAATGTTACAATTTTGAACCATAATAGGTTTAAATCCGTGAAACCCAGGTAAAACCTATTATGGTTTTACTATAAACCATTTCTTAGTGGTTAAAAATTTAACCTTCCCAAATGGTATAAAAGTTCACCTCCAAAAGGTGCACATTCGCACCCTCTAAAGGTTCGAATCTGAACCAGTGAAAGGGGTGTATCTGAACCAGTAAAAGGTGCGTATTCGCACCCTCTAAAGGTTCGATTCTGAACCAGTGAAAGGGGTGAATCTGAACCAGTAAAAGGTGCGCATTCGCACCCTCTAAAGGTTCGAATCTGAACCAGTAAAAGGGGTGCATCTGAACCAATAAAAGAGGTGAATCTGAACCAGTAAAAGGTGCGTATTCGCACCCTCCAAAGGTTCGATTCTGAACCAGTAAAAGGGGTGCATCTGAACCAATAAAAGAGGTGAATCTGAACCAGTAAAAGGTGCGTATTCGCACCCTCCAATGGTTCGATTCTGAACCAGTGAAAGGGGTGTATCTGAACCAGTAAAAGGTGCGCATTCGCACCCTCTAAAGGTTCGAATCTGAACCAGTAAAAGGGGTGTATCTGAACCAGTAAAAGGTGCGCATTCGCACCCTCTAAAGGTTCATATTCCTGCCCTCGAAGGGTGAATATTCTTACACTTTAAGAGTTTGCTTTCTCACCTACGAAAGGTTCATTTTTGTATCGTCAAAAGGTAGGAATTGTAAGGCTGTGACAAATCGTTACATAACATAATATGCAATATAAAATAATAATAGTCGTTTTCGAAATTGGTTTATTTTCAAATGAAGAATTATCATTTTGTTAATAATCCAAGAGAATTCACAATAGTTTGGAAACATCCCGGAATTTTGTTAGGTTTATCAATTTTTAAGATAATTATTTGAATAAACTCCATAGTCCTCTTAGCACGGGATTGGTATTCTAAATTAAAAACGTAGTAAGCTGCAAAGCAAACCGAAGCTGCATTTGCAATGCTCGTGCAATGAATTTGGTTTTCTCCAATAGATACATATACGGGTTTGTAAAAGAATGAATCTTTTTTCACTCTTATTAGCGGAGTTGGACATTCATCATCCTAAATACGAAGAGAATGGATATCAGTTTCAATATTATGTTCATTTCCATGTAACTTACTGTTTCAGAAATCCATTTACTCAAATCTTCAGTGAATAAAAAGGGCAACACCAACAATCCAGCTGAAATTCTTACTTCTGAAATGATAATAAATAAATTCTAACATTAGCAAAAAAGGCACTGAAAAGTAAATCTTTATTTTTTACCTCTTATGTTTTCCACACTTAATAATTGGCAAAAGCTTTGTAGTTTTTTAAAAAACAATTTACTTTTGGTTTTTTTCAGAGCTAGTTTCAATAAACTTTCGTGGTGAATTTCTGAAAACTTGTACATAATTTTGTCAATTTGGCTAGTCAATTGACTTCTTCTAGTCATCTCTTTCAAGAACTTAAAAAAACAGAAAATAGATTTATGTTTTTTATCTGCATTCTTAAAAATATATTATAATTAAATTAGAAATTTGGGATTTGAGCTATACTAAAAATTACTTGTTTTTCACAAAGCAATGTCGGGAATTCCTCCAGTACTTCGGAAATGGCAAAATTTTCATCAGATGCTTTGTTCTGTCTGTACATTAATGTTAACGACATCTTTTCATCTATTATCAATTCATCTGGCTTAGTTTTGGCCCACTCTCTTTGTAATACAGTTAAATGAGCCTTGACGCTTCTCTCATCTTCCCCGCCAAAGTCTCCAGCTTTTGCGTTCTATTATAAATTAATTTTAAATTAAAAATCAAATACAAAGTAAAATGGAACAGGGCGAATATCTCAAAATGTTTTTGGCAACGATTTCGAAATTTTACGGTGTTATAGAGCGCTCAGGGCGTCAACCGACTAAGAAAATTCAATGGCGTTGAACCATGTCTTCAAGGTCGCTCGAAATTTAACTAGAGAACCCTAAGAGTTACGAAGTTGGCTCCCATTAGAAAAGTGTTCCCCGTAAAATTTTAGGCTGAACTAGTTTTGACCCGATCTGATTTGCGAAATAGGAAATCGATAAATGTTAGGCCAAAAACAGTAACGTGTCGAAGACGAGGTTCGGGAGCTGATAACTCTAAAAGCATTCATGTACTGAAATTCCCTAGACAACCTCATCCTGGTTGAGGGTCTTTAGTTTGAAAATTTCGGCTGCCGAACCTCGTCTTCGACACATAATCAACTTAACGACCTTCTTGTTTTTGGCCTAACATTTCACGACTTCGTATCTCGCAAAATCAGATCGGATCAAAGCTAGTTAGTCATAAAATGGGACGGGGAACACTTTGCTAAAGGGAACCAACTTCTGTTACGGTTCTCAAACTAATTTTCGAACGACCTTGAAGACATGGTTCAAGGTCATTGAAATTTTCATAGTCGATTGACTCCCTGAGCACTGTATAGCACCCTTAAATTTCAAAATAGTAGCTAAAACACATTGAGATATTCGCCCTGGCGCCATTTTTAGGTCAACAAGGTATGAACAATCGCCACGAAGACAAGGGGTGGTTTCCGTGTCCAAACCCCCTAGGCCAACCCGTTCTTAACATTCACATAGCTCGACCTCCTTGACGAATTTCTGACTACGCCATTTACACACAGGGTGGTTTCAGTTGCTAGAATTATCAACTTCAATCAGCGTTTTCAATACTCAACTTGGTGAAAAAACCACTTAGCATCTTACTATTGACTATATTTATGAAAGATCATATCATTAACTTAAATATTAACTAGAAAAATTCCTAACCCCTCGTTGCTTTTTCTTCACTTCTATAGAGCTCTCCGTTGGATCATCTGCAGCTGAAGGTTCATCTCTGGAACATTTTCTCTTTTTTTGTACAACTGAACCATGTTTCACTTTAGCTTGATCCACTTCTTTATCTCCCGAGAGTGGTTTACGATACTGCTTAAACTGGTTTTTTAATGCAGCCCACCATGTAATCTGTACATTTTATTAAACAATTAGAAATCATAATTTAGTTTATTCACAAATATAGCAGATATACATATGCTCCAGAACTCTTCCGAGGGTTTCCCTCCTCATCACGGTCACTCACAATCGTGTGTTTTCGAACAAGCCCTCTCACCGCAGTTTGGTATTGATCTCTAGATGGATACCTACTTAAGCAGTTGAATTAAAAGAGCTACCAAAATAAAAATTCCGTTATACAATAAATTGTTATATTACTTTCCAAATCTGCATAAGTCTTCGAATAACGCCTTAGATATTCGGTTTCTGTTCCTTTGCAATAACACCTCATCATTTTTCAGTCTCAGCATTTCTTCAATATCAGGGGAAAACCTTGGAACTCTATATACCATTGGGAAAGTGGCCTCTCCTATTTCAGTTGAGCTTAAAATATTAAAAATAAAATTGTTTTATTGTGCCAATGGTATTTATTTTAACTCACCTGGAAGTTTCAGTTGTTGGGTTTGCTTCATCCGCGCTACCCTTCTGTTGCGTCTCTATTATATTCGTAACCATGGTAGCTTTAATTCGAGATTCGTCGTTGGGCATTTCATTCTCTAAATCTATCCAATCTTCATATTTGGCACTGAAAACTTGTAGCAAAACACTATTTGGAGATATTTTAAATGTATCAGAAATTCTTTGTAATAGGTCATCATAGTTGGAGTCCTCTGGTAATTTTAAAATTTTTTTGGATTCCATATAAGAAACGTGATATTCTGGCATCTACAATAGATAAAATCAGTTACTTGAGTATTTATCTGAAATATTAATAAATGTTATATCATAATCGGAAATATTACATTTAAACAGGTGGTATGTCTTATAGATGCTACATCAATAGACTCAGTTAAAGCCTTTTATACTTAGAACCATTGTCTTAATAATAAATATTGAAAGATCGAAACCTTTTGATTGTACCTTTAGTGAATAACGTTATTTTCAGCCGGGTGGCGGAGTGGTTAGAACTATTGCCTCGCATCGAGAGAAGTCCGGGTTCGATCCCAACTTGTGGCACTATGGGTGCACATCTGGGAAATATTCCCGCGTTGAGTTTGCAAGTTATCTCCCCGTCCGTTAAAGGGGTTTTCTCAGAGTACTTCGATTCCCCCTTTCCATCAAAACTTTCCGAGGTTTTAATTCAATAGGTAGTGTATGGACGCTAGGGTTAGCTGTGGCAGGGCTAGCCACAACCCTCCCGGCGATGCGGGTTATAAGCAGTAAATGATTATTATTATTATTATTACTAAATAATTATAACATCTTGTATTAAACTGAACCTTTTTAAATAGATGTGAACTAGAAATCTTTTGCACATGGTAAAATATATTTACGACAAGATTGAATTAAATTTGTTAAAGTAACTTTACTATTCATTGAAGTATTTCTACAGACACTGAAATTTACATTCTAGTCCATTTACTCAGGGTGTGCCGCAGTGGAATGTATAATGTGCCATCCTTTTGGTACATTTCAAGTGCGCAATAGCCATTTTGTTCTTCCCCAGGTAGTAGAATTTTCCATTCATCCTCACACACTTCGAAAGAGTTATATAACCTATTAAACTTCACTGAAATATATATCCTTCCACAGAGTAGCCATACATTAGAGCATTGTATTATGTTTGTTATTTTAAAGAATAATGGTATATCTTCAGCGTGAAGTAGGTCCAACACTATGACGGTGTCCTTTTGGTATTCAATATCCTTAACATCAAGAGTACGCGATTGATAAAGAGCTTCAACTGGTTTTAATGGATATTGGTAATGCATATATAATTTTATTGCAGAGTTAAGTGCTTCGGGCAACTGCGTCGTCTTAAGTTTAATTGAGTTCCCACTATCAATCGAATCTGGAGTTAACCCATTAGATCCACTAAGCTCGTAAGCCTGAAGGAACTGATGTCGTTTGGCTGCAGTTTTGGGAACATTTTTGTAATTTCTACAACGCTTTATTATTTCTTTAAAATATTGGTGTTTCGCTTCATAACGCATACACCATAATTTTATAACGGGACCAAATTCTAATATCAATCTTGGATAATGAATGAGGTAGTGTAATTTCGGGATAAATATATTTAGCTTGAGCTCCGAGGCAAGTAAAAGAAAATCTTCTATTATTCTATCGAGATGAGGGAGCCAATCTCTTTCAATAACAGGAGCGCATATTATTTCGCAGATCTCACTTAGTAATAGAAGGCATTCCCATATTTCACTACCCTCATCCACTAAATCACCATATAACAATGGTAAAAGTTGAAATAAGCATTGCTTCTGTGATGCTGAACCACTAATATTTGATTTGCCTTGAATAACACTCTCAGATATAATACTTGGTATCTTAGATTTGGTTATAGGACCATATTTAAAAGATGTTATTCTCTGATTTATAATTTCTAATGTTAGTGAGCCTTCGTTCACTAAATGTTGAAAAAGAGCACGGATAAATCTGGGTGCAATACCCTCAAAGAAATCGTGCATGCAATCGGGGGGAAATGATTGAGAAACTTTAAAATTGGTTAGTTGCTTAAAACAGCAGCGTTTTTTGACTCCATAAACTGTAGCGTTTAGGCAATTTTTCTCAACATTTTCCACATGGTAATCGATAATATCTTCACGTCTCAAAACATATTGACGTTCTTTAAATTTCCTACTTATTTCTTCATGTGAAGCCATGCAAAATCTACATACACGGCCCTTCGAAAATGATTTCATAAGACCAGCTAGAGCGTGGCTCGATAAATTATCTCCGGCTATAGTTAAAACAGTTCCATAAAATGTTTTGGTTTGTGGGCCATTAGAAACTATAATACCTTCGGTTTCAAGTATCTTAAGATCATCTAACAAAGGCTGGTAAACTTTATCATAACCATGTTGTTGAATGGAAGTATCTAAAGCCGCTATTACTAAATAGATACTCGAAAGTTTGCTTCTATATTTAGAGCTAATGTTACCAAGCATCATGTACGTCATACTTAGTTTATGTACACCTCTTTTAGCGCCAAGTGGATTTGATACCTCTATTTCATCGGTATATAAATGTATTTGAAGTGCGTGTTTTTTCTTTGAAAAAAGCCAATGATTTTTAAAATTAGAGCCATCTTTTATATCTGATAGATAAGCCTTTGGTTCGTTAAGTTCTTTTTCAATATTACCAAAACGCATCACTTCGTTCCAGATGTCAGTTTTACTTAGTAATAACTTTAATTGAGCTAAAATTGGTACGTATTGATAAGTACTACATTTCGGCAAACGTCCTATACCAATTGAAACTTTCAGGTTATACTCAATTGGTTCTACCATATGGAAATTTGACACGCAATATTTCTGTAATGCTTCGGGACTTTTAACTACATTGTTAAAACTATCCATAATGTCAATCGAATTGGAGTCAGCAGAGCTGCTAGTTTTTATTTCCATGACTTCTGATATAAGACTCGCCAATCCAGTGGAAATTTGTTGCGCAACTGAAGTTGGCAGTTTATGCACCTCTCGTATTTGTAGAAGAAACCGAACCGCATTATTGTTTAACCGATCTAAAGAAGTAACTGAATTATTGTAAATCTGTTCATCGGGTAAAGGATGGTACTTTTCTGGGCTGCTGTCATTATCAGTATTATTAGGCAAAGATTCAACCACTGCTTGTTCCGGTTTCAAATTAGAGTATCTTTTTATAATCTTAACGCCTTTGGATTTAAATTCGTTAATGTGATTTCTATAAATGTGCGTTTTTAGTCCTGAATACGTCTTATAAACGTTTGGACAAGAGAAACAACACTGAATTCTAATATTTGGTTCTGTATTGTGAAGGTTTCTAATGTGGCTTAAATACTTTTGAATAGATCCCCTTTTGACGTGGCATTTCGAGCATTCAAATATCGTTTGTTTCATGGACATGATAATTTCAGACAACTATAAAATATAAAATATAAAATATTATGTTTCTTACTACCACCAAATTGGGTTGAAATATTAACTAATCGAAAATAATTTTAATATTAGTTTTAACTACAACAGATAAATTAACCCCCAAATTTTCGATTAATCGTTACATATGTTGGTTATTATTCGCGGCTATAAAAACGCTAAAATTTTCGATTATGAATATACAACTAATTAAGACTACGGGCCATGAAAAATCTTCAGCCATATTTTAATTTAATCTACAGACAATACTTAACAACAAAGGTAACATTTTGTCCAAATTGAACGTGAACGTTTGGCTTGTTTACGGAACTACGTCAGAAACCAACTAGTGATACACCAAGTATTAAAAATAGCGGAAGCTTTCAATTTAGTTTCAGACCAAATCCAAGTTTTGGTGAAAGAGGTCTATTTTAAAGATCTATGGAATGTTCTAAACCAGTTTCATCAGATAATTATGACGCACTTCCGGAAATTAAATTAGAGAAGTCCATCGATTCGTCGCTCAAATTCTCCATATTTACGGTATTTACCAACGTTTTACTTATAAAACCCAAATTAGAAAAGACTACAACCTAAGCCTAATTTTACATTAGCAGAAAGTCTTTAGTAATAAACACTCGTTACAATTCTGGATTTATTTAGCTCATGTAGCTATATTAATAAATGTTAAGATATAACGTTACTTTTGATCTATATTTTAGTGAATGTATATATAATTGAAATACCCAAAATGATTCATTATCTTTGTCATCTCTTTTCTACCTGACACTCACGACAAATCAGTGATGGACAACGCTTCTCTCATTGGAGAGGTTTTTCAGCTTTGAGCAACATTTTGCGTCAAAATATAGTTTTAAGCTCTCAAAAATGAGCTAAAATCCATGTATTCCAGTGGCGTAGCAAGGACTTTAATGCAGGGGGGGCAGACAATTGTGTAAAAAATATTCATACAACCATAAATTTGGGGGGGGGGGCACGTTCCCCCTGAACCCCTGGTCTATTCCCGCTCTCATAATTGAAGGGAAATCCACGAGTGCCTATTCCGGCTCTCAACTTTTTGAGAGCGTGAGCGGTTACCACGCGAGAGACCACGAACGCTTGTCGAGCTGAGCGGTTCGCTATAAGAAGTGCCCATCACTGATTTGAATCAAATAAATGTCGAGTAACGACGACGAACATTTAACGCGCGGGTTAGGAAACTTTTAACATTGGATTGTAATCTCCTCATTTTCGGTCCGATCCCGTTAAATTAATAAACAGTCGCTAGTAATAATATTCACATTAATTTCGATACTTATGAACCAACAATAGTGCATTTTTAAATTATTTTAGAATATAAATTTAACCCCGTAAGAAATACAGTTCCTTTTACCTTTCTCGAACCAGGGTGGAGTGGAATGTCCACTTGATACTTCCGTATTACTTCCCACGCTTTCCGTAGAGAAAGAACAGTATTAGTATGGAACATACAATCATGGTTTCTTAAGTAAGTCTTATATAAGTACCTTGAAATTCTAGTATTTTCGAAAGATCGATGTCTCTTCTGACCGCTCTCAGTACAATACAGCGAAAGACAGTAACAGAAAATATCTCATCAAATTTCTAGAACGCGTGGCTTTCACCCTAAAATAAATCGCGTTTGTTTCCGCTGTTTTATTCTAAAAAACTACACTGCAATATCATCGCCGCACGCTAAAAAATAATGTAACAATGTCCTTTGGATCCTCTTTTTAAAAAATAGGTTCATATAATATTCCATTACGGGTATACTCCGGGAATGTGGCGAGTGTAGAGTTTTTGTATATGCTTAATTACTACATAGTGTAAGTAATTAAAGCTCACCTATTTGCTACCAGGGTGACGCATTATTTTCGCGGCAAATCTACAGCCAATAAATATAAAATGTGTCACTTCTTACACTCGACGTCATTTAAATCCCGCCTTTTTCTCGATGCGCTTTCGTAACACCGTGCCAATAGAACCTTGAACATTCCAAGAGTATATCTATATAGTTTCCTGGTAGTATGGAGCTCGCACTCCGAACTTCGAGCTCCCACTCCCAAGTTCGAACAGAATCACGATCTCGATGACTCATTGTAAATTAATTAAACAAAATATTTTGTTCCAGTAACGAACGCATGACGCCGGGGACCCCACTTTGCGGGGTCTGCAGGGGCGTTATCTACGCCACTGTCTGGGGGGCAAAGACTGCTGAGGATGACCACCCACTCTATCGGACAGTAGCTCTAATATATTTGGTTGCCAGGAGACAAAGGGCCCCAGCATTAACAACTAAAACTATCATGTTTAAGGGGCTCACTTCATGAACGGTCCATGGGGCCCACTTTCCATCAGGCAGGTTCACTCTATGGCCAGTCCGCCACTGCTATCGGGTGGTTGTCGTGCTTCTTCCGCGAGCGTCATGACCCTATCCACCCTCGTTGGTGTGTACATGGTTTAAAAATATAAGTATGTTCAACAGAGATAGCTATCTCTACTAAATGAAGTGTAGCTAGGTGTCCCAAACTAGTCTATGTCATACCTTTCCCCCCCCCTCTTTTACTGCGGCAAATGGAAAAATAATTCTAAATATGGGGCCACCTTTCGTTTATTCACGGCATCAATACTTCACGTCGTGCTCTAGCCTAAGTCACGTCATTCCCGTACATTCAGCTATAACTCCCTCTATGGGAAAAAGGGGGTAGATTCAGGAAAGGTGGTTTCTTGGTAAACTCTTGTCACGTAAAAGAAACGAATCTCTACTAACATAAGACTGTCAAGACCCCTAAGTTTGAATTGCGCATAAGGGTTCATGTATCCAGCACTAGACAAGCGCGAGATAAACCAAAATTAGGATCTACGCTACCTGGTGGATAAAAAGAGAAAATCACTTCTATCCCCTCCCTTCCCCCCCCCCTTAAGCTTCTTGCCATCTAAGAAGTAGTTTCTGGTAGCATGCATTGGGGGATTTCTGCACAAGTTTAAGATTTTAACCGGCAGGCGGATTCATGATGTCAGTTTGTCTAGTCATTAGCGTAATGTTAAAATACCTTTAGTTTCAAACTTAGGGGATCTTGATAGTCTTACGCTACTACTAATACGATGACGCTGGTCTCACGTGATTAAACTTTACCAAGATATTGTCGACACCGTTCTCTCCCGTTGTTTGGAATTTCGCTCGAAACTCCGCGCGCGCTTACATTTCCACTCCTTCACTGATCCTTCTTGTTCACGTGTGACGCATCAAAGATTACGTTCGGGATAGGTATTTTTTAATGTTTTAAGCTCTGCTGAACATCCTTAGTTTTTTAAATCCATCGTGTGTAACACGAGACGAGAGGACTTGTTCCACCCCCCGTGTATGAAGAAATCGTAGGGAAATAATTTGTGGGTTTAGTGTACATACGTAATAAGCAATTCGGCGGTAACGCTTATGTTTTTAATTACTTACGTCCTAGGTAAAATTAAATTTGGTTTCAATCTTCTTTCAAAAAATACAGCAAAAAAACCCATATTCGAAGTTCCATTTCAACACTTCCTGGTAAACACGCAGATGTCATCAGGGGCGTGCCAACCATGGGAGCGTCGGGTACCGCTCATAGATATATTAAAGAAATAGATACCTTACACGTAGTCTTATTCCACCTTGGTCTTATTCGCCTGAAATATACGGGAGCGATAATAATAATAATAATAATCAGCTAGGCTAATACCCAAGGCACCACCTTAGGCCTAAGTCATCGAGCGACTTTTAAAGCCTTTAATTCAGGTGGCCGGGTTACAATGCGTAGGAGGGTGGTGGCAAGCCCTGCATGCCACGCGTTCGAGCCAACAACTCCCTACACTAACTATTACCGTTAACCTCAACACGTTTTTGTGGAAAGGGAAACCGAAGATCTCGAGGGAAAACCCCTTAAACCAGTGGGGAGAGAACTTGCAAACTCTACGCAGAAGGAGTTGTTCCGAGTGTTCACCCAGTGCCACAAGCTTGGATCGAACCCGGCTCCTCTTGCTGAGAGGTGAAAGTGCTAACCACTCCGCCACCCCATTCTAGCAGACAACCTCGTATCAACGTCTACAAACCTAGCCCGTATTCCTGGTGTACTACGTGTAAGGCGCCACCTAACGCTTAACAATATTAATCGAGTTTAAAATCACGCGATGATTTTTTTTTACCTCACCTAGGAGGAACAAACACAAGGAGAACGCAGCTAGCCTTTAAACACGCTAACGAAGGGTTGTGTACGAATTTCATTGGACGAGCGTCACAAGCCTTTACGCTGAACGTTTTACGGGCGGGGGGAAGACAATTTCCGAATTTTCCCCTTCCGACGGCAGCAGGCGCTAAAGCGTCTAGCCAATGAAAAACCTACACAAGAAAATCCACGACTTTTGACGGGTTGCGTTCTCCTTGTGTGGGGTGTTGTGTTTGTTGCTCCTAGCTTAACCGTAGTACCCTAGGAAGAAAACGCTTGGCGTCGCTTCCGTATTCACCACCCGTACAATCTTGGGTCTATTTCTTTATTACGTCTATGGTACCGCTACTTTTGCTCAGGAAAGATCTTGCGCAGAGAGTAATTAACACATAGGGATATTCCAGTTCAGCCAAAACGAGGAACTTTAGCCAATAGAGGGCTATTAGCTCACGATTTTCCACCACTGAAGTATTTAATCCAAGTTGTCACACATTAGTCGGGATTCGTTACACCAGAGACATACTATCAAATTAAAACGTTAACAAGTTGGCAAGCCAAAATATACCTCTCCTCGGAAGAATTGTCCCTAGTGGTATTAATTTCTCGAGATGACCCTTAAAGATAGATCTCCGCAATTCCGAGTTATTTACTAAAACCGTAATCCCAGTTTTATCCCGCCCGGTATAAAATTTTAATTATAATTAAAATAATTGAGACGAAACAACAAATTATAATTTATTCAGAATATTATAAATTAAGTAGTTGCAGTGAAAACGACATAATACAAGTAAATTCACCATTAAAAAAATATATAATAATTAGCCAACCAAGTAACAAATGAATCCAAAATCAATCCATATACCTACAGTATTAAAATATCGAATTAGCAAAAATAAGAAATTGACATTTCAAAAAACCGATAAATATAATAGAAAGTAATATTTTTAATAAGCGAAACATTTATAGAGGTATTTGTTTTTATCGCTTGAAAGCACTTTTCTTTTTAATTTAACATTCGCCCTTGAAGAAAATATCGTAAAATTTTAAAAAACCCACGTGCTGAACGGTAAGATGTCCGTTAACTAACCGCAAAACCCGGGTTCGATTCCCGGGCACGGCAGAATATTACTTTAATACTTAAATAATATAAAATAAATAATTTTACGTTTAACATGAAATCTCCTTCTATTTAAATATAAATAAATCAATATTTATTACTCTATTAATTAGTAATATACGCTTCCGATAAAGCTGAAGGTCTCATTTTCGATGAAGCGTAGTAAGTCTCGGTGGTTCCGTGGTAGAACATTCGCCTGTCATTCAGGAGCAGTCGGGTTCTAATCCCGCCCGATGCTATCGCAAATTGAAACTTAGACGATTACCTTAAACAATTGGTGGAAATCCTGCCATTGGAAGTTGAGAGGTTGCGTAACACGCAGCACTCGGTTTGTCCCAAAAGTCAATTAGAAGAAGTAGGAGCTAAGACTTACATAGAAAACGCACACACACTCAACGCCCATAACCGCAATAGCACAAACTCAACATTCCCACGCTACACATGAACCTTACAATAACGAAATTTAAAATCTAACAGAGTTGAAACCGTCGTGACGGTGAGCATTAGCGAAAAAAACAAAACCAAACCCGACGCAACCGCAAATTTATCCGTTAACGCTCACCGTCACACGGTGGTTTTGCCAACCTTTAAATTCCTAGAAGCTGCGTACGCAGTGATTACACTTTGCTACACAAATGCGTACGCGTTCGCCGGTCAGACACACCCACACACAGACACGGGGATTGTTTAACACCTCCAGGGTACAAAGTACCCTCAGAGAGGTAAAAACTACAATGGAAACTCAGCAATTTTTAGTCTATATAAAATAGCATATTTATAGATTCATTGCAAAATAAATATTAAAGTTTTCATTTTAATTGTTCGGATAAAAAATATACTTTCGCGTTGGCTTGCCTATTTATAGTTAACGTTCCCACTTTAACTTCTCATTACCTCTCCGAGGGGACTATGTCCCCTAGGAGGGGTATTACAATCACCGTGTCTGTCGGTGTGTCTGTGAGTGTGTGTATGTGTGTGTGTGTGTGTGTCTGTCTGGGCTGCGAACGCGTTCGCATTTTTGGAGCAAAGTATAATCGCTGCGTAAGCAGTTTCTTAGAATTAGGGAAAATGTTTTTCCAAATGTGCAATCTTTTTGTCATTGGGTGTAGTAAAACTTTTTATATAGTATCGGCCGGGATTCGAACCCGAGCCCTCTTGTATGGCACGCCATTCAGGTCAAAATTAATAAAAATTGAAATCTTCCTCATTTTCCCAAAAAAAGTTAAAAATATAGCCGTTTATTTTAAAAAAAAGGTAATAGTTGATATATTTTCTAATTTTACACAAAAACAAATGTGTGTGAAAAAATATTTCTGTGTGTGAAAAAATATTTCTGTGTGTGAAAAAATATATTTGTGTGAGAAAAAATATATTTTTGTGAGTAAAAATATATTTGTGTGCAAGAGTATTTCTGTGTGAAAAAAATATTTCGCTGTGTGAAAAAAGTATTTCGGTGTGACAAAAGTATTTCTGTGCTATTATCGATTGTCGAATCCCAATTTTGATAAAGCTTACCACTAAGTCCCTTTATAGCATAGATCGTCCATGACTTCTTTTACTATTATGCAGAGAGTGCCATTTATTTTTATTTTTTCCGCAAAAGTTTTTGCAAATATTTTTATAATAAATACTTTTTTTCACACACAGAAATACTTTTCTCACACAGAAATACTTTTATCACACACAGAAATACTTTTCTCACACACAGAAATACTGTTTCACGCACAGAAATACTCTTTCATACAAGCCAAAATATTTTATCGATATTTTTTAATTTTGATCTAAATGGCGTGCCATATCTTTCACGAACAGAAATACTCTTTCACGCACAGAAATACTCTTTCACACGCGCCATAATATTTTTTCGATATTTTTTAATTTTGACCTAAATGGCGTGCCATACTCTTGCACGACGAGTGTGCGTTCGACCACAGAACCACGGATACAAAAAATTAAAGGAGAGGTATATTTTGACTTGCCAACTTGTTTTAATTTCAATTTATTTTTAATGACGGCATATTTCCCGAATAACCGCATTTTAGGTTTTGTTAAAGGTAGGTCTCCCCAACTATTTCGGTATTTGTATGTTCACCTACGTGTTCAAGAACATGGGGTATAATGTAGCTTTCCTCGGAAGAGTTTCTAATTTTCTGAAAACGTAACATGTGTCAGTGGTTCTGTGGTAGAAAGCTCGCCTGACATGCAATTGGTGTCGGGTTCGAATCCTAGCCGATACAAATATTTATTAACATACACGCTATACTACACCCAATGACAGAAAGTGGACTCTTTTTTAAAACCTTTTCCCTAATTCCAAGCAACTGCGAACTCAGTGATTACACTTTGCCCCGAAAATGCGTACGCGTTCGCAATAGGTGTTTCTATAAAATAAGGGAGGTCACGTGTAAATGTTTTTCTACGTCACTAGCTATAGTTATTAAAGATAGATAGCGCGCTCGAATCAATAAAGATTTTGGTTTTCGAAGTCGACGTGCGAAACGCGCGTGCCAATAAAGCACTAAAAAGCTTAAGATCGTGACGCGGGGAAAAACATTTTATACATTCAATTGTTTTATTGATTTATTTTATAGAAACACCTATTCAGAAAGACAGACCCACAGACACGGTGATTGTAAAACCCCTCTTAAAAGACATAGTCCATCCCTTGAAAGCAAGTTATAGAATTTATCTTTAACTGCTTTTTTTTTTCAACCCTTCTGAACCTCTAGCCAAAAGCAACCCTTTAATTATCTAAACCTTATCTGAACCCTTTTTGACATGTGCACTATAAATGGTTGGTATTTAAACCCCTCTGAACCTTTTCTATTTTCTACACCTTATATGGTTGGTATTTGAACCTTACCTGTCTTCTGCACCTTAGATGATTGGTATTTGAACCCCCTCTGAGCCTTTTTTGACATCTGCACCTTAGATGGTTGGCATTTGAACCTTTTTGAAAATCTAAACCTTAAAGATGTTACATTTGAACCATTTTTAGCACTTAACCTTAAATGGTTGAAATTTAAACCACCTTTGAACCTTTTTCATTTACAGTGTAACAGCCCCAGTAATTGATATTGATTTTTATAATATCCTTAAGGGGCTACCTAATGCGCGCTTCACTCCTAAAATTCACTATATGATACACTATGCTAGGCTTTTAAATCAATATGGTGTATGAGATTCGAAGCGAAACACCAGTATTTCAAAGAAATTGCTAGTAACTCTTGAAATTTTAGAAATATAGCTGTAACTCTTGCTAAACGTCACCAATTGATGCAATGTTGGGAGCAGAGTGGAAAAATGGTATTCAGAAAGATGACTCAGTTATAGCCATAAAACAGCAGTTTGATCAACTACCGAATGGTTTAAAACTAGAATTAAAAAATACCTAAAAACCGATTAACCCTTAGTTACACAATTTGCAACTGATCTTGATCTTGATTCTGTTAAGTATAAAAAAGATAATCTAATTCCAATTTTTGTCTCTGAAGATACATATACCCCTATGTTTCTTAGGATCTATTTTATTTTGGAGATTGAGGGAAAATGGTATCTTTGTGGGAGGATTGCGTACTGTACTAACAAGGAGACATCCTGAAGTGTAACCCACCGATTTGGTTCAAACTCGGGGGATTGGTAGACCTTCATGTAACTTGAAAAATCCTAAAGGGAATTTATTCAATGGGCAACCGTTTTGCCATGGCAACGAAAAATGTTTTTGACAACAACAAATGGAAATTTTCCCATTGAAAATAACATGGGATTCTGAACAAATTTCAAAATTTCGAAAATGCCAAAAATAGAAAAAATAGATAAAAAATGACAAAAAAAAAACATCAATATTGATCAACTTTTGATCAATTTGAGGTCAAAATCCCATGTTATTTTCAATGGGAAAATTTAATATTTTGTGTTGTCAAAAACATTTTTCGTTGCCATGGCAAAACGGTTGCCCATTGAATAAATTTCCTTTAGTAGTATTATATTTCGACTTGGGCATGTTTTAGGCACTAGGGATCACTGTGCTGAATACACAATAACTATGAAAATCAGTTCGGTGATAATTTTTGCTAATTGCCTTAATTATTATTATTGTTACTTATGCTAATGTGTTTTAACTACTTATGACAATATTTCATATTTGACAGGACACGTGGATTGAATCACTTAAAACTAAACTTGGGCATGAAAGAGAACCTCTAGAGCATTTAGAAGATGTTAAATTAAATAAAGAGAGATTTGGCAAAAACAGCAAAGGGTACATTAAGAGGAAAGAAAATAAAATGAAGTCCATGACAGAAGATGACGTTCTACCACAATTATCAAAAGTTAGACGTTTAAATCCCAAAGTAATAAGTCTACATTTTGTTTAATGTCTCGAGTTTCAAATTAAAAAGGTTTAATGACGTCTTTAGGTTTTGTCACGTATCGGTGAGGACGAAGAGAGCATTGAAGCTCATACACTAGCCCTACAACATTAAGCTAATAAAATAAATCCAGATAATGCGATAATCGATGATAAAATGCTAAGAACTTTGGCAGCAAGACAAGCATACACTTTCAAAAAAGATGTTACAGTTGCCGAAGTTGTTAAAAAGTTTCCAGTTTTGACCCAGAAAAATCAGGTAAAATGATTTACTTAAGGGGGAAGAATACAGTAAAAGCCTCTTTTTCGTTCAAGCTGAACGTTTTATTTATAGGCTGAACTTTCCTCTAGTGCTTAAAATAATTTTGATAATTCTAATGTCAATAGTTGACGATATATAACCCAACTTGTTTAGCTCCGGGGGTTCGAATTAAAACGTAATAACTAAATTACTTTTAAATTCCAAATTGTCCAAACTATTTTAAGCATAAACAAGAGGCTGTTGTACACATAAATATTAATTTTATAAGTTACTACACAAAAATTAAAGAGTTCATCTTCAAATATATTTTTCAGAATTCGAGGTACGTGCATGCATTTTGTTATTGCCATATCTGTTTGGAGAGAGTCTGGATAAATGGATAACCGTAAATATACCGGTAAAGTAATTGGAAGTAATTATATTTTTATACATTATAAATTAATATTATTTATATTTCTAGGGAGAAAAGGACCTGACACAAATTATTCACTCTTTCAATGTGGATTATTTCAATTCGTTACTTGAAGTAATGATTGAAAGAGTTTCATTTGAAGTTAACCCTGTTGAATCTGCAGTAACCACTTTACTAGATGGATATTATTCATTCCAAATCCAATACCCTAAAAAACTGCAAAAAAACCTTTGAATTCTTACAAAAAATTGTGTTAAAAATTGCATCTCAAAATATCAGGCACAGTTATGAAAGCTGTAAATTTACTATTGGTTTAATTTAAAAGTTTGAATTTCGTTAACATATTTCTAAACTTATTATTTATTAAATCTTTACATTATGTTTTGAGAAGTTTATTCAAAACGATTAAATATTTGAAAATTTGTACTTTTGCGTTTCTTATTTGGACTAAATATCACAGTTAGTTGAATGATAGGGGGACCGGGCTAAGCTCAATGAAAAGGTAAGTATAATTGAAAGAAAAAGCGCGCAAAATAGAATGGAAAACTAAGCGAAATTGAAAACAAAAATACGCTAAGCTAAAAGGCAAAGCGTGCCTAAATGAAAGCCAAACTACGCGAAATTGAAAGTAAAAATACGCTAATCTCAAAGCCAAAATATGCGAAAATAAAAGCCAAAATACGCGAAATTGGAAGATAAATTACACGAAATTGATAGCCAAAATACGCGAAATTGAAAGAGAAATTACACGAAATTGATTGTCAAACTACGCGAAATTGAAAGCCAGATAATGCTATCTTACGCAACTTAATACTCAAAATTGAATCGATTTCCGTGCAATTTTGAATCCCTTTTACAGCACGCAATATTGCACGACGGAATTAGCATTCAAAACTGAATGAGTATACATGCTACCACAGTAGCAGATCACTGCATGCTGTTTTATTCAAATTTGAGAGTATTTTTTTAAGAGTGCAGCTAATCTGCATTTTTTCATAGTGATCTATAGAGTAAGTGATGTACAAGCATTTATATGTAATCTTACCAGAGATTAGATTACTAGTCATTTTCAGATCACATAACCGCTTACTTCTGAACACTTTTTCACAGATATAGATCATCAAGAATTTTGAATTGAAATTTTGGGCTATTAAAATATTTGAACCAAAATAATTTGAGTTTTCAATTTGATTTTTCCTAAGTGAAAACTATTTTTAATATCATTAGATTTATTTAAAGATAAGTGTATGCTTCAAAAAATTATTAGTTATATAATTACTACAAAATAAATAATTAATTATGAAAGTGATATAACCAGTACATTAAAACATTTAATTTTATACTTATTCATTAAATTTACAAATTGAACCAATATTAATCAATTTAATGCAGTTTCTCGAAAAACTACTTACTCCTGTATACTTACACTGTGATAAACCCATTTTCAACAAAACAAATAAATATTTTCTTGATTTTTAGTTTAAATTGGTTAAATGAACAAAAAGAATTTTATTAAAAAAATTATCATCCGCAAAACTCTATATAAATGAAAAGAAATAAATTACATAAATCTATAGAATAGTTAGAAGTGAGATTTATTCTAATGGAAACGCGAACAAGTAAATAGACCAAATAACTAGGGAAAAACTAAGCTTAATTAAGTTAAAACGTTAAAAGAGCGGTACTTCGGCCAGTAAAGGCCTCGAAGTTTTTAAGGAAAGAGGAAACCGAGGAACTCAAGAAAAACCTCTTTTTACCAGTGGGAAGAGGACTTATATTTAAATTAGTATCATTCTACATAAAACTTAAGAAACATGCTTATTTAACTCCGTTAATTTTGAATTACAAGGTAATTTTTGACTGGGTGGAAAATAATCGTGCAGAATTGGAGGTTCTGTTTCTAAACACCACCCTCCGACCACTGGTTAAAAGGCCTTATAAGTCGCACTTAGGCAATAATGGTGACTTGGGTATTAGCCTAGCTGATTATTATGATTATTATTATCAACACTCAGTGCCAAAGACTTGAAATACCCATGGGCCTTATTTGAGGACGTTCCGAACTTCTGAATAGCATTCATTAAAGGGACTAGATAGTAAAAAAAGATGGAAGAAGAAATATAACTGAGCATTACTAAACGGAGACCCAAGGTCTATTTTTAGACCCAAGGGTCTAATACACACAGCCACTGCACAGCTGAGACGCATAAACAAACACTCGCAGAAGTAAACAATTTGTACAAAATAGAAAAAAAAAAAATACATGAGGTTTTGGTTATGTAATTGTTGTCCAGGGCTCCTAAGATTAAAAGTTCAAATTCGTCTTGAGTACGGTATCCAGACTTCCAGTACAATTTTATCTAATAACAGCAGAAGCATTTTCACATCAGCTAGTTCAGTAGTAATTTTAGTTTCATTTACTTGTGTTGCTATTGAGTAAGAACAATATTCGGTGTTTGTTGAAATTGATCTGGTTAATGATAAATCTGAAATTTCAGTTTGTGTTGAAGTTGATTTGGTTGGTTTAAGCAATTGAGTTGGAAAATCATTTGGTGGCAGTTTATTAGAAATCGGTTTTGAAAGTGAAGACGATATTTGTGTGTTATGACTCTTTTCTAATAAAATCTGACAAATAGAATTAATATCTTCCTGAACCATATGTTTGTTAATGTATAGTGTTGGAATTACATCACCTTCCAATTTATTCTTTTTTGTTTATTACTCTTGGTCTTAAAACAATCACTATCAAAGTGAATTTCACAGACTCTAAACAAATTATTATCAATTTTCTTTTTACTTGCCAAGGCTTCGATGTATTTCTTCTTAGCTTCGTGTTTAGCTAGAGTTATCCATTTTTTGACGACTTCGGAAACTCTAAATGAGATGGAATACAGTAAAACCTTTGGAACATCCATTTATAATACAATAAGGCCTATATAATAAAGGGACTGGCAAGGGGCGACGACAGTAACCGTTGTTATGACGTAGAAAGGGGTTGGCAAAACGAAAGGTTTTCGTTTAAATCGGAGAGGGACCGCTAAATCACGTGACGCGTTGGAGGTCAACGGCGCGGCGTTGGGTTTATCGTTGAGCCTTGGATTAATATTGAACGTTCCGCGTTGTACTTTTTTTTCGGGGAAATTCCGTGGCGAATTTTTTAATTCTAAAGCCGGATAATACAATGAGTGATTCCAATAAATGTAAAGTACTTGAGAGCAACAGAACAAGAGTAAGCTTAAAAACTAAATGGATCGAAATATGCGTTGGCCATACACCAAATTCCACTACGCCAAGGCCCCAATTCCCCATTGGATATAAAGACGATTCTTCTTTGTATGTTCGAATATCTGGAGCTAATTTAATTCATAACAACGATTTCAACCATACCAATGTGCTCAAGAAGCGTGAATTCCGATCTAATGATTTATTTAGTAAACACATAATTTTTGTTCATGAAAACTGTTGCTCATATTGTTATTCGCCTACATCTAATGCCAATCATATAAATTTGGTTACTTATTATCAATCCACACAATGCTATGCAAATAGCAAACATCAGTTCAGTGTTCTTTGGGTGATGAGATTGAAACTCATAGTAGGAATATTCTTCGTCAAGATAAAAACATTCAGTGCGAGGTAATTGGTGATTCTTCTGATCATATGGACTTCCTATTGCTAAATGGCACGTCACATGTTACGATTGCTGACAGCAATTTGAGGTTTGTTGTCATTTAATATCACTGCATTAATATTTTCCCATTCAGTTTATAATAGTTTTCACATTATTATAGGAATATTCTCCCTCGAGAAAAAAACATTCAGCGCGAAGCCAATCATTTTGATTTTCTATCGCTAAATGGTATGTCACATGTTCCGATTGCTGATTCAACTGATTTAAACAGAAGATTGGGGTTTTGTCATTTTATAACACTGCATTAATATTTTCCCATTCATTTTATATTAGTTTTCACGTTATTATAGGTTTCTGGAAAGAAGTACAAATATGGATGGAATCGGACTGCCAAGCCCTGGTGTAAATACTCGTTTCACTAGGTATGAAGTAAAATATTTGTTCATTTCTGTAATGTAATATATTTGTTTGTTGTTAATGAAGTTTGAAATACCTTTTTCATTTCTGTAATATAAATTAATTCAAAAATAAATAAATAGCACACGGTGCACACCAAAAACTGCTGATTTTCGACAAAGACTTAAAAGAGCGCTAAGTGAGTCGAGCTGTACTTAAAACCTGTATACTCACAAAAAAAGACGACTTTATGGTGAAAATGTTAGGTAAGTAAAAACCAATGTTACGGTCAGTTCCCAAGCACACAATTATCTCATAATTTCTTAACTTTACAGCCAAAATAAAACAAAAAATGTTCATAATTTTGGAAGACTAGAGTACAATGAGAAATACAGTTTTGGAATCTGAATCAGTTATGTAAGTGTATTATAGTTGGTTCGTAATTTCATTTACCCCAAATTAATTTTTTTCTCTTATATGTTAGTCTAGAAAAATCAAATGAGGTACCCATGGTTCCACCATCGCCCCCAAATTTAAATTCCAGTTTTATCTCAAAGTAATTATTCTATGAAATCGTACTTTTGCTGATTATAAATAAATTATTTGCATCTTGTGATTTCAGTGCTACATATGGCAGCCCTAACAATCCAAATTTTAAACTTAACGAATCTTTAAGTATATTGGAGGCTGTTGATGTTGTTGAAGAGTCCACAAATTTAAAACCACTCTGCTTTGTCGAAACACAGAAATTAATTACATTAGTAGAGACGTCTATAAATAAAACATGTGATTTTGATAACTGTGGAAGGAAAGTTACGATAAAAAATATTTTAAAGGCGCAATCTTTCATATCTCGTGGA
This sequence comes from Leiobunum rupestre, assembly GCF_980474605.1. Lineage (NCBI taxonomy): Eukaryota > Metazoa > Arthropoda > Arachnida > Opiliones > Sclerosomatidae > Leiobunum > Leiobunum rupestre. Next base: position 65,684,116 of record NC_143386.1, on the reverse strand, counting down.
AATGTCACAGAAAACCAAATCCTCATAAAGGTTTGTGGACTACTGTCAGTACTGATTTTAATTTGAAATTTGCATCGTGTGCACTGTATTCTGGCAGCTCTTTTTGCAAAGAAAGTAATTGAAGAACAATAATTGTTTTGTCTTTTTTCAAATTTATTTATTTTAATAAACATTCATATTTCAAATAGTTACAAACCTTTTTCTCTCAATTGGAAGTGGAAATTATGAGTCATACTTTACTATATCATCATCACGAAGAATCCTGCTATCCTGCCATTTTGCAATATTGGGATTCACAGCAAATAACATTACTCTCCCAAATTAAGGAGAAACTAATAATCGCCTGCGATGCACGTAAATAAATTCTTTGAAAAATTATAATTCTTCATATTGTTATTCTTTATACTGATTATATCATAACCATTGCTTTGCCTAGGTAATGATTCGCCGGGGTACTGCTCAAAATTCCGCACGTATACAGCCGTTTGCACCAGAACCAACAAAGTGGAAAATAAGAATGTAAATATGGAACCTCTTTGTTTTCGGAGGTTGATACAAAAATTTTAGAAGCACTGTCCAGAAGGTATTGCTGAGGTGGTAACAGATGCTCATTCCCAAATCAAGTGCATCTATAACTATAAGTCTGAAAGTTTGTCCTTTTATTTATTTGTATGTCATGTTCCTAAAAACTCGAGAACGGTCAGCTATAGAGCTTTGAAATTTTAACTCAATGTTCAGGGCCTGATTTCCAACTAAACGCGCCTAATTTCAAATAACTGACATGGTTATTAAACTAATTCAATTTTCAGTTTTATTTTACTCGACTTTGGACTTTCACCTCTCAGCAGAGGCGTAGTGAGGGGGGCAGAAGGGGCATACACCCCGGGCGCCGACGGTCAGGGGGGCGCCGAAGAGGCGCCTATTAAAGCGGATATTGGAAACTTGAAATTTTTTTAATATATCAATTAAATTAATATTTATTTTGTTATTGATAATGATTAGGTTTCGTTTAAAAACCAGAGATTTTTATGGCGGAAATTGGGGCCGGCGTAGGGGGGGGCGGAAATTTTGGAGTTTGGCCCTGGGCGCCAAATAACCTCACTACGCCACTGCCTCTCAGCTGGAGGTTTTGACGGGAAGGGCTTTTCTTAGTCGCCCATAGGGGAGCGTCCATAAATTGCGTGAGGCGTTTAGGGGAGTGAGGGGGTCGAGTTGAATCTGACTCAATCTCACGTGGAGGAGAGGGGGGTTTTCGGCAAATATCACGTATTTTATTTCCCCGCAAGAAACAGTGTCAAATTGTGATAAAACTGGGTAAAATTAAGTAAAACATGATGCCTAATCCTACACAATAACACCTCTGCGCATAAATAAATAAATCCAACGCAAATTAAGGCGGATGCACACATAGCCTTCGCGCGCGAAATTTGGCTGGCAAATCACGTCGCGTCGAGTGAATTAAATAGAATGGAAGTCATGGCGCATGGGCGCGTGCGTGAAAATTCGCAGGCGAAATCGCTGGCGAACCGTATGTGTGTTTGGACCTTTACATATTTACACAAAAAATTCGAATTTTGCAAAATCTCACGTGATATTAGGGGGGGGGGGATGTTGCAAAATGTCGCGTATTTAGTGAAAATTTTACTACTTTGTTCTTTGGTCTTCCTTTAGTTCCATTG